>NC_069682.1:47676246-48000769 GCF_023699985.2 Odocoileus virginianus
TCACAACATTGTGAACTGGCTATACTGCAATATAAAATTTTTAAAAATTTTTTAAGATATTTATCTCTCTGAGTGTTAGTTTCCAGTTTCTTTTTTTCTTCAATTGAAGTATAGTTGACTTACAATGTTGTGTTAGTTTCAGATGTACAACAAAATGATTCAGTTATACATAAATATATATTCTTTTTCATATTCTTTTCCATTATAGGTTATTACAAGATATTGATATAGTTCCCTGTGCTCTACTCAGGGACCTTGTTGTTTATCTCTTTTATATATAGCAGTGTGTATTTGCTAATCCCAAGCTCCTAGTTTATCCCCCCCACCCAGTTTCTATAAAGATTTCATCAATGGTGTGTGTAAGTTGCTCTGTGTACTGTTAACAGTTGACACACAGGACACTAATGACAAATATGAGTCCTGTTTTTCCTCACCCTGCAGCTCAGAGAAGCCTTGCACAGCCCACAAGCACTCCAGGGAGAAGCAAGACTCTTTCATCCAGTGCTCACGGTGGGAGAGGCAGAAATGACATTCTCTGTCAGCCGAGGACCCCACCTAGTGTGTGCAAAGGGCCCTTTGTCTCCTTTCAGTGTCTCTGCAGTCAAGGCACCCCGGTGATCAGCCTTTTCTTCATCATTTTCCCTACAGACAAGCCACTGGGTTCTGGGATGAAAGAGACACACCTCTACTCTTAATTTTTTAATAATTAGAATTGGCAAACCTATGTGAACTGGCCATGTGTACTTTTGTGTGTTGATTCCCCCTTTTTTTTTTCAAATCTCTTCTTAAAAATTGAAGTGTAGCTGATTTACAATATTATATTAATTTCATATATATAACATGGGGTTTCAATTTTTATAGATTACATTCCATTTAAAGTTGCTATAAAATATTGGCTATATTTCCTGTGCTGTAAAATCTATCCTTATATTCATTTTATACTTCATAGTTTGTAACTCTTGTCCCCTACTTCTATCTTGCCCTCTCTTCCCACTGGTAACCACTAGTTTGTTCTCTGTATCTATAAGTCTGTTCTGTTTTGTTGTATTCATTCATTTTTTTAGATTTCACATATAAGTGATAATACATAGTATTTGGCTTCCTGGGTAGTGCAGTGATAAAAAGTCTGCCTGCCAATGTAGGAGATGCAAGAGAAGTAGGTTTGATCCTTGGGTTGGGAAGATTTCCTGGAGTAAGAAATGGCAACATGATCCAGTATTCTTGCCTGGAAAATTCCATGGACAGAGGAGCCTGGCAGGTTATAGTCCAAGGGGTCATGAAGAGTCGGACACCACTGAGTAACTGAACACACACACACACACACACACACACACAGACACACACACAGTATTTGTCTTCCACTGTCTGACTTATTTCATAAGACCCTCCAGATCCATCCATGTTGTTGCAAATGGCAAAATTTCATTCTTTTTTATGGTTGAGTAGTATTTTATTGTGTGTATATACCACATCTTCTTTATTTATCTGTTAATGGACACTTAGATTGCTTCCATAGCTTGCTATTGTAAATAATGCTGCTATGAACATTGCATCTTTTTGAATCGGCATTTTTTTATTCTTCGGATAGATACCCAGAAGTGGAATTGCTGGGTCATATGATAGTCCTATTTTTAGTTTTTGAAGGATCCTCAATACCGTTTTCCATAGTGGCTGTACCAATTCACATTCCCTCCAACAGTGTACAAGGATTCCCTTTTCTTCACACCCTCGTCAACATTAGTTATTTGTGGAGACGCCTCTGCTCTTGACACAGCTCTAGCAAACAGTGTTTAAGCCTTGGCAGAAACCAGCTACAGATGGGAATCCCTGCTGCCTCCCCATTCTTTAACCTGTACTATCGGAGGGCTGTCCAGGGACATACTTTCTGTTCTCAACCCATGGTCAAGAATAGTGAGCTTCTCCTGGGGAGAAGACACACGTCCTTTTGGGTTTGGGAGTGAGGAGGATTCTCTGGGGAGACTTGTGTGACCTCAGACCACTGTACCTAAGAGCTCTTCTTTTTTCTAAAGCGAGACAGTGAGTAAATCTCTACCGACTCCCATGCACAGAAGATAGTAAGTGCAGTTGGTAAGAAGCAGGTATTTAGAAGGTGGGGACGTTGCCCTAGAGGGTCCTAACTTTCAGCAAGTCAGGTCTCTGCAGGTCATATAGAGTTTGATGCTTGCCAGAGACCACCCAATATCTGAGCTCTCACCGTTCAACATTTATGTGCAGGAATATTCATCCCCTCTGTCCCTCCTTTCTCTCTGTCCCTTTCTCTTCAATCAGTAGATGTTTGTTGGCTACATGGATGTTTTAGTTTTCCTGAGTTTAAGGAAAAAAAGCTTTTTAATTTATTCTTTCAATAGTTATTTGCTCAATGTATAAATAAATGAGTGGACATGTGAATGAATGACTCTTTAGTACACTGAGCAGGTGGCACGATCACTGTCTAAGCCTGCTTCAGCAGAAACCTTGGTTCATCATCCCAGATTCTGCATCCCACTTGAGTTGATGATGAGTCTTTGCCCACCCTGGAGCTGCTTGGAGGGATCCCCATCCCCAGGCCTGCCCTGGAGCCATGCCCTCTCTGTCTCCCCTTTCTCTTCCAGATAAGACTTCTGCTCTAGTCAAGAATACACTTGCTCTTCTGGGCCTTCGGTCTCTCTGCCTACTGTCTGAAATGCACTTGACAAGTTTCTCTCTTCCTTCAAGGCCTGGCGTTTGCGATGAATTTTTTTTCTGATTCCTATAACTGAAAGTGATTCTTGCCTGTATCTCCTAGACATCTTTTTGGGTGGGGGGGAGGAGATTGGATTTCCCTCATCATTCATTCTGACATGTTGTCTTATGCACTGCTGAAGCTCTTTGAGGGTTAAAACTAATTTTCATACATTTTCACACCCCGACATGTGCCTTACATAGTGTCCTACAAATAACAGGTAATCTCTCTATGTTTATTAAATGAATACTCCGTATATACCTTTCCTTATAGACTAAATTTGGAGCCCTAGTCATGAAGGTCATTGCATGACATTAGTTTTATGTTTGTTTGTTCATTTAGCCCCTCATTTGTTTATCTGATTGTCCTAATCTAGTCAAGCAATGTGTCAGGCATTAGAATATAAAGATAAAGAAGGCACATTCTAATGAACAAAGGCAGATGTATATAAATAAGAGTTGTGTCATCACACTCCCATCATAGCTGTGACCACATTGTAAAGATAGAGAACAGTTTCATTTGCAGAAGATTGGGTGTTGTTATGTCTCAAACAAACTCAAAGGGATTAAATATCTCAAAAGCTTTAAAAAGGTTGAACCCCTCATATCCCATGGAATCTCTCATAACCCTTCTCAGCTTAGCTCCCTCACCTACACAATCATCTGAGAAGTTGGGGATAGATTTTGAGGTGTTTGTCTTCAGGATCTTATCTGGGGATCTCATATGAGGCCTAAGACCACTCTTGCCAGTGAGCCTTTGAAAGTCCCTTCAGGCCAGTGGTTTCCCAATCTCCAGGCCTCGAAATGCTTCCCAGAATCACACAATCCTTCTCAGCATCAAGGGCACAGGTAGACACCAAGGTGTTGCACATATAAAGTATAGATGACACAGGTAAACATTTGCTGGGTGTTGGCATGATAGAAGGCACTTGGTGTTTGGGAAGACACAAAGGGAAAAGCAAGGAAGCCAAACCTGTGTGGTATATTCAAGAGAAGTAGTCTCCTCCCAGTCCTACGTGCACCACTGTCTACAACGGAAGGAGGATAATGTGGACAGAATTGCTTACTCAGTTTCCTCGCTGGTTGGGGGAAGCTACTTCCTTGAGGGCTGAGTGAAAGTCAGCCAGGTGGAAGGGGAGGTGAGGTAGTGTGTGCAAAGCGTCAGCCACCTGAAAAGGCAGGTGGGAATAGGTTGTGAAGTGCTTGCCATCTTGCATTTTAATGTGGTTTTTTCAAGAAGATTCTTCCCCAGCAAGCCCTGTCCAAAAGCTGTCTCTTCGGTAACTTACACCTTTTCCCAAATGCCACCATCCCTTTTCTCCCAGGATCTCAAGTCCTCTCTTCTGTCTCATGGCTTTAGGACTCCAGAGTGTCAACTGGCAGACAGCCTCCAACCGGCAGGCACATCACACAGACAGGTTCAACAGCCAGGATCTCATCGTACGGAGAGGCCAACCCTTCCATGTGTCATTGACCTTATACCGAGGTCTCAGCTCTGGAGGAAGAGTGACATTCACAGCTTCCACAGGTACCTGCTCACTGCTCCTCGCCCCCCTCCCACATACACACCTTGAGGAGACCTTGGGGTTGTGCATTCAAGGGGTGGTGGTGGTGGTGGCCTCAGGCTCTAACCCAGATCTACCACTGACTTGGTAGAGTCAAGTTTCACCTATCTCTGAGGGTCACAGTCTTAACCTCAAGAGGGCTTTGGACCATGTGATCTCCAGCTGCTTCCAGGGCCATAACATGCTGCTTCATTGTATAACGTCTCCCAAAGAATCCCTGTGGTTATATTGGGATCTGGTTTCTCCACAGTCAGCCAAAACTACTTGGTTTCCATTGTCCTATGTCTTTTTTCCAGGGCCTTACCCCTCAGAGTCGGCCAAGACAAAGGCTGTGTTTCCACTCTCCAATGGGACAAGCAGCAGCGGCTGGGGTGCACAACTTGTGTCCAACAGGGACAATGTTCTGAACATCTCCATCCTTAGTCCTGCAAATGCGCCCATTGGAAGGTACACGCTAGACATGCAGATCTCCTCCCAGGGCAGTGATTCCACGCTGAAAGTTGGGACATTCATACTGCTCTTTAACCCCTGGTTGCAAGGTAGGCATCCAACCACCCACACTTCCAGCCATCAGCTAAGGGATGCCCATGGAAAAGAGGTGGAGGGAATGATTTTCATGGGATCAGGTTTGATTAGGGGTAGTTTGTGGAATAGGGAAAGAGCACAGAAGCTAGAAGTCAGAAGCCAGGGGTTTTAGTCCAGCTCTGACTCTGAACCCACTATGTGAGTCTGGCAGTATCTCTACCCTTCTGAGCCTCAAATTCCTCACCATTAGATGGACAACTTGCTATTTCTGGGGCTATTGCAAGGATCTCATGAGTTTTTCAAAACTGTATAGTATGGTGTAATGACTATAGCACCTTCCTGCAGCATGGAGACAGCTTGTGCCTGAAGAGGCAAGTTTTTCATTCCCAGAGGTCTCATTTTCAGATTCTTAGGTCATCTCAGCTTCTCTTTCAAGTTTATAGTTCTCATGATATGACGTGGAAGCATTTTACCCCAAGGCTTCACTCCTCGTTGCAGCTGGGGGAAGGGCTGAAGGTATGGCTTGCTCCAGCCACCATGTGGGTACTCAGGACTGAGACAAGGATGAGTCTCTACAGTTCTCTGTAAGATTCTATCCCCTACTATCTGTTTTTTTCATGTCGAACAGCTGATGGTGTCTTTATGAGTAACCATGCTGAGAGAGAGGAATATGTTCAGGAAGATGCTGGCATCATCTTTGTGGGAAGCACAAATCGAATTGGCATGATTGGCTGGAACTATGGACAGGTAAAAGGATCATAGAGGCTGGCAGTAATGTCCCTATTCTACCCAAAGAAGCTCTGTGGCAAACCCCACAGATAGGTGGCAGTTCCCAAATCTGTCCATTTGCCTGCCTCTTATTTATTCATTCATTCAGAAGACATTCATTGATGATCTACTATGTGCAAGCGACCAAGGTGCACCTATGGATATAGGAGATGGATAAGACATATTTCATGTCTTTGAAGAGGTCACATTTTCATGGGCAAAACAGACACATAACTAAATTGATGCAACAGCATGTTATTGGTACCATGATACATGAATGAAGATAAGGCCCAGTAGAGACTTGCACAACAGTAGTTTCTATTATTCATTCCATGTCATAATGTGATGAAATTTCCTTGGTGTGAGTATTAGACCTCCCAAGGGTCCTAGAGTACTATGACATCTGAGTCCACAGAATTCCCGAGTCTGCTCAGCTAGCCACATCCAGGGATTCCCTCCATATTTTCTTCTTTCCAGCAGACAAATGAAGCATTCCAATGAAGTCCCTTGGGTGGGGTGCCTTGGATGTCCAGCAGAGGGTGGACAGGTGCACATTCTCCCGTGTCTAGTAGTCAACCAGGGCACATCTGCCATGTATTTTATCTTCAGTATAATGCCATATATTTTATATATTGAGTTTTATATGTTGTGTTCTGTGTTAAGTTTCATAGAAAAGAAGAAAAAGGGGCGGGGTGGGTAAGGACATAGGGTGCATGGAGGGGTGGAAGGGAGGATATTTTTGATGGGATGATCTGGAAGAGCCTTGCTTAGAAAGGAACTTAGGATCAGAAACTTAATGGAGGCAAGGGAGCTGGATAAATACCTTGGGGAAAAGCACTGGAGGAAGAAGGAACAGCATATATGAAGACTCTAAGGCAAGAAAGAGATTGGCCTTCTCCATTTTGTGAAAATGGCTTCAAATTACAATTTTAGTGAGACATTTTATAATCAGTTCCCAAATGTCTAAGCGATATGCTCAAGATCAATGTCAGAACTAGATGGAAACTTTGAGATGTGCTCAGCCTGATTCCTTGTTATACAGATGGTGAAATTGAGGCCCAGATAGGTCAAGTGACTGCTCTCAAATTTGTAACAGTGAGGGAGTCTCATTAAACTTGAGGGGCCTCAGCACAAGGCCTTGCGTACAGCAAGAGGTCTGGATGAGTTTTCAGGGTTAAAGGCCAGGTGGGTGGTTGTTCCTCTGTCTCTCAGTTCTGGGGGCCGTGGTGGGGGCGGGGGAGATATGGGCAGTGCCCATGGCTCTTACCAGCATAACCTCCATGCCCTCAATTAGCCGATACTACTTGTAATTTCTTTCATTGTAACATATGGCCCCATTTTGAACAGTTTGAAGAAGGCATTCTGAACATTTGCCTGTCAGTCCTGGATAACAGTCTGAATTTTCGCCGTGACCCTGCTACGGATGTGGCCCGCAGAAACGACCCCAGATATATTGGCCGGGTGCTGAGTGCAATGGTGAGTGCTGAGAAAACCATAATAACTAGTTGTTCGCCTATATCAAACTCAGCTATGGGTTTGGCACAACCACTCATCTTGTTGGTTGATGTCTCACAAAATAAAGTTGGTGGTTATTATATCCCCATTCTGTACATACAGAGCACGACACGCCTCTAAATTAAAGGACTTGCCTGAGACACTTGGGAGTGAGTGGCGGAGGCAGAACCAGACCCAGGCTGCCGGCTTCCCACTGTATTGTGAGGCCTTCCTCAGACGACAAGGACTTGATCTGTGGGGGTCCGCCAGGGCTGGGAGGACACAAGCTGAGACACTGCTCCGTCCCTGGGGCTCCTGGGGAAGGGGTTACGCTCCTTAGCTCTGACTTATCCCCTCCTCAGCACAGAGGGCGTGAGTGCCAGCGGGCAGAGGTTGACATGGTCGTTTTCTAGCTGGGGAACCTGATGCCAGGGGGCTGAAGGGAATCACTCACAACTTAGCTCTCGAGTGAGTCCGGCCAGATTAAGGCCTCCAACTGCCCGCCTGGGGCCACCCTCAACTCACCTACTCCTTCCACGTGAGAAACCTACCCCACCCATCCAAACACACGCATTAGCTGGATACATACACAAGCTGAATGCTGGAGGAATGCTCTGTACTCAGTGGGTAGGAAACCTCTCCATCAGAAAAATGTCCAAACAAGGGATAACCTGCTCAAAAGTTATAAATTAGAAAGCCAAAAGTCAGAGAGTTCTTGAACCTTAACCCTCTGAATCTAAACAATTACTCAGAAGTGTCAACTTTTGTGTGTGTGTGATTAATGGACTAGGCATTTCCAGTCTCTTTTGAGCTGGAGAATATCCAAGCTAATGAGCTAGTTGCATGGTTAAGTGAATGACCTCCTGACTACATGATAGATATTGGGGGTCATCAGACAGGGCTTCTTAACTCGAACCTGGCAGGACAGGTGTGGGGAGGCCCAGAGAATGTGGAGGCACTGAGGAGATGGTGGGAACCAGGGTGGCAGGAAGAGTCAGAGAGGGAGTGGGCCCAGGCTGAACCTTGAAAACCAAGTGGTCCTGCAAGGGTGGGATTAAAGCCCAGCCCAAGGTCTAGGAAAGCTGGTGTTTGGGCAACTTAGAAAGCTGAGCCTCCTCAGTTCAGGAGAGGGTGGGGGAGGCAGCTGGCTCCAGCGGCTGCTGACTCACTCCAGCCCTCGGGACAAAACACTTGATCTCAGAGCCAGGCTCCTCAGCTCCACCTCCCTGCTCTCTCTCCCTAGCCCTCCTGGTTGGGCTGGACCACGAGCTAATTATGGCCTGTGTGGGGCTTTGAAACACTCGGCTCTCAGTCAGAGATGAGCTTGTGATTACCACACTGGAGGCTGGAGCACCTGTGACTCAAGAGATGGAGATGGGCCGTGCAATCTTCCATCTTGAAGAAGCCCCATGGCCCTGATCCTGCAATTCCAGCCTGGCCATCCTGGAGGGGGTGCAGAGCTCACCCAGCACACAGAGGGGCCGTGAAGGCTGGGCCAGCTGGTCATGGGCAAGGATCCTTCTATTTCCAGACTGCTGCTTCTCACAGGCCTTGCCTTGTGACCCCCACAGAGAGAGGGAGCAGTTCTCATTGTGAGGTTGGGGTAAACGCTAATCAGTTTCATAAACTCTGAAGACCTCGCTGCTAGAAGACAGCTGAGGGCGTACTTGCTTCTTCCATTCCCTTTGTAGGAAGGTGAGCTTGAATGAATCAGCTTGTCAACAATCACCCTGCTGACAAGCAGCCAGATTGGGCTCGTGATTCAGGTTTCTCCTTCTTCTTTCTCTTTTAATTTTTTTTTTTTTTTTAATTTGGCTGCATTGGATCTTAGTTGTGGCACACAGTTGTGGATCTTTCATTGCAGTGAACAGATTCTCTAGTTGTGGTGCCTGGGCCCAGTGCAACTCACAGGCTTAGTTGGTCTGTGACACATGGGATCTTAGTTCCCTGACCAAGGATCGAACCCACATCTCCTGCATTGCAAGGCAGATTATAACCACTGGGCAACCAGGGAAATCCTTCTTTTAACTCTTTATAGAAAAGTTCAGATGTTCACAAAACTAGAGGAAAAAGTAAAATGAACTTCTATGTGCCTGTCACCAGTTTCTTCAATTACCTATTCAAGTCCAGTCTTGTTTCATCTGTGTCCCCTTCTCCATGGATTATGTGATAAATTCCAGATATTGCATCATTTTGTCCCTAAATATTTCAATATGAGTCTCTAAAAGACTCAGACTAAGAGACTCAGATCTCTTGATTTCTAGTCTAGTGCTCTTCTCACATGACTTATTCAAGAATCAAGGGCTTCCCAGGTGGCACAGTGGTAAAGAATCTGCTTGCCAATGCAAAAGAAGGAAGAGACATGGGTTTGATCCCTGGGTCAGGAAGATACCCTGGAGAAGGGAATGACAACCCACTCCAGTCTTCTTGCCTGGAAAATCCCATGGACAGAGGAGCTTGGCATGGAATTGCAAAGAGTCAGATGTGACTGAGCATGCACAAAAACACCCATATACAATAATCATGAGTTAAGCTGAGTGAATGAATGAATGGATGGATGAAAAGCAAAAGTCCATCTTTATTCTTTCCAAGAATAAGTTAGTGGCTAAAGTTTTAAAGTGATATTTTTAGAAGAACAGGACACCAAAAGAGAGCTTCAAACTATGGATCCCCAAGTCAGGCAGCAGCAGCCCTCGAGTTCTGGCCAGGAATTGACTGTGGACTGATTTTCTACCCCTGCTTCATCACTGACAAGCCATGGAGTCTTGATTTTCTCTGTGAGCTGGGAATGACATGTGAATTAGGGGCAAACATGGCCTGTTAAGGAAAGCACTTTCAAATTCATAAACTTCTTGATACCCATTATCACAATTATCATCCAAATCGCCCAGAAGGATACAGAGACTTGAGGGAGTCTCCCTGGCTTCCTTCTTTAACTCCTTACCTTCCCCCCTGAACTCTGCCTGTCACTCTCTGTGCTGATTCCCTTGGGGTTTATTCCCACCCAGGTCAATAGCAATGATGACAATGGCGTGCTTGCTGGGAACTGGAGTGGTAGCTACACTGGTGGCCGGGACCCTAGGAACTGGAATGGCAGCGTGGAGATCCTCAAGGAGTGGCAAAGATCTGGCTTCAGGCCTGTCCGATACGGCCAGTGCTGGGTCTTTGCTGGAACCCTCAACACAGGTATTCTGGATAACGTGTGCCTTTGCTGGAAGGATGGGCAGCAGTGGGGTGCCCCCAGGTACTGTCTCCACTGCACCTCGTGTCCTCAGACTGCCCTTGACTTGCAGTGTTGCGATGTTTGGGAATTCCCTCCCGAGTGATCACCAACTTCAACTCAGCTCATGACACAGACCGAAACCTCAGCGTGGATGTCTACTACGACCCCTTGGGACGGCCCATAGACAAAGGCAGTGATAGTGTGTGGTAAGTACTGATCCTTTCTGAGCACCAAATCCGAGTAGCTCCTCCCTAGCTCTCCCCAGCTCCTGGGACCAGCTCCAAACAGGAGTCAGGAGGCAAGTATCATGTCAACACATGGTTTAGAATAGAAATGCTATCATATCTTGGTCTTTCGGCTAAGACCAAGTGTAGAATGGAAATGCCGAAGCTAGCAAGACCCAAAACTCTTCTCAGAGTTCTGCAAATGTTGATGGTCCACTTTATGTTGCCACCAGATGAAGGCTCTGATACCAGTGAAAAATATGATTCCTGGGCTCTGTGAAACTGCCCTGAATTTATAGGGGCCCCTAGACCCTATGATATTTTAGAAGAGAAACATTGAAACTATTGATTTTCTTGTAAGAAGAATAAATTTATGTCATTTCGGGCAACCCATATGACTTAACGGGCTTTCTTAAAGAAAAGCAACATATTTTCTCATATGTAAGAAATTTCCTTGTATCTTGATTGATAGAATAAAATGTTAGCTTATTCTGTATTTCAACTGAAAATAAGAAGCTTTATATGTAACTGGAAATATATATTTCTAAACTATAAATATGACATGTGCATATGTGTGTGTAATATATAATACATGCCAACTGAAAGTAGGTTATCTAAAACTTACAGGAATATATCTATAACTTTGTATAGCTTCTTATATACATAAAATAGATATTGTTATAGCTATTTAAGGTTATACCATATGACAAGTTATTACCAGATGGCAACTGAAAATAATTATGTCTATATGTGTATATACACATAGATGTCTACGTATATAAAGTACTACATACATATGTCAATAATCCATTGTTTGAATCCATTTCAAAAGATAGACATATAATAATCATTCACATGCATATACATGGATAGATAACTTAATAACAGATGTCATCTTTTTTCCAGATGTTCAACTTTGAGACAGTCTGTATAAAAAATTCTTTATTGCTTATTATTCCCAGAATAAGTAGATGCAACTTTACTGAAATGTACTTAGGGTAACTAATAGAATAATGTGAAAGGAATATTAAAATTAACAAAAAGAGATATTAAAACAAATAAACAACAGCCTGCACCAACAATGGCACTGAATACTGTAAGCATCCTCTCCCCTCTGAAGGGAGGGAAGCATATGTAATCCACCCAAGGTCACATGGATGCTAGGGTTTAATGGGGGAGAGAAAGTTTATTTCAGATGTTCTTCCTTAATCTACACACACATAATGTTCTCTCTAGTGATGCTGCTACTTACAGTGAGGTTTTGTTTTCCAGCTTCTCATAAGTGAATGTCTTTTCTTCTCCCTGTTTTTTCCTTTTGTTATTGTGTCCAAAATCCCATTGCAACATTTTCTGATCCTTGGGACAATGCCAATCCTGGCTTTGTCTTCCTTTAGAAAAAGAGATGCTTGTTCCAACAAGATGACTAATTTGGGGGAAAGGGTCGTCCCCTTTGGCATAAGCCTTCTGTGATTAACCTGCACACTAGGAACTGCAGAGGGGTCAGAAAGCATAAGGCTCAGTCCTTCTGCTGAGAGCATTTCTGGTGCTGTTAGGGGACAAGAAATGGGGAGGCCATTAGAAGATATTTAGTGATGCAGTGTCCCAGCTGTGTGATTCAGACACTTAGCACTGTGGGAGCTCAGGGAGGGAGCCATCAAGGAAGACCTCCCGGGAACAGGAAGTTGGGGCCTTTAAGCTGAATTTGGAATTAGACCTGAGATCTCTTGGTTACTGTTTCATGTTACACATTAGCTTCATAATTCATTGTAAATATAACCACCTTGGGGCAAGTCTGGACCCGTGGAGACATTCTCTACTGTCATTTCTGTTGGTTTCATTGCAGAAAGGCCCTAAAAGTCTGATTTTTCCTGGGGGTCCCTCATCAGAACCCTCCTCAGAAAGCAATGGGTGCTGAGCATTCCTCCTCCTCCCCCTTCCCTGCCAACTGTGGATGGGGAACCAGCCCTGGATGGTGTGTACACAGTGATTCCTGAGCCCCAGTTCCAGTCCCACTACCGTCTAGCTCTAGAACTTGTATAAGCCACTCCATCTTTCTGGCCCCCAGTTTCCCCATCAGTGAAAAGTAACTGTTGGCTTGGAACTAGATGTTCGCCTAAGCCTCTTTAATTTTTGATTCTGTGAACCTTCAGCTCACCCTACTTTTTGATTTACAGCTACATCTCCCAAGAGTCCCTTCAACATGGTTCCTGCCAGGAGTTGGAGGGAACTAGCTCACAAGTCATTTTCTGCCTGGAGTGAAATTACTAACCTATTTTTTTTTCCTTGCCTATTATTAAAAGGACAGTTTGAGTTTGGACAGAAATTCTTCTATCTGAATCTGTATGTTGCAAATGTTAAAAGCTTTTAGAACCTTGTTCAGATTTGTCTAAAGTAATAGAATGTAAGGATCAAGTGAGGTTATGCACCTGAAAGTGCTTAATAATAATAATAGCAGCAACTAATAATTTGCTGAGCAATTGTGCTCCAGGTCCCTTTCTGAATGCCTGCATGTACTCTTTAGAAACAATGAAGTAGGCACTATTGTGATCACCCCATTTTATAGCTGAGGAACCTGAGACATAGAGTCATTCATTCAAGGGCAGATAACTTGGAAACAGTGAAGCTTGGATTTGAACCCAGGCTACTTTGTAAATTATGAAGCCCCAGAGAGATGCCAAAGAATGTTATCACTATTCCTGACTGATGTTTGAGAAATCTGACCGCATAACTTGAGATTTTCCAGAATAGGGGTTAGGGCAGTGGCTGGACACCAACCAGCTGAAGAATCTGGGTTCTTTGGTTCACACTTACGTGGCAAATGAAAATTTTCTATGACACTAGATGCTATTTCAGGGTTCAGTGGGGAGAAACGATTTTCCCAAAGTAAAACTGAAATAGTGTCCAAGCTAGAGGTGGACACAGGTGTCTATCAATAGGACTATTCCAAGTCAAAGAGCATTAAGATCTCTGAGGGATCTTAGAGAGGGACCTACTTATCTCATATTTGAGAAACCAGAGGCCCAGGGAGAGGCACTAGTAAACAACTGGAGACATTTGGGTGCTCTAAATAAGTGTCTAACTTTATGTAAGTTCCTTAACTTTCTGTACCTCAGTTTCCTGTCTGTAAAATGAAGGGCTAGGTCAGGGGACCTTGGCAGTTTCTTCTAGAGCTCTCTTTGAATCACATTACAGCATCCAGTGGGGTCCGTTTTCTTCTAAGTCATTCTGCTCATGCCAGTGGTTTGACTTAAAAGGCACAAGGCTCTGGACTTTTCACGTCTTTGGAGTCAGGATACTCTGGGGAAAGCTTCTTTACTATGGCTCCCCTCTGTGCCACTGTAAAGGAGGTCTCTGAAGCCTGCAAACAAATGTTTTAGAAAAGTTTGGCCAAAGTTATCTTTATCTTGACATTTCTGGCTTGTTTTCTTGGTTCATTCGATGTGACCCCCCCCCCCCCCCCCACCCAGTTTCTCAAGTCACAGACTTGACTCTATTTGTAGCCTTTACAGAACTCCGAGGTGGGAGGCAAATGGAGATTGCCCATTCCTGTGGTCAGGGTAGTGGAGTCAGTCAGTACTGGGGAAGGACTGTCATAACCCACACCCCTACATGAGCCCTAACTCCTAAGGCATCTATCTCTCCATGGCCACCAGCCTCCACTACTAGTTAGCCAGTCCCCAAAGTATCTGGAGCAGCTTGCTTAGACCCACAGCAAGGAAACCAAGGCAAGAGTGGCAGGGTTCCAGAACAATTCGATTCAAAGAGCATGATGCATGAACTGCATGTCAGACCTTGCACTGGACACTGGGCACCAAGTGGAGTGAGATACACGAACCTCACTAGAGGAGGTCCCAGCTGCACAGGAAGCTGGTGATTGTGGAACAGAAGTTAAATAACTGATCATGCAAGATTCAGAGATAGCATAGAGGTAGGGTTGGCACTCCGAGTATGTTCAGCACAGTTCAGTTCAGTCACTCAGTCGTGTCCGACTCTGCAGCACTCCAGACCTCCCTGTCCGTCACCAACTCCCGGAGTTTACCCAAACTCATATCTGCTGAGTCGGTGGTGCCACCTAACCATCTCATCATCTGTTGTCCCCTTCTCCTCCTGACTAGACGGACCTTTGTTGGCAAAGTAATGTCTCTGCTTTTTAATACGCTGTCTAGGTTGGTCATAACTTTCCTTCCAAGGAGTAAGCGTCTTGAATTTCATGACTGCAGTCACCATCTGCAGGGATTTTGGAACCCCAAAAAAACAAAGTCAGACACTGTTTCCACTGTTTTCCCCTCTATTTGCCATGAGGTGATGGGACCGGATGCCATGATCCTAGTTTTCTGAATGTTGAGCTTTAAGCCAAATTTTTCACTCTCCTCTTTCACTTTCATCAAGAGGCTCTTTAGTTCTTCTTCACTTTCTGCCATAAGGGTGGTGTCATCTGCATATCTGAGGTTATTGATATTTCTCCCAGCAATCTTTATTCTACCTTGTGCCATCTCCAGCCCAGTTGGATGTACATCTCATGATGTACTCTGCATATAAAGTAAATAAGCAGGGTGACAATATACAGCCTTAACGTACTCCTTTTCCTATTTGGAACCAGTCTGTTGTTCCATGTCCAGTTCTAACTGTTGCTTCCTGACCTGCATACAGATTTCTCAGGAGGCAGGTCAGGTGGTCTGGTATTCCCATCTCTTTCAGAATTTTCCACAGTTTGCTGTGATCCACATAGTCAAAGGCTTTGGCACAGTCAATAAAGCAGAAATAAATGTTTTTCTGGAACTCTCTTGCTTTTTCTATGACCCAGCAGATGTTAGAAATTTGATTTCTGGTTCCTCTGCCTTTTCTAAAACCAGCTTGAACATCTGGAAGTTCATGGTTCATGTATTGCTGAAGCCTGGCTTGGAGAATTTTGAGCATTACTTTACTAGCATGTGAGATGAGTGCAATTGTGCGGTAGTTTGAACATTCTTTGGGATTGCCTTTCTTTGGGACTGGAATGAAAACTGACCTTTTCCAGTCCTGTAGCCACTGCTGAGTTTTCCAAATTTGCTGGCATATTGAAGGCAGCACTTTCACAGCATCATCTTTTAGGATTTGAAATAGGTCAACTGGAATTCCATCACCTCCACTAGCTTTGTTCGTAGTGATGCTTCCTAAGGCCAACTTGACCTCACGTTCCAGGATGTCTGGCTCTAGGTGAGTGATCACACCATCGTGATTATCTGGGTCATGAAGATCTTTTTTTGTACAGTTCTTCTGTGTATTCTTGCCACCTCTTCTTAATATCTTCTGCCTTAGTTAGGTCCATACCATTTCTGTCCTTTATTGTGCCCATCTTTGCATGAAATATTCCCTTCGTATCTCTAATTTTCTTGAGTATGTTAGTACAAGATTTTTTGAAGGAGTTAGTATCTGAACTGCATTTAGAAAGACAAATAAGCTTTTACCAGCATAAGGGGTGGGAATCTGGGTCACTTCTAGAGAAGTGAATTCATGAATTCAAAGGTCAGCATAACTCAATTGCTGGCTCTAGGGACAGTGGTTTAGAAACTTCAAAGGTCGAATTAGAATTGATTTGAATGGAGGAGCAAGGAGGGGCAGAGATCAGTTTCTTGTAAAATAAATACTTCAGTCTGTGCTTTTCTGCACTCTTACTGGGGAAACCCTCAAGATAGGAGCGGAGGCCAAGGTTGGAAGGTGGGACAGAGTGTGGCACACAACCAGAAACAAACCAGCACATCCTTGATGATGCACTTGAAAGGCACATACATCCAAGTAAGTGTGAGCAAAGTGATGGCTTTCAAACAAGGGAGGAACCAGGATGTGCTTGTTATCTACTTTGTCTTAAATTCTTGCCTTGCGAATAAATATTCAAACATAGCTACTAACCTATATATCTTTACCAAGTCACCCTTCTCCTAAGGTTCTCTGTCAGAAACAAAATGAATCTGAAATTTGGTGTCCTTACTGTTTTCTCTTCCTCTCTTGCCCTCTCACCCTTCTAAGATCATCTTCCCACACTCCTGCTTTCTCCTGGTTAAAATATAACCGATTTTAAGGGCCCAAAAAAGATTTTGTGGGTCTGCCTGGAGATAATTTCTGTGATGACTTTTTTCCCCTACAACAGTAGGAAATCTCACAAAACATATAAAGAAGTAAAAATCATCTATAATCCTATTGTTCACATACTTTAAATATTTGATAGTTTTCTATCCAATCTTTTATGAGTTGTTTTTATAGAATTGGGATCATGCATTTTACAAGACTTGGGCACAAGACAGAGCATGTAATAGACACATCCTGCTTTTCCCCGTACTTGGAAACCAACCACTTCATAGTTTTAAATCATGTGTTTTTGACTAAACAGGGTATTATGAACATTTTCCCAATGTCATTAATCTTCAAAAATAAGATTTTAAATGTATTATATTCCACTGAATGTTAAGCCATTATCTCTTTTCCCACTATAATAGTAAACTATTTCCTAGTCCCTATGTTACCTATCTATTCCCCTTTTTTTCCTACTTTAAATAACACTGTAACAAGCATTGTTATATCTAAATCTTGAGCACATCAGTGATTAGTCCCATGAGAAAGATTCCTAGAAATGGTATATCCCAGGTTAGAGAATGAACATTTTAAATGCTTATGACACCTATTGCTATTGCCTTCCAGAAATTTTGTAATGAGCTATGTTTCATTACAGTAGTGAGTAAGGGATTGCTTTCTTTCCACTCCTATCATTGGTTGATTTTTTTCATTATCTGTTTGTCATGGCCTTATCCCTTCTGTCTTGTTTTGGAACTGACTTTTTAGCTCTTCCCCTTTCCCCTGAAGAATCTAGCAGGGTCATAGTGCATCTGATAAGTACTTAGGAAGCTCTTCTAACTCCTGACAACTGTATAGTGTAGAACTCTGGATCTGGTCCTCATGGAAAGGCTTGCAAGTTTCATTTTACAAAATGTAAAATGAAAACACTTTTTCCTGATTATAAAACAATAAAAAATAAATTAATGAGAGTCATAGTAATATAGCTACCCAAAGAAAAACACTAATAATGTTATGAGTTAGAGCCTTCCAGACATTCATGCTGTTTATACTCACACACATTAGATGTATGTGTGTTGAGTAATAATTACCCAAATGGGACCAGATTAAATGGTCTGTTTTATAACATTTAATATCTTCCTAATAAATTAAAATTTAGAGAGACAATATCATTTGGTAGTTAAAAGCATGGACATTGCAGCACTTCTGCCTGGGTTAAAATCCAATGCTGCCTATTTATTGGCTTTGAGACCTTGAACAAGTCACTTTACTTCTCTATGCCTCAGTTTCCAGAATTGTTGAAAGAGGATAACACTTATTCCTATCTTTCCTTATAAGAACACTGTGAAGATTAAGACATAACACAGATACTTAGTATTATTCTGTGTTGACACTTAACTGTGTTAGCTATTAGTGTTTATATACTATACATATTTTAAAATATTCATTTATTTTGTAATTAGAGCTTCCCAGGTGGCGCTAGTGGTAAAGAACTGCCTGCCAATGCAGCAGACTTCAGAGATGTGGGTTCGATCCCTGGGTTGGAAAAATCCCCTGGAGGAGGGCATAGCTACACACTCCAGTATTCTTGCCTGGAAAATCCCATGGACAGAAGAGCCTGGCAGGCTAAACTCCATGGGGTCACACAGAATCGGACACGACTGAAACAACTTAACACACATATTTTGTAATTACAAAATTGTAGAAATAATAAGTAATTTTCATTATAGAAAATGAAAACATTGCAGAAATAAATAATGTACAACTTAGTTCATATGCACCAAAATCTGTCCATATGCACAATACTTACACCAAACCATTACTTAAACTGTGATTATCTAAGATAATGGAATTATGAGGGACTTCCACTACTTTTTTTATGATGACTTTTTTCATAATTGTAAGAAATCTCAAGAACATATATTTTCTAAATCAAAATAGGTTCATCATATCAGTATATATTTTTATAAGCTTATGCATACACATACAAACTTGTAATTTTTCTTACTTGGTGATATAATTTAGACATCTTTCTATGTAAACGCTAGATTGATTTTGCTCATTCTTTTGGACAGCTGCATGATATTCTGTTGGATGGTTTGTCTAACCATCTCCTTATTGGTAAACTTTTCCTCCATTACTTTTGCTATTACAAACAACACTTTAGTGAACATTTTTCCGTGTACATCTATGTGCATGAATGTGAGGGTTTTTATAGGAGAAATTTCTAGAAGTGGAATTACTGGTTCAGTGGGTATGTAGATTTTTAAAGGGTTTTCACACTGATTGCCAAATTGCCTTTCACAAACGTCATACACATTTAAACTCCCACCAGTAGTATATGACGATGCTTGTTTTCCCACACAGCAATGGGTATCAGCCTATGCTTTCATCTTTGTCCGTCTAGTAGGTGTGATGATATCTCTTTGTCATTTTAATTTTTTATTGGAGGATAAATGCTCTACAATGTTATATTGTTTTCTGCCACACAACAACACAAATCAGCCTTAATTTTCTTTTAATTGTGGTGAAGTTAATACTATTTTCATATGTTCGGTGATCATTTTTATTGCTTATGAAAATTGTCTGCTCATTGTCCATTATCGGCATGCCTGACTTCTTTTGTGTCTTGTTGTTGTTTAGTTCCTAACTTTTTTGTAACACCAAGGACTGCAGCCAACCAGGTTAATCTGTCCATGGGATTTCCCAGGCAAGAATACTGGAGTGGGTAGCCATTTCCTTCTCCAGGGGATCTTCCTTACCCAGGGATCAAACCTGTGTCTCCAGCATTGCAGATAGGAGAATCTGGCTTTATCACTGAGCCACCTGGGAACAGGTTCTTTTGTGTCTTATTGATTTGTAAATACTTTATAATATTCATTATAGTAAGTCTCTGTCTAATATACATGTTGCATGTATTTTCCCTATTTTACTGATTTTTTTCAACCTTTTTTTCCTCTCTCTTCTTTAGACTGGATAATTTATACTCATCTGTCTTCAACTTTACTCTTTCCTCTGTTATCTCTATTCTGCTAGTAAGCCATCCATTGAGTTAATTTCAGATACTGGTCTTTTTTCCAGTTAAAATTTTCCATTTGGTTCTTTTTCTGTATTTTCTATTTTTCTGCTAAAATGTTCCCTCGTTTCATTTGTTGTGTGCATATTTTCCTTTATTCCATTGATCATAGTTATCAAAACTACTTTAAAGTCTTTACCCAATAATTCTAACATCCGGATTATCTAAGGGTTAATTTCTGTTGATTGTCTTTTGCCTTGAGGATAAGTGATATTTTTCTGGTTCTTTAGATGTTCGTTAATTGGGGATTGTATCCTGGTCATTGGCTATGTCTTGATTCTGCATTTTGTCTTAGGAACCTACCTGGGGTAGGCTCAAACTACAAACTCTATCTCACCTGTGTTGGGCAGGAGCCCAAGTTTCAGCTCATCTTTTAAATTTTTATCTGGACTGTTTGTGGTTTGCCTTGTATATGCCTAGCTCAGGGGTCACCCAGACGCTTAGGCAGAGTTAATATACAAATCTGGGTTCCGCTTTCTGATTTTCCTTTCCAAGACTTCTCCCACACTCTCTAGTGATTCTGGTTAATCCAGGGTTTGTTTGTTTAACTCCTCAGGTCAGAAAGATGTGGACTGTCTGTTGGAACTTTTACTGCTCTGCACTGTACATCTACTGCAGCTGTCCTTAGGAGCAAGGTCACCAACACACAACTTGCTCCATGCTAGTCTCTTCCTCAAAGTTTTGACACCCTTCCAAAATCCTCCTACTTTGCTTACTCTGAGATAGTTATCTTTTGTCAGTTTGTTGTTTTTGCACAAGAGACTATCTATTATGAGCTTACTCTTCCATGCTGGAAACAGAACTATAGTCTCTTTGTTTACTTGGTATATGAAAGCTTAATATTTTTACCTAGTCATATGTATCATTCTGAAGTTGGTTCTCTGCTTAAAACTATCTTTTCCACCTCATGAGTATAAAAAAATTTTTTTCAAGTTGAATAGAACTTGAATTTATATCAGACTTACATTTTCTTCCAAGTTGGACCCAAAACTGCCAGTGCTAATGTAGTTGTTGTGGGATTGGAGAGGAGGAGAATAGAGGGAAGAATAAAGAATGAAGAAAGATTTGGATAACTGTTTACACCTGGTGAGGGAGGGGACCAATGACTGAGAACATGCAGATTGGGAGATGAGGGGCTCCACTGATGAAGAACATTTTAGGATTAGCATGTGCATTCTTCTATCCAGACCTCAACCTCAGGGCTTTGTGGCTCTTAGCCAGACCTGTCACTCTTCTGGACCCCATTCATTTTCATCCCACATGAAATACAGTAGTGTACCCCAACAGGATGCACAAGAGAAAGCTGTGTGGCTTTGCTCGCTGGGTCTTGGCTCTAACCTAGATCCATTCTGCTCCTCAGAAAGGCAGTAGAACCTGGTGATTTTGGAGTTAGGCATACCTGGGTCCACACTTTGACTTTGCATTGTTAGCTGCTTGCCTTCTCTGAGCCTCAGTTTCCTCTTTTATGAGATGAGCATAAAAGGAGTACCCATTTAACCTTGCTGTGAGAATTTAAGGAGACAGTGCTCGCCGAGGTCTAGCACAATAACTGGCCCAGAGTAAACTCACTTGAGTAGGAGGGCGCTGCAGTGTCAGATCAGAGATGTGGGGCTTTGCCATTCCTGTACTGTGTGGCCTTGGTCAAGCTCTGAAGCATGTGGTTCTGTCTGCAGGAATTTCCACGTCTGGAATGAAGCCTGGTTTGTGCGGCCTGACCTGGGCCCTTCGTACAATGGATGGCAGGTTCTGGACGCCACCCCTCAGGAGAGAAGCCAAGGTAACCAACCCTCTGTCAGCCTGTTGGTGCCACCCTTCTCTGGGTTTGGCTCTAAGTCATGACCTCTCAATCTTTACAGTGGTGGAAAGCGGCATAGCCAGATCACCTAAATCTTCTCTGCCTTTGGAGGGCACAGAGAGGGACTAAAACAAAAATATTTTCAAAGTAGATTTTCCTCTTAATTGGCTTGGTTCAGGCTGCTATTTAAATGAATGACATCCCTGCTCCCACACAACTGCTGCAAAGGCCCTGGCCCATGCCCAGCAATAGGGAAGGGAACGGTCCCCTGCTAGCAGTGATTCTCCCATGCAGCCTCTAGTAGTCCATCCCTCCCAGCACAGAAAACTTCCATTTCCCTTCGCCTTGGGACTTAGCCCAGATTCCCTGGCTCAGCTCCAGGCCACTATGCTCACAGCCCCCAGCACCCCTCTCACCTTCCGGGTGCCCCCTGCCAGGCTGAGCTCTCCTTCTCTCAGGCTGGCCCTTCCCCGACCCTGTGTCCCTACCTGTTGCCACTCTCCTATCAGATCTTGGGCATTGGGCTCTCCAGGAACCTTTCCTCTTCCTTCCCTTGACCTCCAGAGCATTCTTGTCCGTTGCCTTCGTTTTCAGTTGTTTCTTTCAAACTTAAAAAAACTATAAAAGTCGTATATGCCCATGGTTAAAAAACAAATTCAAATCATTTCAAAAGGACTTACAATGAAAATGAAGTCTTACCCCCCTCCCTTGCTGCAACATCTCTACAAGAAGCAATGAGATTCAGGGTACTTGGGTGTGAGGAGGGTAACTTCCAGATATTTTCTAGGCCACTATTCAAACTTCTCACTGCAACTCATTAGTGGTTATAAAATCAAGTTAATGAGTTGTGACCATTGTTTTAAGAAATGAAATAGAATAGCATGGAAAGGAGTGAGGAGAGGAAAGAAAAATAAACTATCAGAGTGTACTTATTGGATATTAAAAATAAGAATTGTCCTGTGGAATTTTTGTTTCAGGACCATATATGTGTCATAATGTAAAATCTTATTTCTAGAGATCATGGTAAAAAAAAAAAGCTGAGAGTCACTGTTACTGTTTCAGACTTATAAAAGTGCATGTGTTTGTTTTATAAACACAAATGGAATAATATTCTTCTATTCTGCTGTAACTTGCTTTTTATCTTCTGGTCATTTCACGAAGGAAACTATATCTGTGTATCTATACCTGCATCTACATCTATGTCCTTCCATCCACCCATCCATCTATGAATCTACTACCTATCTGTCCATCTCTCTATGTATCCACCCACCTATCTGCCTATCTGTCTGAGCTAGCTATGCTGAGTGCTCAAGAAGGGAGGTGATGGTCAGGGCTTGGGAGCCCAAAGAAGCAGGACATCTCTGTAGGCTGGGTTTGCAGAGAAGTCTTCCAAAACAGGAGGGAGAGATTTGGGAAAAATATTTGCAGAGTAGAAAAGAGGCAGCCCTGAGCACCAGACAGTCAGACTTTCCTCTTTAGGAAACAGACTGAGGGCAGGGGGATAGCACAAATTATGCACCTACAGAATGTGAGAGTGGGCCGTCTTCTGTGGAGCTGACGTCTGAGCAGAGTGCTATTGCACAAGATAACAGTAGCCCCAGAGGGTCTTGCTGAGTGCCCAAAGAGGAGAGCAGACAGTCAGGGTTGAAGGAGTTTGGGGTAGAGGCAGGGTAGCTGGGCAGCGGGAAGGGCCCCCAGAGGAACAGGCCATGAGTGGGCTGTTGCAGAGGGGCCTGGCTTTGGCATGCATCCAACCTCTGCACCCTGGCCCCCAGGGGTCTTCCAGTGCGGCCCTGCTTCGGTGATCGCTATCCGAGAGGGTAACGTGGACTGGGACTTCGACATGCCCTTCATCTTTGCGGAGGTCAATGCCGACCGCATCACATGGATCTACGAGTCAAATGGTGCCTTGAAGAAGAATTCCTCAGACACTCACAGCGTTGGCAAATACATCAGTACCAAGGCGGTGGGCAGCAACTCTCGCATGGATGTCACCGAAAAGTACAAGTATCCAGAAGGTAGGAGGGGCTTGGATGGGCTGTGCCACCCAGGGCCTGACGGTGGGAAGACAGCCTTGAGGCGGGAGAAGGGAAACTTGCTCATGCTCCTCCTGCTTTCTCAGCCAGCTGTGCCTGAATGTTAGGACTGCTCCCTGGCATCTAATGCCCAGTTCCCCAGACTGTTTCCCGTGGGGACAAAACCATCATAGGCAGACGCAGTGCCAGTGGAAGTGCGCTGAAGGACTCAGGCAGCTGTCAGTCTAGCGCATCTCCAGCTGCGTCCCTTTGCCAATTGCACCATTGGGATGACAGCCCCATGATTAAATATCACAGGGAGAAACATGGCCCCCACAGAAGACCCCCTGGGGTCTCTGTCAGCCCACTCCCCTTGCCTCCAAGAAGCACAAGCAGGAAACATCCTCTGAAAAAAGAAATGGACGGTCCCCAGAGACATGGGGACTGCTTTGTCCACTTCAGTGGCCTCCCTGAAAGCCAGATGAGGTGGGGACACCTCCTACACCACGAGGACAATGCCCGAGTCCCTGAGACCGTCAGCATCCACTTGAGTGCTGACCCCCTTAAAGTCACCTAGAAGCCTAGTTGGTAGGAGGCTGCCTTTAACACAAATTACATGTGTTGCTGTTTCAGGAGTTGCTTTCAGTGTTAGCAAATTAATACCTCTGATGAATCTCAATAGTGACAAAATTCTATATTTGCAGGTGATGTTCATTTTAGAAATAGGCCAAAGTGAATTAATGCTTGCTCTAGCAGGCCAGTCACTCCTTAATGGGATCAACATGTCACTCTAAACGCTTTGAAATAGTTGCTTTAGCGGGTCCCCACTGCCGGTTCTGAGCTGTCAAGAAAAGTGCTCTCGAGAAGGTACCCACGTGCACCCTAAAGTAAACCCCACAACTCGGTGCCCTGGATGGCTGCTGCTGCTGCCTGCCATATACAAAAGAGGGAAGCTGAGCAGGGGCGGGAGGCTCCAAGTCCAGGGGATGAGCTGCTGGGTGTGGGTCCTTTGCAGGCACCAGAGTAATGAGATTGGTGCTTTCCGTTAGACCCCAGTGTAACTCTGCAGCCCATTCCTCCCACTGGGGTCAGATGGCCTTTCTCTCGGTCAGCAAACAGGTACTGAGACCTCCCCGAGTGCCCATTCATGCTCAACTCCAGGAGGCCAGGAAGCACCTGGCAGATGGGTGCCTGCCCCTCCAGGGCTCACAGGCTGGGGGTCAGGCTTGAGTGTGACAAGCATTCTCAACAGTGTTCTGATGTAGAAACAAGGGTAGGGGCCAAGGAACAGATAACCCTGGGCAGGAGGTGAACTCTGCCCTACCCCCTGGCAGGAGGTGAACTGTGCAATCTCAAGCACAGTTCTTAGCATCTCTGATCCCTCACTTCCTCACCTGTAAAATGCGAAGAGCAAGGCCTCTCTTCAAGGGGATTTAAATGAGTTATAGTGTATAGAATGTATCAAGGGCAGTGCCTGGCCCATAGTGAGGACTTAATAGATAGTGATGATTTTTATCAACTTGAACATCTGCAGCCTCATCGGAATGACCTCCCAAAGGGATTTTTGAAACACACTGCCTATACAGTTGTGTGATTCTGTGGGGCGCCTTATCTGAGTGTCACACCTTAATTCCACTTCTTGGGGGCTCTGGCTGTCCCAGCCATACCTCCTGAGCAATGAGGAGGGACCGCAGCCAGGTGGAGGAATCCCTGCTGGACCCCTGGCAATGGCCCAGCCCCTGTGTGACAGCAGGACTGATCACCCCACCTGCTGTTGCCCAGTCTCCCTTACCTAATGATGCTGGCTCGTGTCTGATGCCGCGGGGAGGAAAAGCCCATAAAATGGGTTGCTAAGCATTTGCGCAACAGCAACACCAAAGGAAAAAACAGTAGCAGGAAGCTTAGTCTTGAGTAAGCGTGGCAGGTGACCTATATAGGTGTCTAGGCTCTGAGCCTCATTGTGCAAACACAACTGCTTCGAGGTTCTGGGCACAGAAGCTCAGCTCCCTGCTCAGCCATCAGACCTGGGTGTGGATTTACAGCTCGGCTAGAGAATGGGAAGGCACCGAAAGGAACCCAGCCCACCAGGAGCTATCAACTTGGGTAATTTGGCTGCCTGTCTTCTTTTCAGCAGGATGTGTGGGAGGAACTACTAGACTTCAGGTCTAGACTTCTGGGCACTAGCCCTCTTTCCACCCCTAATTCTCAGATTACCAACTGCTTGGACCAGACACTCCTCTTTAGGACCTTAACTCTAACGTGATGTGCTTAGATGTCTTTGGGGTCTCTGCCAGTTGTTACATGTAACTTATAGGAAAGATTTCACTAAATGATAAAGTGCTTCTAATAAGTCATCTTAAAATTTCACAGGTTTGTTGGGGAGGTTAGGGGCAAGAGCGTAAATGGTCATTCTTCTTTGTGTTTCTCTGTCCATCTTACTGGAAGGTCAATATCTTCTCCTTGTTAGTGGATCTATCTTCCGGTCAAGGTAAGGAGACTTATGTGCACTGTGTGGTCTACCCTGACTCCAAGAGGCTTGGAGTTGGTTATCAGCTCTTAGTGCCCCAAGAGCCGTGATTTTTTGGCCATAATCTTGGCCATTTTCTGGGGACTATTTATAGTATCACATTCAGCAGCACCCACAGCAAAGGCTGAACCCATCCTGCGGTTCAGCCTTTGTGTTTTTGAAACCTGAACTCTCTCAACAGTTAAACTAGTCATAACCTGGAACCATACCAACCATGGGAAGTTCTTGTCAACTGACATGGACAAAAGTTCCACTCTCCAATTCTCAAAGCATCATTAGAAATAAAGCAGAATAACATGATAAAGTGGTTTGGAATTTTTTTCAGTGAGGTAATTCTAAATTATAGTTTTTTCACTTATGAACTCATTCTAATTTTTTAAGCTCAGACTTGTTATTTTTTAAATTATCAGTTTGTTCTTTGGGCTTCCCTGGTGGTTCAGATGGTAAAGAATCTGCCTGCAATGCAGGAGACCCGGGTTCAATCTCTGGGTCAGGAAGATCCTCTGGAGAAAGGAATGGCTACCCACTCCAGTATTCTTGCCTGGAGAATTCCATAGACAGAGGAGCCTGGTGGGCTACAGTCCATGGTTGCAAAGAGTCAGACATGATGACTGAGCGACTAACACATACTTTGTTCTTTAAGTCTCACAAAGGAATTTTTATTAAAAGAAAGAAAGGAGGGAAGGAGGAAGGAATGAAGGGAAGGAGAGATGGAGAGAGTGAAGGAAGGAAGGGATCTAACCTAATTAACCTAAGCAAAATATCAAGCTATGTATTTTAAGCAACTTTCCCTACAGCTCAATGGAAATTTGAGCTGATTGGAAGAGTTGGGCTGTGAGTTAAGGAGAATGAAATGGAGATCTGGGGGAGGTCAGACACTTGCTTGGAGGTCAGACACATGTTAAGGAGGGTGAAATGGAGACCTGGAGGAGGTCAGACACTTGCTTGGATTAGAATCATTGTGCAAGCAGCAGAACCAGTGTTAGTTCCAGGCCACCTTCCCATGCAGGGCGCTGTTCTTTGTTCACATTGCCACCACATCTCTGAGATACTTCTCTGTTTTCCCACCACACAGGTTCCAGCCAGGAAAGACAAGTATTTGAAAAGGCTTTGGGGAAGCTTAAACCCAGAGCATCATTTAGCGCAACATCTGCAAGCAGCCTGGCAAGAGAGGAACGGGAGCCTAGCATATCTGGGAGGTTCAAGATCGCTGGTGTACTGGCAGTGGGCAAAGAAGTCAACCTGATCCTAATGCTCAAAAACCTAACAAGTGATACCAAGACAGTGACGGTGAATATGACAGCCTGGACCATCGTCTATAACGGCACACTTGTACACGAGGTGTGGAAGGACTCTGTCACTAAATCCCTGAATCCCGAAGAAGGTAACGCAACCTGTAGGCTGCTGGGATGCCACATATTCATGGTAGCTGGTATTCTCTTGGGGTTGGAGCATTCCTATTGGAACCAAATCAACTGGTTAAGGAAGGAAACAGCCCATGGTGAGCAGTACAAGTGGGGGTGGTGCCAACCAAAATACTTTCGTGCCCTGGAGGAGAAAGGAGGAAGACATTGGCAGTTAATAGACAAACCACAATATCCCTCACATACCATTTTGCCCAATGTGCAGAGCACTTCCTTATATGCTCTTATGTACTATCACATTTGACCTTCTACAAGGACAGATTTCAGCATTCCTTTTACAGAGCCAGAAACTGAGGCTCGGAGAGATTGTGATTCCCTTAAAAGATTAAGTGTCATAGCTAGTAGGTGGCAATGCCAGATCCTGGTCCTAGACTTTCTAACACGAAATCCAGTGCCACCACCCATTTTCTAGGTTTTACTGCTGTGACCCCTTCCCCTTTCCAGCTCCCACCCTGCCTTAGCCCCATCCCACAATGAATCACTTTCCAGGTTTGACCCTAGAAGGGTTGCAATATACCATGAGGGCTTGAATTCCCACCAGTGTTCCCCCACAGCTCCAGTGTGTGGGTGAAGTTTCTTGATTTCCAGCGACAGTGATGGGTTTTCTTGAAGGCCTGAGCCTCTGGGAGAAAGAGTGAGTTGGTTCTCCGGGGTAGCACAGATGGGAGGGGAACGAGGTGGAGCAGAGAGAGGCTGGGGCTGTGAAAGGATTAGAAGGCAGGTGTGCCCTGTCGGTAAAATCCTTCAAGCTGTTATGAAAAGCCTGGACTTAACAAAGCAGATTAACAAGGGTGGGGCGGCTATTTGCTTCACATAAGGAACTAATGATTACTTATACAGCCCATCTTGAAAAAATTTTGTCTACAGAGAAACTAAGAGGTATCACACCTGTCAGAAGGCAGCATCCCCTAGCAACCTGTCTTCTGGCAGAACTGAGCAGAAATCTTCCTTATAACAAAAGTACCCAGCTGGCTGTTATTTACCTTCAAAGCTCAAGGGAAGAGCTATTTTTGTAGGCCAAAAATAAGTTATGTGAGGGAAATGCTTTTTAAAAAGCTGTACTTCTACAAGAGGCAACAGAGTTAAATGGGAAGGCAGGAGGAGGCAGGCAAAATGGTCTTGGAGTCCTGACATCATCACCTACTCTCTGGATGACTGTTAAGCCTCCCTCCTTTCCTGAGCCTCAGGGTTCACTGGCCAAGGGAGCTGGACCAGCGGATGCCAGGGCCTGTCAGCTCCATATTTGGGGCAGGCTGGGTAAATCCCTCCAGTGCTAAAAGCAGAGAGGGCTCCCTCATTACAGCCTCACCTCAAGGAGTGTGTGACCTGTAGGTGCGGGGCAGCCCCCAACCACCTAGCATGACTGCATGAGGAAGGGGGAGAGCACCCAGACGCAGGCGAGGCCCCCCGGTTGCTTGCCCAGTGAGTCAGAGAGGGGCCTTGAGGCTTGGGGCGGAGCCAGAGAAACGGAGAAAAGCTGGGGAAGGCCTTTCCATCTGAGGGGAGCTTGTGACTCAGCGCATGGCGGTGGTAAGGCACCTGTGCTGTCAAAAGGACAATGAGAAGTGTGGGAAGGAACAGTCTTTTGAGGAAGAGGTTGACACAGGACCATACTGAGGGGTCTGAACTTTATTCCTGAGGCAGTGAGGGATCACAGGAGATTTTTCAGGTGACCCAGAAGAAGAGCGACATGATTTGGGGGAAAACTGCTTCTAAAGCCCACCTGACTGGTGCGTGTGGGTGACTTGGAAGCAGGAGAGACCAGAAGTAGGGTGGTGGTTCAGATGCTGTTGCAATAGGATCCCAGGCTATATGGTCACCTGAGAGGACCTAGCTCTTATGTAGCCAGCCCCTGGCTTCCCTTGCTAGTTATTATCATGTTGTCATCATTACTGTCTTCCTTATTGGGCAATGAGTTAATACTCATATTCTTCCCTGCCCCTTAGATGGAAATTTGCCCTCTGATATTTACCAGGACAGAGAGGAAGCCTGAGGGAGGAAATCCTGAAGGAGGATTCCTCCTGGAATCCACCCAGCCAGCCAGCATCTTGGTCTCAGGGCCCCCACTTTGCAGCTGGTGTGAAGCAGGCGGGTGTTCCCCCAGGGCCTGGCAGGGGGATTCAGGCAAGCCTGGGCTCCAGGTGCTCCCGGCCAGCCCACACTGGCTTGGCTTGGCATCAGCTTTTAAGGTTTCAGAAGCCAACCCCACCCCCTCTCACCCTGCTCCCTGGTTTCTTCTTCCAGAAATAGAGCACCCTGTAAAGATCACATATGCTCAATACGAGAAGTACCTGAAGGCAGACAACATGATCCGGACCACAGCCGTGTGCCAGGTCACTGACGAGCCTGAGGTGGTGGTGGAGAGGGATGTCATCCTGGACAACCCCACCCTGACCCTCGAGGTAAAGGGACGCTGAAGGGGCACTGCTCTGTGCTAGCTCAGCCCTCCCAGACCACAGGGAAAGCCCTCTCTGCCGACAGGCCAAGCACAGGGCCCAGCTTGGCTCCAGCCCCTGCCAAAAGATCAGCCAAGAGTTCTGCTCAGAGCAGTGTCCTTGGGAAATCCCAGTGGTCCAGTGGTTAGGACTCCATGCTGTCACTGCCAAGGGTGCAGGTTCAATCCCCAGTCAGGCAACTAAGATCCTGCCAGTGGCGCAGCACAGCATGTCCTTGCTCCCTCGCTGGAAGGATCCATGGGCACGTTGCCCTGCGGCTTCTTTGGTTGCAGCTCTAGACTCACTGGGGATGCCAACTGAGGAGCAGTTGGAGGGCTCTTTAGCTCATTTGCTCTGACGTCTGCTGTGTCCTGGGCTGTGCCAGGCTCAGGAATCACAGAAGACCTCAAGAGCTGGGTCCTGTCTTCAGGGAACCCACAGCCCAGCCCCAGACACATTTGTAGAGCAAATCAGAAATGGGCATAACTCACATGCATCTCCTGACTCTAGACCCCAGAGTTACAAAATTGTAGACTCTTAGAAACCTGGTCTTAAGCTCTCATGCCCTTACATTTCACACATGAGTAAACTGAGACCCAGAGAGAAAAGAATTGCCAAATACTGCCAGAGCAAGAGCTAGACCTCAGGCCCTTTCCAGGACATCTGGCCAATCCATACCCAGCAGCAGCATCTCCTCAGTTGTTGACAATGAGGATGCCTCATTTTTTTGGCTGCAGGCTCTGCTCCCAGGCTCCCTCTCAGGAACGCAGGCATACGGGCTCTCACAGGTCTATGAGAGGCACTTGGGACCACTCTATCCCTTCCTCAGCACTGGTGCTGGAAGTACGGGGCTGACTCCAAGCCTATCCCTACCCACACCAACCTCAGCCCAGGGTGGAGGTGGCCAGAGCCAGACAGCCCAAATCTAGGGATGACAGGCTGGCAGGCAAGGACAGGCAGATGAATGGATGAGGAAGATGGGGTCTTCCCTGGGGACCCCATAGAGAGCTTTATGGGTTAGGCTCCTCACAAGTCTGCTGCACCATCTGCCCCAGCAGTCTAGACAGCAATTGCCTTTGTTGTTGTTCTTGTTCCATCACAATGTCACTAGCATCCCTAGCCCCAGATTTCTAGAGTAACTCGTGACTGCCTTCGTTCCACCCTCCCTAAGCTACACCCCAGCTTCAGGGATTCCTGATGTCAGACAGATGGCAGGGGGAACCAGGGCCCACTCCTTGACACTAGCCTGAAATAGAGCTCTCTCATTGTCCTGGTTAGTTTGGACTGTGCTTCAGAATGGGGGCCAGAGTGAGCCACCATCTCCAAGGTTAGGGGGAGGGAGCCACCCCTGTTCTAGGCCCATCACGGTGGTTGTGAAACAGACAGAGGCCCCTCCACGAGCAGGACCAGAACAGAGCATCTGGGCTCCAGGCTTGCCTTCTGTCCCACCCACCGAGTTTTCATCCACAATTGTAGAAGCCTCTCCTGTTTCCTAGGGTGTTTCCAAGAATCGTGCCCCACTCCTGTAGAATGACAGAGAGCAAGTGCCATTTGCCATTTTGGAGGCTGTGAAATGAAACATTCAGGGAGAAAGTTATCAGTGTTTGATAAAGTTAGTTTCTCCCCCATTATATTTCCTGATCCAGTATCCTCAAACTTGCTTATAGCTTTCTCTTGTTTTCAAAAATTTGCTCTACATCTTTTAGATGTCCATATCAAATCAGCTTCATCTTTCAAGAGAACATTAACATCTTTTAAAAGGAAATCAGAATACACACAGCCTGGGAATTATTTAATCCTTCTTTTAAATATCTGCTCTTTCTTCTTTCAGACATCTTTGTATGAATTTGCTCTTAGCACAACTTCTCCTTTACTTTAGCCTTCAGAGAATCAAGATGATCTAATCTTGACTGAATGAATTAATGCAGAGCTGACTCAGAGCAGGGCATGTGGGTGATCTGTATGAAAAGATAATAATTTGGGCAACACCCTATTGTCTTATTTATGATTGGGATTAGGCATTGAGGACTTTAGAACCAGATCATACAATCTGAACTATATTTCAAAGGCTGAGGTCCTTCACATTGGCCCATGACCTACTGACAATATCAGACACAGGTTTCTGGGGTGGCTCCTATCCTCTTCTTTGGGTGTATGTATAGATTTAGGTCAATAGGATAGAGTGCTAAGCAGCCATAAAGAAAGGAAAATAAATATAGGAAAATCTCAAATTGAATATCAGTGTGAAAAATATGGCAACATTTATATATATTCTTGGGTCCCAATGGCATAAAATTATGCTTCACCCTTCAAATCATGTCATACACCTAAATGAGTTCCATGGGAGAAATTGTGGTATAGACCATGGTCTCTAAAACATTTCAATTATGCACAAATTATTGGCAGGCATCGCAAAGTCTAGCAAGAAGAGAAAATGGCTCTGGAACCAGAAATCTCTCAGTTATTGAGTCAATCAATCTGAACTGCAGGTTTATTACTATAAAAGGGTTGCAGGGAGAATTGGTGGCAAGAAAAAGGAAAGCCAGATGAACAAAAAGCAGCTACTCTGCTGCTGCTGCTAAGTCGCTTCAGTCGTGTCCAACTCTATGTGACCCCATAGACAGCAGCCCACCAGGCTCCCCCATCCCTGGGATTCTCCAGGCAAGAACACTGAAGTGGGTTGCCACTTCCTTCTCCAATGCATGAAAGTAAAAAGTGAAAAGTGAAAGTGAAGTCGCTCAGTCATGTCCGACTCTTCACAACCCCATGTACTGCAGCCCACCAGGCTCCTCCGTCCATGGGATATTCCAGGCAAGAGTACTGGAGTAGGGTGCCAGTGCCTTCTCCGCAGCTACCTCTAGGGATCCTCAAAAGAAAAATCTACCCGTCACCTAGTTTCAGTTTCTGTTTCCAAAGCACTTTCCTCTGCATCCATGATCTCATTTGTTCCTTTCTAGTCCAAGGAAGGAGGAGGGGAGGGATGAGCCCTCTTTATCAGGGAGGCAGTCAAGGGCCAGGGAGGTGATGCATCTGCTCAGGCTTGGCTGCTTCTCAGCAGGAGGGCAAGCTTTCATCTTTGGGAGCAAACAAAATAGTCCAGGTTGCTTCTCTAACCAACCCCTGATAAAGGACCCTGTGCAGACCACATGTCTGGGAAGTGGGGGCTGCCCTTCCCAAGATGAAATGAGAAAGGGCCTCCGAACCCAGCTGGGAACTTAAGTGCTCTCAGCTGCTGAAACCTGCCACCTCTCCCTCTGGGCTTGGGTGTCCTGTCTGTAGCCTGGGAATGACAGCAATTTCTTAGGAACCCCCTGCATGGATGGCACTGGCACTTAGGAGGACTAAACCAAATGGTCCTCCCTTCCTTTGTCCCCAGCGATATCTTTCCCATGACCAAGTCTCAGGTACCACCCCATCAGCTTTCAAGGGCAGATGAGACGAGCAGTCTAGCCCTGACCCTGTCAAGCCCTCTCCCCGCAGGTGCTGGACGAGGCCCGGGTGCAAAAGCCCGTGAACGTGCAGATGCTCTTTTCCAACCCACTGGATGAGCCGGTGAAGGACTGCGTGCTGATGGTGGAGGGCAGCGGCCTGCTCCTGGGCAGTCTCAAGATTGAGTGAGTCCCACACTGAGGGGCTGGTAGGGGATGGTGGGATAGGGTCAGAAGGACCTCCCCAGAGCCCCAGGCAGGGTAGACAGAACTCTGCTAGCCTCTGAACTTTGGAATCTGCCCATAGGGATGCACACTTGCATTTGGTTTAGGGGTTCACCAAACTTGAACTCAAAAGAAGTCCAGGCCTTCAGTGCTTGGAGCTGGTCCTTCTATCTGGGAGTTCATGGGACCCCTACCTTCCCTTGCTGAGGGGGGTCCCAGGGCTGAAAGGGCTCAATGACCCAGGGTGGCAGCTAGAGGGAGTTGAAGGAGCAGTGACCTTGACCAGAGCAGGACTTGAGGCCTCACACTGACTCCTGCCCTTCCCCATCAGCGTGCCAGCCCTGCGCCCTAAAGAGCGGTCCCGTGTGCGTTTTGAGATCCTGCCCACCCGGAGTGGCACCAAACAGCTGCTTGCCAACTTCTCCTGCAACAAGTTCCCTGCGATCAAGGCCATGCTGTCCGTTGATGTGGCTGAGTGAAGGGCCCAGGTGGCCCCATACAAACTTGGGAACACGGAGCAGGCAGGACTTGCCTGTGGAGTGAGCCCCTGCCATACTCATTATCCAGCCTGGGAAACACTCCATCCCCCAAGGCGGCCTGGATCCGGAACTCCAGCCTGCAGCACACACCCCTTCCCTCGCTCCCAGGCTGGGCTGGTTCCATCCTGGCCCATCACTTGATCACTTTTTGCACGTTCCCTGAGCTTCTCCCCGATGCTGCCTGGTGTGTGAGCCCCATGGCCCTGCTCAGCCCTTACGCCCTCAATGTAGTGGGCACGGAGTGGCACCTGACCCAGTGACTCTCCAAATGGATCCTGGGGGAGAAGACGGACTGGACTGTGTGCTGATCCCCAGCCTGCAGTTGGCACTTTCCTGCTCCTCCCCTGGGTCACCGTGGAGGTTGGGGGGATGATGGTTAGCCATCCATTGTGACACTCACAACCACCCTCAAAATAAATGTTAAAAAGAGTGTGATCACACAGCACTGACTCTACAAGACTGCTGCTTCGCCTAAGGTGGTGGAGAAGGAGACAGTGGGGCTGGGGCCATATCCTTCTGGAGGAGGGATGGCATTGAGGAAGCTGTGCTCTCCACGTTCCAATATCCAAAAGGAGTGGGCTGGTTCCCTGTGGCTCCAGGTGCAAAACTAGGGAGACATTTCAAATCAGTTTAGGAAACTGCACTAAGATGATGTCCAAAAATAGATTGACTGCCTTGGGAGGGAGTGACTTTTCTAGGCAGTTTCAGACATTGTGGAGTGAAGGAAACCCCTCCAGGACCCTCTACGGGCATCGGAGTGAGAAGGGACTTCAGTCTTCACTGGAACCTTCTGCAAAGCAGCTGTGGGTAGTGGCCCAACCTCTGCTCACACTGGGCTCATGCCAACTTGTGCCACACACCTCCTCTTGCAGCCAAAGCAAGCTAACTCCACAGGAACCTTCTCTGCCTTCACACATGCTCTCATGGTTCCTTAGTCTGTGCCCCTTGAAATCACCCCAAGCAGATCCCATAGTCTTCCATCACCGGTGCTGACTAACCTCATTTTGGCGATCATGCCTCACTGGTGGAACATAAGGGACCCGTCCCATCTAAACAGAAGCTTCAGCCTCACATCCAGCTCAGAGTTTCTTCCCTATGCTCAACTCAGGCCTGACCCAGGCTTGCAGGAAGCACTGTCCATGCCCTCCTCTTACTTCCTCCTTCTTCTTTTGTTACTTGATCCATTAGAGTTGGAGCAGGGAAAGAGGAAATTTAGAGAAAAACCATAAAGTTCCATTTCACTGGTGCTGATGCAGTACGGCCATGGAAGCCCAGCGCATGGCTGGTGTGTAAATGCAGGCTTTCTGCACTGTGTCCCCCCAGATTTGGGCCCCGAGAGGTCTCCCCTACCTCTAACTGCACTGGAAGTGTGGTCCTATAGGGACGGCCTGAGGCCCGTTCCATTCGTGGGCTCTACTGCTCTGCCCTAGCTGCCTCCTCTCCCCCTTCTCATCTCAACCTGGTCCAGCCTCAGCTGCCCAATTCAAGTGCCCCAGGTGGGCAGTCAGCACCAGAATCTGTGTCCATGTTTGCTCCCAGTGTCAAGGAGCTCTCGCCAGGGTCCGTTTCTGGTGTCTGAATGCAGCTGGGCCTCCCAATCTCTGTAGGACAGCAGGCTCCCAGCTATGGACGGGGAACCTCATCTTGTCTCTTGAAGCTTTGCCCCTCTCTCAGACACCCCTTGGGGCTGGGCTCCAGTTCAGAGTGAGGAGGGGCGGGGTTAAATAGACATACTTCTGCTCTGGTTTCTATCAGAAACAAGGAAATCCAGAGGTTTCCATTTCCTCCCATCTCCATGAGGCCTGTCCCAGACCTTAACTCTGTCAAGCATTAGCCAGTGTCTCCTGAGTGCGTCCTTTCTGCCAGTCTCTCTCCAGGGAGATGAAAAACCAACAAGAGCATGACCCTGCCTTTGGGTTCCCATCCTCAGGGAAACCTCCTAAGGTGTGATGGGAGAAGTCCATGCAGAATTTCTAATCAACCCCAAGCACTTGTGTCTTAGAGCTATAGCTAAACACCTCTCCGCCAACTTGGCTTCTGAAGAATTTAACAATCAAACAAAGTAACAGCAGGCCAAGGCCACAGCACCACATTTTTTTCTGGTAGACTTAAAGCTAGAGGTGGTAGTGAAGTATGAGATGCAATGAGCCTGCTGGCTGAACCCCAAGATCAGGTGGACTTGTTCCATTGGTTAGGATCTGTGCTCAGCGACCACAGCAGGGAAACCCAAACTGCCAGGGTCCTAAACAGGATGGGCATTAATTTCTCTTGTATAAGAGCCAAGGGAAACAGGGAGACATAGGCTTCCTTGTCTCACCTCACTGTCATCCTCCACAGGTAGCTTCCACCTACAGGTTCCAGGTGACTATGACAGCTCAAGGCAAAAGCCACAGGCTGTCCAGCAGGAAGGAAGAAAAGGCAAATCGATGGGCCCCCTCTTTCCCATCGAGGGGACAATCTGAAAGTCAAAAGTTGAAATTGTACATTTCACTTCTGCAAACATCCTATTGGCCAAAGAAACTAAAAGTGTTTTGTTTTGTTTTTTTAATGATTCACACTGATATATTTCTAGCCAAACTGACTGGGAAAAATTTAACAATATACAAATTACAAATATCATAAGAAAAGCTACAGCTATTTAAAGGAAATGTAGGAATATGTGAACAACGTTTTGCCAATAAATCAGGCAACTTAGATAAAATGAATTCCTTAAAAGACACAAATTATCAAAATTCATTCAATAAAAGTAAATATTCCCTGTATCTATTGAAGAAATTAAAATTGGAGTGAAAACCAGCAAGAACTGTTTAGGAACCTAACCAGCCACAGAGCAGGTGGTTGTTTTGTCAGTATGTTTTCCTGTAGTTTGTTATACAGGAAAGGATCCCTTTTTTTCCATTTCCATGCATACATTTATGTGCTTTCCAGGAAACTGTTCCCTCTTCTGAGAAACCTGCTCCATTTCCCTCCCACCTCACTGCACCCAAACACAGTTGACCCCTCCTTCATCTATGACTCCCTTCACTGTGTCTTTTTAGACCACTTGGCTTAAAGTCATCTGGGTCATCTCTCCCCATCTTAGACTAGTACTTGTCATGGGCAAAAAACAGGTTTCCTTTAGCTCTGCATCCTCCACACTTAGCAGTGTCTGGTGTAGATGTAGTGTTCATAGATATTCACTAAAGACCAAAGAAGTAAATGATATTGTAGGTGAATAAATGAATGAATGAATGAATGAAATTACCAATTGGAATCACTAAAAAAAATGTAATATCTAACCTTCATTGAGAGGATAAATTTGTAAGTTACTGTTCTAAGGATTTTTGAAAATCTATTGAGTGCTTGCTGTGTGCCAGATATTGTGCTCAATATTTCACATCCATTATCTTAGTGAATCCTATATACCATTTTTGAGTAGCAATCATTATTATTCTTATTTTTGTTCTTTCCCTTTCTCTTTAAATAGATTTTATTTTTTAGAGTAGTTTTAGATTCATGGCAACATTGAACAAAAGGTACAGACATTTCTCATATTTCCCCTGCTCCCACATATGCATAGCCTCCCCCATTATAAATATTCCTACTGAAATGGCAAACCACTTCAGCATTCTTACCTTGAGAACCCTATGAACAGCATGAAAAGGGAAAATGATATGACACTGAAGATGAACACCCAGGTCGGCAGTTGCCCAATATGTTACTGGAGAAGAACAAAGAAATGATCCCAGAAGGAATGAAGAGGCTGAGTCAGAGTGGAAATAAAACCCAGTTGTGGATGTGACTGGTGATGGAAGCAAAGTCCATTGCTGTAAACAATATTGCACAGGAATCTGGAATGTTAGGTGCATGAATCAAGGTAAATTGAAAGTGGCCAACTACGAGATGGCAAGAGTGAACATCAACCTTTTAGGAATCAGTGAACTAATATGGACTAGAATGGGTGAATTTAATTCAGATGACCATTGTATCTACTACTGTGGACAAGAATCCCTTAGGAGAAATGGAGTAGCCCTCATAGTCAACAAAAGAGTCCAAAATACAGTACTTGGGTGCAATCTCAAAAATGACAGATGATCTGTGTTTGTTTCCAAGGCAAACCATTCAATATCACAGTAATCCAAGTTTATACCCCAACCACTAGTGCAGGAAGAAGCTGAACAGTTCATGAAGACTGGCAAGACTTGCTAGAACACCAAAAACAAGACATCTTTTTCATCATAGGGGATTGGAAAGCAAAAGTAAGAAAACAAGAGATATCTGAAGTAACAGGCAAGTTTGGCCTTGGAATACAAAATGAAGCAGGGCAAAGGTTAACAGAGTTTTGCCAAGAGAATGCACTGGTCATAGCAAACACCCTCTTCCAAAAACGTTAAGAGATGACTGTAGACATGGACATCACCAGATGATCAATAACAAACTCAGATTGATTATACTCTTTGCAGTCAAGGATGGAGAAGTTCTATACAGTCAGCAAAAACAAGACCAGGAGCTGACTGTGGCTCGGATCATGAACTCCTTATTGCAAAACTCAGACTTAAATTGAAGAAAGTAGGAAAAACCACTAGGCCATTCAGGTATGACCTAAATCAAATCTTTAATATTATACAGCAGAAGTGACAAATAGATTGAAGGGATTAGATCTGATAGACAGAGGGTCTGAAGAACTATGGATGGAGGTTCATACCTTTATACAAGAGGTGGTGATCAAAAACATCCCCAAGAGAAAGAAATGCTAAAAGGCAAAATGGTTGTCTGAGGAGGGCTTACAGATAGCTGAAAAAAAAGAAGAGAAGCAAAAGGCAAAGGAGAAAAGGAAAGATATACCCATCTGAATGCAGAGTTCCAAAGAATAGCAAGGAGAGATAAGAAAGCCTTCCTAAGTGATCAGTGCATAGAAATAGAGGAAAACAATAGAATGGGAAAGATGAGAAATCTCTTCAAGAAAATGAGATATCAAGGGAATATTTAATGCAAAGATGGGCACAATAAAGGACAGAAATGGTATGGACTTAACAGAAGCAGAAGATATTAAGAAGAGGTGGCAAGAATACACAGAAGAACTATACAAGAAAGATCTTGATGATCTTTTTAAAGATCAGAAAGATCTTGATGACCACGATGGTGTGATCTCTCACCTAGAGTCAGACATCCTGGAGGGCGAAGTCAAGAGGGCCTTAGGAAGTATCACTGCAAACAAAACAAGTGGAAGTGATGGAATTCCAGCTGGGCTATTTCAAATCCTAAAAGATGATGCTGTGAAAGAGTTGCACTCAATATGCCAACACATTTGGAAAATTCAGCAGTGGCCACAGGACTGGAAAAGCTCAGTTTTCATTCCAGTCCCAAAGAAAGGCAATGCCAAAGAATGTTCAAGCTACCACACAATTTATCTCACACGCATTTATCTCACATGCTAGTGAAGTAACGCTCAAAGTTCTCCAATCTAGGCTTCAACGGCATGTGAACCAAGACTTTCCAGATGTTCCAGCTGGATTTAGAAAAAGCAGAGGAACCAGAGATCAAATTGCCAGTATCCACTGGATCATAGAAAAAGCAAGGGAATTCCATAAAAGCATTTGCTTCATTGACTACGCTACAGCCTTTGCCTGTGTGGATCATGACAAACTGTGGAAAATTGTTAAAGAGATGGGAATACCAAACCACCTTACCTGCCTCCTGAGAAACCTGTATGCAGGCCAAGAAGCAATAATTCGAACTTGACATGAAACAACAGACTGGTTCAAATTTGGGAAGGCAGTACATCAAGCCTGTATATGTCACCCTGATGCAGGGTACATCATGGAAAGTGCTGGACTGGCTGAAGTACAAGCTGGAATCAAGATTGCCAGGAGAAATGTCAATAACCTCAGATACGAAGATGACACCACCGTTATGGCAGAAAGCAAAGAGGAACTAAAGAGCCTCTTGATGAAAGTGAAAGAGGAGAGTGAAAAAGCTGGCTTAAAACTCAACATTAAAAAAATGAAGATCATGACATTTGGTCCCTTCACTTCATGGCAAATAGATGGGGATACAGTGGCAGATTTTATTTTCTTGGGCTCCAAAAATCACTGTGAATGGTGACTGCAGTCATTAAAGTAAAGGATGCTTTCTCCTTGGAAGAAAAGCTTTGATGAACCTAGACAGCATATTAAAAAACAGAGACATTACTTTACCAACCAAGGTCTATGTAGTCAAAGCTATGGTTTTTCCAGTAGTCATGTATGGATGTGAGAGTTAGACCATAAAGAAGGCTGAATGCCAAAGAATTAATTCTTTTGAACTATGGTGCCGGAGAAGACTCTTGAGAGTCCTTTGGACTGCAAGAAGATCAAACCAGTCAGTCCTAAAGGAAATCAACCCTGAATATTCATTGGAAGGACTGATGCTGAAGCTGAAGCTCCATTACTTAGGCCACCAGAGGCAAAGAGCTGACTCATTAGAAAATACCCTGATGCTTGGAAAGAAGGCAGAAAGAGAAGGGGATGACTGAGGATGAGATGGTTGCATGGCATCACCAACTCAATGGACATGAGTTTGAGTAAGCTCTCGGAGATGGCAAAAGACAGGGAAGTCTGGTGTGCTGCAGTTCATAGGGTCACAAAGAGCTAGACATGACTAATCAACTGAACAACACCTAGAATAGTACATCTGCTGCAACTGATGAGCCTATGCTGACACATCATTATCAACAGAAGAACATTGTTTCATTAGGATTCGCTCTTGCTGTTGTACCTTCTATGGGTTCAGATAATTTTATAATACAGTGGTACAGTCTACCACTGTAGTACCACAGTAGTTTCACTGTCCTGAATATCCTCTGTGCTCCCTCCATCTCTTCTAATGGCTGGCAACCACTGATCCTGTTACTGTCTCCATAGTTTGCCCTTTTTCAGAATGCCATATAGTTGGAATCATACAATAGATAGTCTCATCAGCCCTGCTTCTTTCACTTAGTAATATGCATTTAAGTTTCCCGTATGTGTTTTCATGACTTGATAACTAATTTGTGTTTAGTGCTGAATAATATTCCTTTGTCTAGATGTGCCACAGTTTGTTTATCCATTCACCCACTGAAGGACATCTTGGATACTTCCAACTTGCAGCAATTATGAATAGAGTTGCTGTCAACACCCATTAGCAGAGTTTTGTGTGGACATAAGTTTTCAATTCTCTTGGGCAAATATCAAAGAGCCTAATTGTTGGATCATGTGATAACAGTATACTTATTTTTATAAGAAACTGTTAACTTCTCTTCCACAGTAGCTATACCTTATCATTCCCACCAACAATGAATGAGAGCTCCTGCTGCTCCATATACTCATTGTTTTAATTTGCATTTCCCTGATGACATATGAAGTGGAGTATCCATTCATATGCATACTTATCATCTATATATTTTCCCTGATATAGTGTCTGGTAAATGTCTTTGGCCAATATTTTAGTCAGAGTGTTTATTTTCTTATGGCTGAGTTTCAAGAGTTCTTTGTATATTTTGGATAATAGTCCTTTATTAGATATATCATTTGCAAATATTTTCTACTAATGTCTGTGGCCATTTTCTCATTCTCTTGACAGTCTTTTGTAGATGAGTAACTACTAATTCTGATGAATTTCAGCTTATCAATCCTTTCAATGTATCATGCCTTTGGAGTTGTATCTAAAAAGTCATTGCCAAACCCATCTGGACTTTCTCTTATGTTACCTTCTAGGAATTTTAGCATTTTAATTTAATTTAATATAGGTCTGTGATTCATTTTGAGTTAATTTTTGTAAAAGTTATAAAGTCTGTGTTTAGATTCACTTTTTTTACATGTGGATGTCCAATTGTTTCAGACTCTTTTGTTGAAAATACTATCTTTTCTCCATTGTATTGTCTTTGCTCCTTTATCGAAGATCAGCTTTGTGTACAGACCCCATATGTATGTGGGTCTATTTCTGGGCTCTCTATTCCATTCCACTGATCTATTTGTCTATTCTTTCAGCAGTACCACATGTGTTGATAAGTGTAGCTTTACAGCAAGTCTTGAAGTTGAGTTGTATCAGTCCTTTGACTCTGTTCTTCTTCAATGCTGTGTTGGCTATTCCGGGTCTTTTGCCTCTCTGTATAAACATTAGAATCATTTTGTTGATATAGACCAAATAACTCAATGAGACTTTGATTGCAGTTGCTTTGAATTTACAGATCAAATTGGGAAGAACTTACATCTTGGCAGTATTAAGTCTTCTTATCCATAAATATAGACTATGTGTCCTATATTTAGTACTTTGATTTCTTCATCACAGTTTTATAGTTTTTCTTATATAGATCTTGTATTATTTTCTTAGAATTTTATCTATTTTATTTTGGAGGGTGGTGAATTAAATAATATTATAGGTTTTTAAAATTTCAAATTCAGCTTTTCATTGTAGGTATATAAGAAAATGATTGACTTTTATACTAACTTTAAATCCTACAACTTTGCTATAATAGATTCTTAGTCCCAGGAGTTTGCTGTTGTTGTGACTGAGTCTTTTGGATTTTCTGCATAAATAATAATGTTATCTATGAATAAAGATAGCTTTATTTCTTCCTTTCTGATCTGTATATATTTCTTTTTTTTTTTCTTCTTGCATTAGCCAGAACTTCCAATATTGAAAAGAAGTGGGGAAGCTGATAGTATGATCCTTGCTTTGTTCTTTTTCTTAGTGGGAAAGCTTTTAGTATGATGCTATCTGTAGGCTTTTGTAGACTTTTTTAAATCAAGTTGAGGAAATTCCCCTCTATTCTTGGTTTACTGAAGGTTTGAATTGAGTGTTGCATTTTGTCAGATGCCTTTTCTACACTTGTTGATTTGATTATGTGATTTTTCTTTAGCCTATTGATGTAATGGGTTACATTAATTGATTTCTAATTAATTTTTATTGGATTATAATTTATTTACAATGCAGTCTTGGTTTCTGCTGCACAGCAAAGTGAATCAGTTACACATATACATAGTGCTGAGCTGTGTGCAACTCTTTGCAACCTCATGGACTGTAGCCCACCAGACTCCTCTGTCCGTGAGATTTTATAAGCAAAAATACTGGAGTGGTTAATTCTCTCCTCCAAGGGATATTCCTGATATAGGGATCAAACAGCCACTCTTTAAGATCTTTTTCCCATGTAGGTCATTACAGGGTATTGAGTAGAGTTTCCTGCACTATGTAGTAGGTCCTTATTAGTCATCTATTTTACTGTAGTGTGTATATGTCAACCCCAATCTCCCAATTTATCCCTTCCACATTAATTGATTTTTGAATGTAGAACTAACCTCCCAAACCTGGGATAAATCCCACTTGATTATGGTACATAATTATTTTTACACAATGTGGGATTTATATTGCTATTATTTTGTTGAGGATTTTTGTATCTATGTTCCCAAGATATTGGCCTATAATTTCCTTTTCTTGTAATGTCTTTGTCTGGTTTTGGTATTCGTCTGGCCTCATTGACTGGGTTAGGAAGTAGTCTCCCTGCTTCTACTCTCCGAAAGAGGCTGTAGAGAATTCGTGTAATTTCTTCCTTAAATGTTTGGTAGAATTCACCAATGAACCCATCTGGACTGGTGCATTTTGTTTTGTACTGATTCAATTTCTTTAATAGAAATTTAATACATATAAGCCTTTTCAGATCCTTCTGTGCATTTTGACAGATTGTGTGTTCAAGGAATTGGTCCATTTCATCTAGATTATATTAATAAAATTTGTGGGCATAGAGTTATTTATAATATTTATTTTCCTTTTAGTTCTCATGGGACTTAATGATGTCCCCTCTTTCATGTCTGATATTAGTAATTTGTGTCTTCTCTCTTTCTTCTTATTTTGCCTGGCTAGAGTCTTATTGATTTTACCGATCTTTTCAAAGAGCCAGTTTTTGGTTTTGTTGGCTTTCTCTCTTGATTTCTTATTTTTCAATTTCTTAATTTTTAAGTTTTATTTCCTTTATTTTGTTTACTTTTGAGTTTATTTGTTCTTTTTCTAGCTTCCGAAAGTGGCAGTTTTGATTACTGATTGTAAATCTTCCTTTTCTAATATATGCATTCGGTGTTATAAATTTCCACCTAAGCACTGGCTTGCTGCATCTTACAAATTTTAAGTTACATTTTCATTTAGCTCAAAATATTTTTTAAATTTCTCTTGAAATTTCCTCCTTGACTCATGTATTTAGAATTGTGTTGTTTAATCTCCATGTATCTTGGGATTTTCCAGTTATTTTTATGTTTTTGGTTTCTAATTTAATTCTAGTGCTGTCTGAGAGCGTGCATTGCACGATCTCTATTCCTTTAATAGTTAGGTGTTTTATGGTCTAGAATATGTTCTATCTTGTTTTATGGTCTGGAATATGTTATATCTTGGTGAATATTCCATATGAGCTTGAGAAAAATATGTAGTCTGTTGTTAGGTACATTAATCTATAATTGCCAATCATATCCAGTTGATTGATGGCATTGTTCAAAATCCTTATGCTTTTCTGCTTGCTGGGTCTGCCCATTTCTGATAAGGACGTGCTGACGTCTCCAGCTATAATAGTGGATTTATCTATTTCTCCTCATGTTCTGCCCATTTTTGTTTCACATATTTTGATGCTTCATTGTCAGGCACATACATGTTGAGGACTGTTCAGTTTCCTTGGAGAACTGACCCCTTTATCATTATTTAATGCCCTCTATTATTTCTGATAACTTTCCTTGTTCTGAAATCTCTTCTGCCTGAAAATCATATAGCTACTCCCAGTTTCTTTTGGTTAGTGTTATTATGGCGTATCTCTCTCCATTCATTTATTTTTAATCTATATACATTTTTATATTTAAAGTGGATTTCTTCTAGACAAAATATATCTGGGTCTTGTTTTCCAATCCACTCTAACCATCTCTGCCTTAATTGGTGTATTTAGATCATTGACATTCAAAGTAACTAGATATAGTTGGGTTGCTATCTACCATATTTATTACTGTTTTCTATTTGTTGTCTTTGTTCATAGTTCCTAGTTTTTTCTCTCACTGTTTTTCTGCTTCTTGTGCTTTTAATTGATCCTTTTATATTATTCTATTTTATCTCCTGGTATAGCATACCCTTTGTTCTTTTTCTAAGTGCAAGTATATTATAATAATAATCCAAAGTCTTTCTTCCTGTCCATCATATCACTGCTGTCCTTCATTTTGCTATTATGCAAGCATATATATATATATACCATACATGATGTATAAATACACAATCAAATATATTGTTGCCATTATTATTTTGAATAAACTACTATTTTTTAGATCAATTAATATTAATAAAAACAAGAAAATCATTAGGGGAATTTTCTCTGATCTTCACCAAGAAAATTTGGTAAGGCTTCTGGAGAGAAAGCCCACAGAAGTGTTGGGATCCTCTGTGACTGGGTTCCCCTGAAGGGGTTTTTTTTTTAATTAATTAATTTATTTTATTTGGAGGATAATTACTTTACAATATTGTAGTGGTTTTTGCCATACATTGACATGAATCAGCCATAGGTATACATGTGTTCCCCATCCTGAACCCCCCCCCATCCCATCCCTCTGGGTCATCCCAGTGCACCAGCCCTGAGCACCCTGTCTCATGCATCGAACCCGGACTGGCGATCTATTTCACATACAATAATGTATATGTTTCAATGCTATTCTCTCAGATCATCCCACCCTCGCCTTCTCCCACAGAGTTCAAAAAGACTGTTGTTTACATCTGTGTCTCTTTTGCTGTCTCACATATAGGGTCATCGTTACCATCTTTCTAAATTCCATATATATGCGTTAATATACTGTATTGGTGTTTTTCTTTCTGACTTACTTCACTTTGTATAATAAGCTCCAGTTTCATCCATCTCATTAGAACTGATTCAAATGCATTCTTTTTAATAGCTGAGTAATATTCCATTGTGTATATGTACCACAGCTTTATTATCCATTCGTCTGCTGATGGACATCTTCCATGTCCTGACTATTGTAAACAGTGCTGTGATGAACATTGGGATACACATGTTTCTTTAAATTCTGGTCCCCTGGAGTTTTTAACTTTCAGACTTGTCCACACTGAGCCTCCTTTAATAGCTACTTACTTTATATTAATCCTGTAAAAACTGACTTCATTTGAGTTACCTTTAAAATCCTATAAACAAAGCAAAAAAAAAAAGAACATAACAGTCACTTCGGTTCAGGTTTTCCTACCCTGGCACTGGTTCCAATAGAGGTTGTGCTCATGGATTTCTCTGTATTCACCAGTCTCTCCAGTTTGGGGGACAGCAATTTGCCGTGTGACCTCACATCTCTTATGGATCTAAGAAGAGGGTTTTTTTTATCAGTTTGTTCAGGTCTTTACTTGTTGATAGTACAGAGTGGTGACTTCCAAGCTTCTTACATGCTAGACTGGGACGCTAGAAGTCTATTCTAGGCATTTTATAGGTATTTGTTTGTTTAAGCTTCCCAACAAATCTTTGAAGAAAGGAGTAACAATAATCTTCACTTTATAGGTAAGGGAACCAAGACTTCAAGACTTAATTAGGTCACAGGAGAATTAGTAAGTGGCAGTGCTAGCGCCTAGGTAGACTGGCTCTAGTTCCTAACCTCTATGTTATGCTGTACTACCTACACAAATTCCGAAAAGGTAGCCAGTAATAAATGCCATCACAGGTTTACAAAGAGATAGGGAGGTAAAAGACAAGAAACTCAAGAAAGTATGCCTCTTCCACAGAACCCAGCCCTGAAGAGGCATCCTTGGATGCCTCCTCCCAGGCTACTTTCCTGCAACGACTTGATTCCTGGCTCTCTCTTTCCACATTGAATACATGCCATTAGCAGGGGAGCTAAGAGTCCCTCTTCCAGAAGCAGCCTCTTCACCCACCCCGCTTTTGGCTCCCGGCCACTTCTCCTCCCAACCTTGATCACACCTGCCTCAGAAGCAGACCTCAAACAGCTGAATTCAACCAGCATCTGCTGGAATCTACCCCCTAAGTAAGGGGTCCTCCTGCCATTATGCCATTTTTCCTCTTTGCAGCTTTCATAGGCAAACATTACTTACCCCCCCTTCTTATACCAGTGCAGAAACAGAGGTTTAACAAGTTCTCTCCACTCTTTGCTCTCATACCAGTCTTCACATACCTTTATGATCACCTTTATTGCAGTCATTTATCTGTCAATTGTTGCCATTATGCAAGGTAGAAACATAGGCAAATGTGTATAAAAATGATTTATTGATATCACATTATAATATATGATCTATTCAGTGACATTGCTTAAGTTCAACATGTTTGAATTATTGTACAGCATAATTTGTCTTCTGCAAAACTGCAATGAAATTAGCACTAACACAGCAATTCCAGGAGTCCTGCTTGCTGTCCCAGGTAAACTGTGTCTCCGACTTTCACTGAATAAACCCGCAGTGTCAGCATGCTTCAGGATGTAAACAACGGCATTCAACCTGGAATAAAATTAAGTAATATTGTTTATGTATTTTAACTTGATGGCCAACCTCTAGTAAATTGTTGGTGGTGGTGTTCAATTGCTCAGTCATGTCTGAGTTTGCAACCCCATGGACTGCAGCATGCCAGGCTTTCCTGCCCATTACCATCTCCCGAATCTTGCTCAAACACATGTCCATTGAGTCAGTGATGACATCCAACCATCTCGTCCTCTGTCATCCCCTTCTCCTTCTGCCTGCAATCTTTCCCAGCTTCCTGGTCTTTTCTAATGAGTTGGCTCTTTGCATCAGGTGGCCAAAGTATTGGGGCTTCAGCTTCAACATTTATTCTCTTTTGTAGAATAAAAATATTTAACATATACAGATACATTTATTAAAATATTTCATACAAATACAGTCACAGTATAAATATTCCTTAAAATTCCTTAAATGCTTCAGCAAAGAAGAGAGTGGGAAAATAGTTCTCTTCCCCACTCTTCTATTCTTTTTTTCCAGAAAACACACAAGTTGTCAGTTTGGAGTGTGCACCTCCCAATTTCTGGGCTCTTGAGGGAGGGAAGTTGAGGTCTCCTACTGTGCTGTGGTGAGAATTACAGGCTTTTGTAAAATCATCTGATGGTCAACACTTCAGACTGAAAGTCCCACCTTCTGTTTAATCTTGATACCCCTGTGGAGACCGGGGGCATGACTCTATATGATTTTGGCATTTCTGTGTATGACATGGGCAATCCAAGTCACCTGATGTAAGTAAACTCCCAGGTCACCAAGCCATTAAATGCCAAGATTTTATTGAATCATAGATGATTCATAAACCCCTACTGTGATCAGACTCTAGGGACTCAGCACAGATGATCATCTGTGTTTTCTGGAAGTTGGTTGTCATGGGCAGACAGAGGTATGGGAGTAGATGTGGGAAGATAGATTTAAAAAATGCACAGTCCAATAAATAAATATATTTTTAAGTAACTTGTTGGTCCTTTAATGGAACCTGGTGGTCCGGAGTCGACGATAAGAAAGTAAGAAAGAGAAAGAGGCTGATATCCCCTGGTTTACGCGGAAAGCCAATAGAATCCTATTCTTAGGGCTCGCGCTGCTGCACGTAGGCACCAGGCGCCCTCTCGAGGGGGTGAAGGCGCAGTATGCCTTCTCGAGAGGGTCTTAGAAGCCCAGGCAAGAAAGTGAGCTCAGCGGGCCTCCAAGCTCCAAGCTCTGATGGAGCAAAGGTGTTGATGCCCACAAGGTGTGGGCATATATAAGGTAGTTATTCTCAGCAAAGATAAAGATTAAAATTTCAGATTTACAAAACATAACGCGATCCCTATCAAAGAGAGAGCTGCAAACAATCACCTTTTACTGTATGGTTCATGAAAAGGAAGAGGGTACTTATCACCGTAATGAGAAATGCCTGGATTCCTCAGCCCCAGGAAAGGCGTGCCTCTCCTCTTAATTCCTCAATATTCAGGGATTAATAAGGGCCAGAGGGTTCCTGCCAGATCCAAAACAGCACACAGGAAGTCTCTTGTTAAATGCTTCCAGACAATAACTATTGGTACACTAATGAATAAAAGTCAGGATAGGGCTATCGGTTGGGGAGAGACTGGGCGGGGCAACCCTCTGACAGATGATGTTTAGATAGAAACCTAAAATGCTCTGTGAAGGAATGCTATGTAAAGATCTAAAAGGGTGAGTTCCAGGAACAGGAGGGCAAAGCCCTGAGGTGTGAGTATCGCTGGTGTATAATCAGAACATCAGGAAGCAATGCTCTGGTAGGGGAGAAGTGGGGTGAGAGTAATCAGAATGAAGAAAGAGAGGTGGGGTGGGGGGCACAGATCCCACAAGGTCTTTGAGACCACCGTAGCAATTTGGCTTCTATCTTAAGTGAGATCAGGGGTCCTGACGGGGAGGAGGATGGGGCGCGTTGAGCAGAGAAGTGTCAGGACCTAACTTGTGTTTCAAAAGAAACCCTCTGGCTGATGCAGGGAGTCCAGTAATCAGGTTACTGTAACCACCCAGGTGAGAGGTGATGGTAGCTCAGACCAGGGTGGTAGCAACGCCTTGACTGAGAAGTGGTGGAGGAAACAGAACCCATAAGACATCCCAAAGGATTCAATGTGGGATATGAAGAGAAGAGGCATGTAACTGACACCAACATCTATTAGCCTGAGCAATTCAGTGATTCCAGGTCTTATGGAGCAAGCTCTTTTGCTCTTCCCAGGAAAGATTGAGGGCAGGAGGAGAAGGGGATGACAGAGGACAAGATCGCAGGATGGCATCATCAACTCAATAGACATGAGTTTGAGCAAACTCTGGGAGATGGTGAAGGACAGAGAAAGCCTGGCATGCTGCAGTCCATGGGGTCACAAAGAGTCGGACACGACTGAGTGACTGAACAACCACCAGGTGAGCTGTGGGGAACTGTAAAAGAGAAGCTCTTTATCTCTCCCTCCAGGCTCACTCTGGCCCCCCACTGGCTACCTCTCTGTGTCTAGCTCCCTATCCACTGTGCTGGGACCCTGACCTAAGCACAGGAAGCATCTTCTTTGATTGATGTCCCAGGTATTCAGAGTTCCAGAGCAGTCCTGGAAGGAAGAGCAGGTTTCAGAAAGAAAAGACTTGAGGTGCAGATGGGTGACTGGAACAATCAAAAAGGACTTCTCAGATGAGTTGACCTTGAGAGATGTTGGGACTTCTTCATATTTAGGCAAGAGGCCTTGGACCTTGGCATAGGGAGACATGAAACAGGAAGATGTGTTGCTAAACTTGACAGATGTGAGACTGGAGAGGCAAGTAGATGAAGACTCGGGAAAGCCTGACTCTGACTGGCCAGAGTTCATTTCAACTTGGCAGGGCAGAGTTGGGGAGGAACAGTATGGCAGATAATATTTTCCAAACTAGACCACAATTATAGTTTCATGTGTTCTTGCAGATGAAATCAAAAAGTAGAATCTAATTTCTCCCCTTGTCAAAGAATTGTCCTTTGAGACTGCCTTGATGAACAGAATACAGCAGAGGTAGTATTATATGACTTCTGTTAAATCATAAAAGACAATATGGCTCTTGCCTGGCTATCTCTGTCTCTTTTTCCCTCTTTCTCTCTCTCTCTGTCTCTCTCAGCTTTGGAACCCAGCCTCTATGTTGTAAGGAAGCCCAAAGCACATGGAGAGACTCATATAGGCATGAACCAGCTAAGGTTTACCAGCCAGAATCAACTGCCAACCACATGAGTAAGTGAACCTTCAGTAGCTACAGCCCCAGACACTGAGTTACCCTCAGTCCTTGAGTCTTCAAGCCATGTCTCTGGACTTCATGGAGCACAGGCAAGCCATCCCCACCTTGCCCTGTCTGAAATCTTCACTCATGAGAACAATACATGAACATTTTACCCCACAAAGTTTGGGGGTAATTTGTTATGAATTTATAGTAACTGTCACAAGCTTCAGTGCATGTCAGCCTGGTGAATAATTTTCCAGTGTCATTAATATGTCCCTATCATTTACAGGGTTATCAATGTCTAAGTAGGTATTATGCACAAACATTAAAGCCAATTATAGCCTTTTATCTAAATAGTATCTTATTATTGTTCCACTTTGTGCTTGGCTGTTTACTGGGAAAGCAGGAACACTCCCAATGGAGGACAGGAACAACCCTTGTGGTTCTGCTTAAGAATAAGTTTCTCTCTGCATGATGCTGTCTTGTAGAAATGATATGCCTGCTCATCGTGGAGGAAGAGAACTGGGAGACTTGAGATGACTCTGAGGGAAGGAATGTGACCTAAGGCTTATCTGCCTATCAGGTGCCTCCCAGGTTAGCTCTGTCCCAAAACAAGCCTCTTGAACCATCCATGCATCCATCAGTCATCTATGCACTTATTCAGTCACAACCATCTTAAACACTTACTGTCAGGCACTATACTGCACATGAGAACACAATGATCCATGGCCTCATGAAGTTTACATCATAATGGGGAATCAGACAGAAGCAGGTAAACAAGCAAATAAAATGATGACAGGTTGTTATAAGTGGAATGAAGGAAAAACACAGGTGTCCTGGGGAGTAATAGGCTACTTCCCCTCTGATTGGAGGAGGTCTCTCTAAAGGGCAGTTTCAGCTGAGACCTGATGAAACCAAGCATGGTAGACCTGCTTGCAAGCAAAGGAAAATGACTCTGGCTGGAGAGGAGAAAATATCAAAAGGACAAAGGGAACTCTCATTAAAGAGAGAAGATGGAGGACTAGGCTTAGAAAATGAGCAGGAGCAAATGACGGCCACGTAACTGGCATGACTGTCAAAACTTCACCACAGGAAAAGGGTTTAAAATGGTGACAGAGGAGGATCCTGAGAGCATCTCCTCCATGGACACACTAAAGTTACAACTACTATAGAACAATTCTCTCAGAAAAGACCCAAAGATGGGCAAAACAGCTATTCCACAACAAAAGATAAAAGAGGAGGAAAAGTGCACATCAAGATGGATTAGAGAGGCAGAGGCGCCATCTTCCTAGGACTCACCCCTACCCCACCCCCCAGTACGGTGACCCACAAGCAGGAGGGATGCTGCAATCACAGAGCTCTTCCCTAAGAAGTGAGTGGTTCAGCCCCACGGGGGGCCCCTAGCCTGTGAGACCTGATCAAGAAAGGTGAGCCCCTGGAATGACTGGCTCTGGAGTCCAGCAGGGCTTACATCCAGGAGAGCTGGAGGACGGTAGGAAACAGCCTCCACTCGTGCTTACAAACAGACTCACTCTCTCCAAGTCCTGACACAGAAGCAGCAGCTTGAGATGCACCTGGGCCATGTGCGAGGGAGATTTGCTAACTCATCTTAGGATGTATACTGGAGGGTGAAGGTCTTTTGGAGGTCTCTCCAGGGATGGAGGTGCTGGCTGGTGCCAGTTTTCTAACTCGCCTTCTGCCTTGTTAGCCTGGTGCTAGCAGGCATCATTTTTGGCACTCTCAATCTTATATACTAGCACTGCTCACCCAGCCTGGTGCTCACCCGCCACAGACCCCACCCCACCAGACTCAGAGTGTGACCTCACCCCAGTCCAGCACTTGTTCAGCACAGCCCCAGAACCACCAGATCTAGCAGATGGGCTTGCCCTATCTTGGCTCTCATCCACAGCAGCCTCGCCCCACTAGATCTAGAAGGTGCATGCACCCCACATAAGGGACACTACTTGAACATCGGGTGTTGGTGGCCAGAAGGGCTTGTGTTTCTGGGCCCCATTGGAAGACAATGAAAATCAAGCAGCTAGAGCAGCAAAAAAAAAAAAAAAAAGAATTTTAAAAAGTGAAGATTTCTTAAGGGACTTCTGGGACAACACCAAGGAGAATAACATTTGCATTACAGGGGGTCCTAGAAAAAGAAGAGAGAAGGACCAGAAAACAAATTTGAAGAGATAATGGCTGAAAACTTTCCTAATGTGAGGAAGGAGAGAGTGTTTCAAATAAAATAAACCCAAAGAAATCCACATTATATTAAAATGGTAAAAGTTAAAGAGAGGATCTTAAAAGCAGCAAGAGAAAAACAACTTCTTATATACAAGGGAAACCTCATAATGCTATCAGCAGATCAGGAGAGATCAAGAGCTTTCCAAATAAAAAGCTGAAGTTCATCATCACTAAATCAGCCTTTCAAGAAAGGTTAAAGAGACTGCTTTGAGCTGAAGAGAAATGGCACTAATTAACAACAAGAAAACATACAAAAGTAAAAATTCACTGAAAAGGATAAATATATAGTAAAGATAGTGAATCAATTATTTATAATGCAAATACAAAGGTTGAAAGACAAAAATAGTAAAAATTAACTAAAATTACAATAATTAATTAAGGGATACACAAAATAAAACAATGTAAAATGAGACATCAAAAATATAAAACATGGTGGGAGGGAGTAAAAATGTGCTTAAATTTAAGCTGCTATCAACTTAAACAGATTGTTATAAACATTATTTTTTGTTCAGTTACTAAGTCATGTCCAACTCTTTGTGAGCCCATGGACCACAGCAAGCCAACCTTCCCTGTCCTTTACTATCTTCTCAAGTTTGCTCAAACTCATGTCCATTGAGTCAGTGAGGCCCTCCAACCATCTCATCCTCTGTCACAGGCTTCTTCTCATGCCATCAATCTTTCCTAGAATCAAGGTCTTTTCCAATGAGTCGGCTCTCATTGGAAAAGTCGGCTCTCATCAGGTGGCCAAAATATTGGAGCTTCAGCATCAGTCCTTCCAATGAATATTCAGAGTTGATTTCCTTTAGGATTGACTGGTTTGATCTCCTTGCAGTCTAAGGGACTCTCCAGAGTTCTCCAAGAGTCTTCTCCAGCACCACAATTCAAAAGCATCATACATACAGGGTTTTATATATGAATCTCACAGTAGTTACAAAACGAAATATAGAAAAGTAATAGAGAAAAGCATCTAAACTTAACACTAAAGAAAGGCATCAAACCATGAGGGAAGAGAGAATGAGAAGAAGAAAGGAACAGAGAAGAATTATGGGGAAAAAAGAAGAAAGAAATTAACAAAATTGCAATCGCAATAAGTGCATGCTTATTGATAATAATTTTAAATGTAAATGGACTAAATGCTCCAATCAAAAGATATAGAATGGGTAAGTGAATTAAATAACAAGACCCATTTATATGCTACCTACAAGAGACTAACTTCAGAAGTAAGTATACACACAGGCTAAAAGTTAAAGGTAGGAAAAGAAACTCCATGAAAATGAAAAGAAAACTGGTATAATTATATCAGACTAAAAAAGTCTTAAAACAGGATTTACTTGGTGGTCCAGTGGTTAAGAATCCACTTGTCAATGCACAGTAAATGGAATTGATCCCGCTCCAGAAAGATTCCATATGCCGCAAGGCAGCTAAGCCTGTGCACCACTACTAAGCCTGCACTCTAGAGCCCATGAGCCACAACTACTGAGCCCTTGTGTCACAGCTATTGAAGCCCGAGCACTTAGAGCCCATGTTACACAACAAGAGAAGCCACCAAGATGAGAAGCCCTCGCTCACCACAACTGGAGAAATCCTGTGCACAGCAATGAAGACCCAGTGCAGCCAAAAATATATACATAAAAATAAATTTTTTTAAAAATTTAACTCTTAAAAACAAAGACTGTTATAAAATACAAAGATGGGAATTACATATGATAAAAGGCCAATCCAGAAAAAAGATATAACATTTATAAACATATATGCACCCATCAAAGGAGCACCAAAATATGTAAAGCAAGGGTTAACAGACCTAAAGGGAAAATTTGACAGCAATACAATGATAGTAGAGGACTTTAACATCCCACATACATCAACAGGTAGATCAGACAGGAAATAAACAAGGAAACATTGACCTTAAATGACACGTTGCAACAGTTGAGTTATACATAGAGCACTCCATCCAAAAGCAGCAAAATACACATTCTTCTGAAGTCACATGGAACATTCTTCGGGATAGATCACATGTTAGGTCACAAAACAAGTCTCAATAAAGTCAAGAAGACTGAAATTCTATCAAGCATTTTCTCTGACCACAATGGTATGAAACAGGAAATCAACTACAAAAAGAAAACTGGGAGAATCCAGAAATGTGGAGATTAAATAACATGCTATGCCTCAGTGGGTAAAGAATCTACATGCAATGCAGGAGGAGACACAGAGGAAGTGGGTTTTATCCCTGAGTTGGGGAGATTCCCTGGAGGAAGAAATGGCAACCAGCTCCAGTATTCCTGCCTGAAAAATCCCATGGACAGAGGAACGTGATGAGCTACAGTTTAAAGGGTAACAAAGAGTTGGATACAACTGAGTGATTAAGCATGCACACATAAACAACCAATGGGTCATCAAAGAAATCAAAGAGGAAATAAAAAAATACATAGAGACAAATGAAAACAGAAATATGACATATCAAAATCTATGGGATACAGAAGAAGTTCTGAGAGAGAAGTTGACAGCAATACAGGTCTACTGCAAGAAATAAGAAAAATCTCAATTAAACAATATAACTTGACACCTGAAGGAACTAAAAAAAGAAGAACAAATGAAGTTCAACTTTAGGAGAAGGAAAGAAATAATAAAGATAAGAGTAGAAATAAATGGAAGAGAAACAAAAAGATCAATGAAACTAAGAGCTGATTCTTTGAAAAGACAAGCAAAATTAATAAATCTTTATCTAGACTAACCAAGAAAAAATAGAAGTCCTAAATAAACAAAATAAGAAAAGAAGAAAGAATCCTTATAACTGATACCACAGAAATATGGAAAGATAAAAGACTACCACAATTATATGCCAAAAAATTGGACAACCTAGGATAAATGGATAAATTCATAGAAACACTCAATCTTCCAAGACGGAGTCATGAGGAACTAGAAAATCTGAATAGACTAATTACTAGTACAAAGATTGATTTAGTAATCAAAAATCTCCCAACAAATAAAATTCCAGACCAGATGGCTTCACTGGTGAATTCTAACAAACATTCAAAAAAGATTTAATACCTATCCTCAAAAGATTGTCCAAAAGATTGAAGAACAGTGAGTACTTCCAAACTCAGTTTATGAAGTCAGCATTACCCTGCTACTTAAACCAGACAAGGATATCATAAAAAAAGAAAATTACAAGTCAATATTCTCAATGAAGATAGATGCAAGAGTCCTCAACAAAATATTAGCACACCAATTCAACAATACATTAAAAGCATCATACATCATGATTAAGTGGGATTTATTGCAAGGACACAAAAATGGTTCAACAGCCACAAATCAATCAACGCAATACACCACATTAACAAAATAAAGGATGAAAAGCATATGATCATATCAACAGATGCAGGAAAGGCATTTAACAAAATTCAACATCCATTTATAGAAAAACTTTCAACACAGTGGGAGTCAAAGGAACATACTTCAACATAATGAAGGCTATATATGACAAATCCACAGCTAACTTCATAATTAATGGTGAAAAGCTGGGACATTTTCCTCCAAGATCAGTAATAAGATGGAAATGTCCATTCTCCTCTCTTTTGTTCAACATTTTGTTGTAAATCCTAATGATACCAATTAGACAAGAAAAGGAAATAAAATACAACTAAATTGGAAAGAAAGGAGTAAAGCTGTCACTATTTGCAGGTGGTATGATACTTTATATATTATCAGAAACCCTAAAGATTCTATCAAAAGAACTATTAGTAAAATTATATGATAGAAAATCAGTCTATAGAAGTCAGTTGGAGAAGGCAATGGCAACCCACTCCAGTACTCTTGCCTGGAAAATTCCATGGACGGAGGAGCCTGGTAGGCTGCAGTCCATGGGGTCGCTAAGAGTCGGACATGACTGAGCGACTTCACTTTCACTTTTCACTTTCATGCATTGGAGAAGGAAATGACAACCCACTCCACTGTTCTTGCCTGGAGAATCCCAGGGATGGGGGAGTCTGGTGGGCTGCCGTCTATGGGGTCGCACAGAGTTAGACTCGACTGAAGTGACTTAGCAGCAGCAGCAGCAGCAGCAGCTATAGAAGTCAGTGGTATTTCTATACACTAATAATGAACTATCAGAAACAGAAATTAAGGAAAGAATCTAATTTACAATTGCATCAAAAATAGATAAATAAAATACACAGGAAAAATTCAACCAAGGAAATTAAAGACCTGTACATTGAAAACTATAAGACACTGATGAAGGAAATTGAAGACACAAATAAATGGAAAGATAGTCTATGCTCATAAATGAGAATAACTAAACCTGTTTAGATGTCCATACTACCCAAAGTAATGTACTATCAAATTCAATTCAATGTAACCTCTATAAAAATTCCAAAGGCAGACTTCCCTGGTGGTCTAGTGGTTAAGAATCTGCCTACCAGTGTAGGAGACACAGGTTTGATCCCTAGTCCAGGAAGATTCTACACGCCAAGGGACAATGGAGCCCATGCACCACTGAGCCCATGCTCCAGAGCCCATGTTCCAGAACAAGAGAAGCCACCAAAATGAGAAGACCATACACCACAACTAGAGAGTGGCCCCCCACTCACCATAACCAGAGAAAGACCAAGTACAGCACGGACCCAGGAAAACCAAGAAAATAAATAATTTTTTTTTAATTCAAAGACATATTTCACAAAACCAGAACAAATAATTCTAAACTTTGTATGGAACCACAAAAAACCCTGAGGAGCCAAAGCAATCTCGAGAAGGAAAAACAAAGCTGGAGGTATCATGCACTCTGATTTCAAACTTTATTACAAAGCTATAGTAATCAAAAAAGTATGATCAGTTCAGTTCAGTCGCTCAGTCGTGTCTGACTCTTTGTGACCCCATGAATCGCAGCACACCAGGCCTCCCTGTCCATCACCAACTCCCGGAGTTTACTCAGACTCATGTCCATCGAGTCGGTGATGCCATCCAGCCATCTCATCCTCTGTCATCCTCTTCTTCTCCTGCCCCCAACCCCTCCCAGCATCAGGGTCTTTTCCAACGAGCCAACTCTTCGCATGAGGTGGCCAAAGTATTGAGTTTCAGCTTCAGCGTCAGTCCTTCCAATGAACACCCAGAACTGATCTTCTTTACGATGGACTGGTTGGATCTCCTTGCAGTCCAAGGGACTCTCAAGAGTCTTCTCCAACACCACAGTTCAAAAGCATCAATTCTTCGGCGCTCAGCTTTCTTCACGGTCCAACTCTCACATCCATGACCACTGGAAAAACCATAGCCTTGGCTAGATGGACATTTGTTGGCAAAGTAATGTCTCTGCTTTTTAATATGCTGTTTAGGTTGGTCATAACTTTCCTTCCAAGGAGTAAGTGTCTTTTAATTTCATGACTGCAGTCACCATCTGCAGTGATTTTGGAGCCCAGAAAAATAAAGTCAGCCACTGTTTCCACTGTTTCCCCATCTATTTCCCATGAAGTGATGGGACCAGATGCCATGAGCTTAGTTTTCTGAATGTTGAGCTTTAAGCCAACTTTTTCACTCTCCTCTTTCACTTTCATCAAGAGGCTTTTTAGTTCCTCTTCACTTTCTGCCATAAGGGTGGTGTCAGCTGCATATCTGAGGTTAATGATATTTCTCCCAGCAATCTTGATTCCAGCTTGTGCTTCTTCCAGCCCAGTGTTTCTCATGATGTACTCTGCATATAAGTTAAATAAGCAGGGTGACAATATACAGCCTTGACGTACTCCTTTTCCTATTTGGAACCAGTCTGTTGGTCCATGTCCAGTTCTAACTGTTGCTTCCTGACCTGCATATAGGTTTCTCAAGAGGTGGGTCAGGTGGTCTGTTATTCCCATCTCTTTCAGAATTTTCCACAGTTTATTGTGATCTACACAGTCAAAGGCTTTGGCATGGTCAATAAAGCAGAAATAGATGTTTTGGCATAATAATAGAAACATATCAATGGAACAGAATTGAGAGTCCAGAAATAACACCACAAATATACAAACAGCTTATTTATAATAAAAGGGTAAAAACTATACAGTGGAGAAAAGACAGTCTTTTTTAAAAATCGTGTTGATAAAAAACTGGACAGCCACATCCTAGACCACTATTTTACACCATATGCAAAAATTAACTCAAAGTAGATTAAAGACTTGAACATAAGACCTGAAACCATGAAATTCCTAGAAGAAAAAGTAGGTGGTAATCTCCTTGACATCAATCTTAGTTTTACTGGTTCTAACCCCAATTTTTAGTACCAGACAGCCTGGAGATCCTGGTTTGTCTCACAACTAGCTGTATGACTTTGGACAAATTACTTAAACTCTCTGTGCCTCAATTCCTTCATTTATACAATACAGATAATGATGGTAATTATCTGTAATTACAACCTCATAGAGTTGTGATCAGTGACTTAAATGTGTTGAGCACTTAGAACAGCAGTTGGCAAAAAGCTAAGTGTTCAGTGAAGGTTAGTTTTTTGAGATCTTGAGTTGAAACCTGGAATAAAGACAGAAGTGGAAAATGGATGAAGTACAAACAAGGTCTGTGGTTTAGTTCAAGGTAATTGTTGTTGTTCAGTTACAAAGTCGTGTCCAACTCTTTGCAACCTTATGGACTGCAGCACACCAGGCTTCCCTGTCCTTCACTATTTCCCAGAGTTTTCTCAAACTTTTGTCCATTGGTTGATGATGCCATTTAACCATCTCATCCTCTATCACCCCCTTCTCCTTAGGCCCTCAATCTTTCCCAGCATCCAAGTCTTTTCCAATAAGTTGGCTCTTTGCATCAGGTGGCCAAAATATTGGAGATTCAGCTTCAGTCTCAGTCCTTCCGATGAGTATTCAGGGTTGATTTCCTTTAGGATTGGCTGGTTTGATCTTTTTGCAGTCCAAAAGACTCTCAAGAGTCTTCTCCAGCACCACAGTTCAACAGCATCAATTCTTCAGCACTCAGCCTTCCTCATGGTCCAGCTTTCACATCCATACATGACCACTGGAAAAACCACAGCTTTGACTATTTGGACCTTTGTGAGAATAGTGATGTCTCTGCTTTTTAATACACTGTCTAGGTTTGTCATAGCTTTCCTTCCAAGGAGCAAATATCTTTCAATTTCATGACTGCAGTCCCCATCCACGAAGGTTTTGGAGCCCAAGAAAATAAAATCTGTCACTGATTTCATTTTTTCCCCTTTCATTTGCCAATGTTAATTTCTCAGTATGAAAGAAGTTAACATCTAACAGATGTTAACACCAAGGAAGAGGAGTCAATTTTTGCAATGTATTCTGTGCTATTTTAAAAATGATTCTGTAAGTCAGATCATTTTTAACTGTCACCCAGTTAAAAAAATCAAATGCTAAATTTTCTTTTACTCTCAAAAGCACAAGGTCACATTCCATATTTAAATGACTTATTCATAGTCTAGAAACACACACAATGTTTGTAGTTGGTATACAAAATCTTCACTTGAAAATACCACTTCTTGATTTTTTAACTTCTTTATTTTAATCAGAAGGTAATTACTTTACAATATTGTGCTGTCTTTTTCTGCCATACATCAGCATGAATCAGCCATGTGTATACATGTCTCCCCGATCCTAACCTCCCCCCCTCCTCATTCCATCCCTCCAGGTTGTCACAGAGCGCTGGCTCTGGGTGTCCTACTTCACACATCGAACTTGCACTGGTCATCCGTTATACATACAGTAATGTATATACTAAAGTCAACTCTCTTAATAGTACTTTGCTTGTTTGATTTGTCTTTTATTATTTATATCCTTTAATATTATTAATATCAACAACTTCCTCCCTTAATTAGCCTCAGTAGGACCATAGAAGCTAAAGTGAAGAAGTTTAGAATCATCGAGAACTGTGTTAGTTTTGCCTTAACTCTTATATTTTACATTTTCAATAAACTTTTTATTTCGTATTGGGGCATAGCCAATCAACAAACAATGTTGTGATAGCTTCAGGTTGACAGCGAAGGGACTCAGTCATACATATATTCTCCCCCAAACTCCCCTCCCATCTAGGCTGCCACATAACATTGAGCAGAGTTCCATGTGCAATCAGTAAGTTCTTGTGGTTATCCATTTTAAATATAACAGTGTGTACATGTCCACCCCAAACTTCCTAACTATCCCTTCCTCCATCCTTCCCCCTAGCAACCATAAGTTCATTTTCTGTGAATCTGTTTCTATTTTGTGAGTAAATTCATTTATATAATTTCTTTTTAGTTTCTACAAATAAAGGATGTCATATGATATTTCTCCTTCTCTGTCTGACTTATTTCACTCAGTATGACAATCTCTAGGTCCATCCATGTTGCAATAAATGGCCTTATTTCATTCTTTTTTAATGGCTGAGCAGTATTCCATTGTATATTTGTACCACATCTTCTTTATCCATTCCTCTGTCGATGGATATTTAAGTTACTTACATGTCTTTGCCTTCATTCTTCTTTAGCAACACAGCTTCAAGAAGCAATCTGTCATTTCAAAACTCCAATTTATTCATCTGTATCAGGTGCCAATGGTAGAATCGAACTCAGAGGTCTTGTCTAAGAGCTAAATGAGATAATCCATGTGAGGTCTTTAGCAGCATGCCCAGCACATGGTAGGCACTTAAAATTAGTGAGAAGTAAGCTGGAGAAAGATGGGAAGGAATTCTTGACAGAGTCTTAACTTACTGAAGTAGAACTAAGAATGTGCTTCTAAAGAATAGCTGTTATAAGGTGTTTAAAGAATCCTTCACATAGCCTGCCAGCAGATGGTTCATAATCCATCACTAAATAAAGACATGAGGAATCTGGGTAGGGGGAGGGAGCAAAAAGGTCAGTTTTAATTATTATTGCCAGGGTCAGGCATTTGTCTTAGTCAAAGAGTTCCCCAACCCCACTCCCACCCCAGAGCACCGGGATTTGAGAGTTCCAGGGAGGACACAATCTTTCTGCCTTAGAGGTCACAGGGAGGACTTTAGAAGGAGGTAATATTTGATTTCTCCTTTGGTCAGAAGAGGTATAATCAAGGCTGAATCTGTGGCTCCAGGGAGAAACTTAAGCTGGGGCTCAACTCAGAGCTCTGAGGGTCTGCGCAGAGTAAAGCAAAGGCTTCCTTCTCTGAAGAATCACAGGGATAGATGCTGAACTGCTGCCTGGATGTTGAAAGATTCAAGGTTGCTCTGAACCCACTGCAATCCTTCTGATAACCAACAGAGGGAGACCTAGACCAGAGTCAGCTTCCATCATTCAGCAACTAGCAATCGCCAGACCCAGAAACCAGGTGCTTTCCATGTACAGTCAAGATTGAGACGTGGGTGCTAAGTCGCCTCGGTTGTGTCTGACTCTTTGTGACCCTATGGACTGTAGCCCACCAGGCTCCTCTGTCCATGGAATTATCCAGGAAAGAATACTGGAGTAGGTTGCCATGCCCTCCTCCAGGGGATCGTCCTGACCCAGGGACTGAACTCCATGTCTCTTGCGTCTCCTGCATTGGCAGGTGGAATCTTTACCACTAGTGCCACCTGGGAAACCCAACTAGCTATACAGTACTGTACTATAATAGGCTTATAATACATTTCATACAAATAATACATAAAAAACAAACAAAAATAATGAAAACATTTTAAATCTTATAGTACAATACCTTCAAAAGTACAATAGTATACTACAAAAACTGGCATACAGGGCTGGCATAGAGTGAAGAGGCAAGAAGAGTTACTGACTGGAGGAGGGAGATCAGGTGACAGATGGTAGAGCTGAAAGATCATCAGCAATAGGAGATGGAGGGCAAGCTGCAATTTCACTCATGCCTGATATTGATGGTACAGGTTCTGGTTCCTTGCTGGAACTAGATACACGTGTGAATCTTTGAAACTTCACAACTTGAAGGTTTGTATGTACAGGACTTACTGCATACAATTCAATGTTATCAACTAAAGCCACCATGTTTTATATTAGATCCTCAGATCTTTGTACCCTTTTATGACCTCTTCTTATTACCCACCACCTCCAGCTGCCAGTAACCATTTTGCTACTTTTTATTTCCATGAGCTTTTCACGTTCTGTTTTTTAATTTATTTATTTATTATTAAACTTATTTATTTTTTAATTGAAGGATAATTGCTTTACAGAGTTTTGCTGTATTCTGTCAAACCTCAACATGAATCAGCCATAGGTATACATATATTCCCTTCCTTTTGAACCTCCCTCCCATCTCCCTCCCCATCCCACCCCTCTAGGTTGATACAGAGCCCCAGTTTGGGTTTCCTGAGCCACACAGCAAATTCCCGTTGGCTATCTATTTTACATATGGTAATATAAGACTCCATGTTACTCTCTCCATACATCTCACCCTCTCCTCCCCTTGCCCCATGTCCATAAGTCTATTCTCTGTGTCTGTTTCTCCATTGCTGCCCTGCAAATAAATTCTTTGGTACCATTTTTCTAGATTCAATATATATGCGTTAGTATACGATATTTATCTTTCTCTTTCTGGCTTACTTCACTCTGTATAATAGGCTCTAGATTCAAGCACCTCATTAGAACTGACTTAAATGTGTCCTTTTTATGGCTGAGTAATATTCCATTGTGTATATGTACCAAAACTTCTTTATTTATCTGTCGATGGACATCTAGGTTGCTTCCATGTTCTAGCTATTGTAAATAGTGCTGCAATGAACATTGGGATACATGTGTCTTTTTCAGTTTTGGTTTCCTCAGGATATATGCCTAGGCATGGGGTTGCTGGGTCATATGGTGGTTTTATCCCTGGTTTTTCAAGGAATCTCCATACTGCCTTCCATGATGGCTGCATCAATTTACATTCCCATCAACAGTACAAGAGCCTTTCCTTTTCTCCACACCCTCTCTAGCATTTATTGTTTATGGACTTTTTGATGATGGTCATTCTGACCAGTGTGAGGTGATATCTCATTGTAATTTTCATTTGCATTTCTCTAATAATGAGCGATTGGCTAGTTTTCTGTGATTACAGTTTCGGTGTGCCTGCCCTTTGATGCCCTCTCGCAACACCTACTGTCTTACTTGGGTTTCTCTTACCTTGGACGTGGGGTATCTCTTCATGGCTACTCCAGCAAAGCACAGTCACTGCTCCTTACCTTGGAGGAGGCAGGCCCACTGAAACCATAATCGCAGGAAACTAGCCAATCTGACCACACGGACCACAGTCTTGTCTAATTCAATGAAACTAAGCCATGCTGTGTGGGGCCACCCAAGACGGAAGGGTCATGGTGGAGAGGTCTGACAGAATGTGGTCCACTGGAGAAGGGAATGGCAAACCACTTCAGTATTCTTGCTTTGAGAACCCCATGAGCAATATGAAAAAGCAAAATGATAGGATACTGAAAGAGGAACTCCCCAGATCAGTAGATGCCCAATATGCTACTGGAGATCAGTGGAGAAATAACTCCAGAAAGAATGAAGGGATGGAGCCAGAGCAAAAACAATACCCAGTTGTGAATGGGACTGGTGATAGAAGCAAGGTCCGATGCTGTAAAGAGCAAAATTGCATAGGAACCTGGAATGTTAGGTCCATGAATCAAGGCAAATTGGAAGTGGTCAAACAGGAGATGGCAAGAGTGAACATCGACATTCTAGGAATAAGTGAACTAAGATGGACTGGAATGGGTGAATTTAACTCAGATGACCATTATATCTACTACTGTGGGCAGGAATCCCTTAGAAGAAATGGAGTAGCCATCATGGTCAACAAAAGAGTCCAAAATGCAGTACTTGGATGCAATCTCAAAAATGACAGAATGATTTCTGTTCGTTTCCAAGGCAAACCATTCAGTATCATGGTAATCCAAGCCTATGCCCCAACCAATAACGCTGAAGTAGCTGAAGTTGAACGGTTCTATTAAGACCTACAAAACCTTTTAGAACTAACACCCAAAAAAGACGTCCTTTTCATTATAGGGGACTGGAATGCAAAAGTAGGAAGTCAAAAAACACCTGGAGTAACAGGCAAATTTGGCCTTGGAGTACAGAATGAAGCAGGGCAAAGGCTAATGGAGTTTTGCCAAGAGAACGCACTGGTCATAGCAAACAACCTCTTCCAACAACACAAGAGAAGACTCTACACATGGACATCACCAGATGGTCAGCACCGAAATCAGATTGATTATATTCTTTGCAGCCAAAGATGGAGAAGCTCTATACAGTCAGCAAAAACAAGACCGGGAGCTGACTGTGGCTCAGATCATGAACACTTTATTGCCAAATTCAGACTTAAATTGAAGAAAGTAGGGAAAACCACTAGACCATTCAGGTATGACCTAAATCAAATCCCTTATGACTATTCAGTGGAAGTGAGAAATAGATTTAAGGGACTAGATCTGATAGACAGAGTGCCTGATGAACTATGGACGGAGGTTTGTGACACTGTACAGGAGACAGGGATCAAGACCATCCCCATGGAAAAGAAATTCAAAAAAGCAAAATGGTTGTCTGAGGAGGCATTACAAACAGCTGTGGAAAGAAGAGAAGTGAAAAGCAAAGGAGAAAAGGAGAGATATTCCCATTTGAATGCAGAGTTCCAAAGAATAGCAAGGAGAGATAAGAAAGCCTGTCTCAGTGATCAATGCAAAGAAATAGAGGAAAACAACAGAATGGGAAAGACTAGAGATCTCTTCAAGAAAATTAGAGATACCAGGGGAATATTTCATGCAAAGAAGGGTTCGATAAAGGACAGAAATGGTATGGACCTAACAGAAGCAGAAGATATTAAGAAGAGGTGGCAGGAATACACAGAAGAACGGTACAAAATAAGATCTTCACGACCCAGATAATCACGATGGTGTGATCACTCACCTAGAGCCAGATGTCCTGGAATGTGAAGTCAGGTGGACCTTAGAAAGCATCACTATGAACAAAGCTAGTGGAGGTGATGGAATTCCAGTTGAGCTATTTCAAATCCTGAAAGATGATGCTGTGAAAGTGCTGCACTCAATATGACAGCAAATTTGGAAAACTCAGCAGTGGCTACAGGACTGGAAAAGGTCAGTTTTCTTTCCAATCACAAAGAAAGGCAATCCCAAAGAATGCTCAAACTACCGCACAATTGCACTCATCTCACACGCTAGTAAAGTAATGCTCAAAATTCTCCAAGCCAGGCTTCAGCAATACGTGAACCATGAACTTCCAGATGTCCAAGCTGGTCTTAGAAAAGGCAGAGGAACCAGAGATCAAGTTGCCAACATCTGCTGGATCATCGAAAAAGCAAGAGAGTTCCAGAAAAACATCTATTTCTGCTTTATTGACTATGCCAAAGCCTTTGACTGTGTGGAGCACAATAAACTGTGGAAAATTCTGAAAGAGATGGGCATACCAGACCACCTGACCCACCTCTTGAGAAATCTATATGCAGGTCAGGAAGCAACAGTTAGAACTAGACATGGACCAACAGACTGGTTCCAAATAGGAAAAGGAGTACGTTAAGGCTGTATATTGTCACCCTGCTTATTTAACTTATATGCAGAGTACATCATGAGAAACACCACTGGGCTGGAAGAAGCACAAGCTGGAATCAAGATTGCTGGGAGAAATATCAATAACCTCAGATATGCAGCTGACACCACCCTTATGGCAGAAAGTGAAGAGGAACTAAAAAGCCTCTTGATGAAAGTGAAAGAGGAGAGTGAAAAAGTTGGCTTAAAGCTCAACATTCAGAAAACTAAGATCATGGCATCTGGTCCCAACACTTCATGGGAAATAGATGGGGAAACAGTGGAAGCAGTGTCAGACTTTATTTTGGGGGGCTCCAAAATCACTGCAGATGGTGATTGCAGTCATGAAATTAAAAGATGGTTACTTCTTGGAAGGAAAGTCATGACCAACCTCGATAGCATATAAAAAGCAGAGACATTACTTTGCCAACAAAGGTCCGTCTAGTCAAGGCTATGGTTTTTCCAGTGGTCATGTATGGATGTGAGAGTTGTACTGTGAAGAAAGCTGAACACCGAAGAATTGATGCTTTTGAACTGTGGTGTTGGAGAAGACTCTTGAGAGTCCCTTGGACTGCAAGGAGATCCAACCAGTCCATTGTAAAGAAGATCAGTTCTGGGTGTTCATTGGAGGGACTGTTGTTGAAGCTGAAACTCAATACTTTGGCCACCTCATGCAAAGAGTTGACTCATTGGAAAAGACCCTGATGCTGGGAGGGATTGGGGGCAGGAGGAGAAGGGGACGACAGAGGATGAGACAGCTGGATGGCATCACCGACTTGATGGACATGAGTTTGAGTAAACTCTGGGAGTTGGTGATGGACAGGGAGGCCTGGCGTGCTGTGATTCATGGGGTCATAAAGAGTCAGACACGACTGAGCTACTGAACTGAACTGAATAATGAGCGATGTTGAGTATCTTTTCATGTATTTGTTAGTTATCTGTACGTCTTCTTTGGAGAAATGTCTGTTTAGGTCTTTTTCCCACTTTTTGACTGGGTTGTTTGTTTTTTTGATATTGAGTTGTATCAGGTGCTTGTATATTTTGGAAATTAATCCTTTGTCAGTTGTTTCATTTGCTATTATTTTCTCCAATTCTGAGGGTTGTCTTTTCACCTTGCTTATAGTTTCCTTTGCTGTGCAAAAGCTTTTAAGTTTAATCAGGTCCCAGTGTTTACTTTTGTTTTTATTTCCATTACTCTAGGAGGTGGGTCATAGAGGATCTTGCTTTGATTTACGTTATCGAGTGTTCTGCCTGTGTTTTCCTCTAAGAGTTTCATAGTTTCTGGTCTTACATTTAGGCATTTAATCCATTTTGAATTTATCTTTGTGTATAGTGTTAGGAAGTGTTCTAATTTCATTCTTTTACATGTAGCTGTCCAGTTTTCCCAGCACCATTTATTGAAGAGGCTATCTTTGCCCCAGTGTATATTCTTGCCTCCTTTGTCAAAAATAAGGTACCCATAGGTGCATGGGTTAATTTCTGGTTCTTTCTGTCTTGTTCCATTGGTCCGTATTTCTGTTTTTGTGCCAGTACCATACTGTCTTGATGACAGTACCTTTGTAGTATAATCTGAAGTCAGGAAGGTTGATTCCTCCAGCTCCATTCTTCTTTCTCAAGACTGCTTTAGTTATTTGGGGTATTTTGTGTTTCCATATGAATTGTGAACTTTTTTGTTCTAGTTTTGTGGAAAATGCTATTGGTAATTTCATAGGGATCACATGGAATCTGTAGATTGCATTTGGTAGTATAGTAATTTTCACAGTTTTGATTCTCCATACCTAGGAACATGGAATATCTCTCCATCTGTTTATGTCATCTTTGATTTCTTCATAAAGGTCATAATTTTCTGGGTATAGTTCTTTTGTCTCCTTAGGTAAATTTATTCCTAGTTACTTTATTCCTTTTGTTGCAATGGTGAATGGGACTGATTCCTTAATTTCTCTTTCTGATTTCTCTTTGTTGGTATGTAGAAATGCAAGTGATTTCTGTGTGTTGATTTTGTATCCTGTGACTTTGCTAAATTCAATCATTAGCTCTAGTAATTTTCTGATAGCAATTTTCATGTTTTCTATGTACAATATCATGTCATCTGCTAACAGTGAGAGCTTTACTTCTTCTTTTCCGATCTGGATTCCTTCTATTTCTTTTTCTTCTCTTCTTGCTGTATCTAGGACTTCCAAAACTATGCTGAATAATAGTAGTGAAAGAGGACACCCTTGTCTTGTTCCTGATCTTAGGGGAAATGCTTTCAGTTTTTCACTATTGAGAATAATGTTTTCTGAAGGCTCATCATATAGGGCCTTTAATATTTAGAGGTAGGTTCTTATATACTCATTTTTTGAAGAGTTTTAATCATAAATGGGTGCTGAATTTTTTTCAAAGGATTTTTCTGCATCTATTGAGATTACCATATGGTTTTTATCTTTCAATTTGTTAATATGGTGTATCACATTGCTTGATCTACATATATTGAAGAATCCTTGCATCCCTGGAATAAACCCAACTTGATCATGGTTTTTCATGTGTTGTTGAATTCTGTTTGCTAAAATTTTGCTGAGGATTTTTGCATCTATGTTCATCAGTGATATTGGCCTATAGTTTTCTTTTTGTGTTGTCTTTGTCTGGTTTTGGTATCAGGGTGATGGTGGCTTCATAGAATGAGTTTGAAAGTGTTCCTTCCTCTGCAATTTTTTGAAAGAGTTTTAGAAGGATAGGCATTAGCTCTTCTCTAAATGTTTGATAGAATTCTCATGTGAAGTCATCAGGTCTTGGGCTTTTGTTTTGGGGGAGATTTTTTTATCACAGCTTCAGTTTCAGAGCTTGTAGTTGAGTTGGTCATAATCTCTATTTCTTCCTGGTTCAGTCTTGGAAGATTGAACTTTTCTAAGAATCTGCCCATCTCTTCCAGGTTTTATTGCCATAGAGTTTTTCATAATAGTCTCTTATAATCCTTTGTATTTCTGCATTGTCTGTTGTAACCTCTCCTTTTTCATTTCTAATTTTGTTGATTTGATACTTCTCTCTTTTTTCTTGATGAGTCTGGCTAAAGGTTCATCTATTTTGTTTATCTTCTCAAAGAACAAGCTTTTAGTTTTATTAATCTTTGGTACTGTTTGATTCATTTCTTTTTCATTTATTTCTGCTCTGATCTTTATGATTTCTTTCCTTCCGCTAATTTTGGGAGTTTTATTTGTTCTTTTTCCAGTCATTTTAGGTGTAAAGTTAGGTTGTCTATTTGATGTTTTTCTTGTTTGTTGAGGTAGGATTGTATTGCTATAAACTTCCCTCATAGAACAGCTTTTGCTGCATCCCATAGGTTTTGAGTTGTCGTGTTTTCATTGTCATTTGTTTCTAGAAATTTTTGGATTTCCCTTTTGATTTCTTCAGTAACCTATTGGTTATTTAGAAATGTATTGTTTAATCTCCGTGTGTTTGTGTTTTTTACAGTTTTTTTCTTGTAACTGATATCTAGTCTGATAGCATTGTGGTCAGAAGAGATGCTTAATACAATGTCAATCTTCTTAATTTACTGAGGTTTGATTTGTGACCTATGATGTGGTCTATCCTGGGGAATGTTACATGTGCACTTGAGAAGAAGGTGTATCTTCTGCATTTGGATGGAGTGTCCTGAAGATATCAATGAGATCCATCTCATCTAATGTATCATTTAACACTTGCATTTTCTTATTAGTTAATTTTCTGTTTTGATGATCTGTCCATTGGTGTGAGTGGGCTGTTAAAGTCTCCTACTATTATTGTTTTACTGTGTTATTGTCAATTTCTCCTTTTATGTTGTTAGTATTTATCCTATATATCTAAGGGCTTCTATGATGGGTGCATAGATATTTGCAGTTGTTATGTCTTCCTCTTGGATTGATCCTTTGATCATTATGTAGTGTCCTTCCTTATCTCTTGCAATATTCTTTAAGGTCTATTTTGTCTGATATGAGGATTGCTACTCCAACTTTCTTTTGCTTTCTATTTGTATGGGATATGTTTTTCCATCCTCTCACTTTCAGTCTATATGTGTCTTTAGGTCTGAAATGGGTTTCTTGTAGACAGCATATATATGGGTCTTGTTTTTATATTCATTCAGCCAATCTGTGTCTTTTGATTGGAGCACTTAATTCATTTACATTTAAAGTAATTACTGATATGTATGTTCCTATTGCCATTTTCTTAATTGTTTGGGGGTTGATTTTGTAGATTTTTTTCTTCTCTTGTAATTCTTGACCATATAACTCCCTGTAACATTTGCTATAAAGCTGGTTTGGTGGTACTGGATTCTCTTAACTTTTGCTTGTCTGAAAAACTTTTGATTTCTCCATCAATTTTGAATGAGATCCTTACCAGGTACAGTAATCTTGGTTGTAGATTTTTCCCTTGGAGTACTTTAAATATATCATGCCATTGCCTTCTGGCCTACAGAGTTTCTGCTGAAATATCAGCTATTAAACGTGTGGGATTTCCCTTGTATGTTACTTGTTTCTTTTCCCTTGCTGCTTTTAATATTCTTTGTATTTAATCTTTGTTAGTTTGATTAGTATGTGTCTTGGTATGTTTCTCCTTGGGTTTGTCCTGTACTGGATTCTTTGCAACTCTTGGACTTGATTGACTATTTCCTTTTCCATGTTGGGGAAAATCTTTTTTTTTGGGGGGGGGGTGGAATCTTAACTATAATCTCTTCAAAAATTGTCTCATACCTTTTCTTTTTCTCTCTTCTGGGATCCCTATAATTTGAGTGTTGGTGCATTTGATATTGTCCTAGAAGTCTCTGAGACTATCCTCAGTTCTTTTCATTCTTTTTACTTTATTCTGCTCTTCAGAAGTTATTTCCACCATTTTATCTTTCAGTTCACTGATTAGTTTTTCTGCTTCAGATATTCTGCTATTGATTCCTTCTAGAGTATTTTTAATTTCAGTACTTGTGTTATTTGTCTCTGTATGTTTATTCTTTAATTCTTCTAGGTCTTTCTAAATTGATACTTGCATTTTCTCCATTCTGTTTTCAAGGTCTTTGATCATCTTTGCTATCATTATTCTGAATTCTTTTTCAGGTAGTTTGCCTATTTCCACTTCATTTATTTGGACTTCTGTGTTTCTAGTTTGCTCCTTCAGCTGTGCAGTAGTTCTCTGCCTTTTCTTTTTTTTTTTTAAACTTATTGTGTTTGAGGTCTCCTTTTCCCAGGCTTCAAGGCTGAATTCTTTCTTCCTTCTGGTTTCTGCTCCCCTAAGGTTGGTGCAGTGGTTTGTGTAAACTTCGTATAGGGTGAGATTTATTCTAAGTTTTCTGTTTGTTTGATTTTCCTCTGATGGGCAGGGCTGAGTGAGGTGGTAGTCCTGTCTGCTGATGATCGGGTTTGTCTTTTTGTTTTGTTTGTTGTTGGGATGAGGCGTCCTGCACAGGGTGTTACCGGTGGTTGGGTGGTGCCGAGTCTTGTGTTCACGTGGTTTCCTTTGTGAGTCCTCACTATTTGATCCCCCGAGGGTCAGTTCTCTGAAGTCCAGGGTCTTAGAGTCAGTGCTCCCACTCCAAGGGTTCAGGGCTTGATTTCCGGTCAGGAATGAAGATTCCACAAGTGGTTTGTTATGGCATTAAGTGAGACTAAAACACATTTCCAAAAATGAGAAACAAAAGATGAACCCCAGACAAATGGCAGTTACAACATTGGCAAGTAATCATTGAAATAGCAGAATATACACATTTTCGTATACATCTATAAGCAAAATCAAAATAGTCCAACAAAAATAAAGTACAATAAATTGATCCAGCCAACAAAGGAAACCAACAAGTATATCCACCAGTTAAGAACAAAACTAACTAACTGGAAAACAAAACTAAAGCAAGATGCCAGCTGGGGAATAAAGCAATGAAAACAAAACTAACAAATATGTTGAGAGGATAAGACAGAAAGGAAAGAAAGAATAGACATGCAAAGCTAAATAGAGGTAGTTAAATAGGATTTATATATATTAAAGATTAAATGCAAGGGGAAAAGAGCATTAGGAAAAGCAAACAAAGGAATAAATGTAGAAAAAATAGTAATAAGTTTAAAAAATTAAAAATTAAAGAAAAGAAAGTGGGGGGGAGGAAAACTCCGCAGAACTGCAAAAGCCCAATGTAGTTCAGTTCAATTCAGTCACTCAGTCATGCCCAACTCTTCACGACCCCATGAACTGCAACATGCCAGGCCTCCTTGTCCATCACGAACTCCCAGAGACCACCCAATGTCCTTTGTGTTGGTGATGCCATCCAACCATCTCATCCTCTGTCGTCCCCTTCTCCTCCTGCCCTCAATCTTTCCCGGCATCAGGGTCTTTTCAAATGAGTCAGCTCTTCACATCAGGTGGCTAAAGTATAGGCAGAGGTTTATAACAACAATAAAAAGTGTGACTGAAAAAGAAAAAAAAAATCTCAAAAGCTTAATTAGATTTCATAGTGCCAATAAAATTGACAACTACAATGGGGGGAGGGGAGGAAAAAGAAAAAGAAAAAAATCCAAATGAAACTACAGGACAAGTCAAAACATAAGAACAATAGATGTTTTTCTTGAGTCACTGCTGTCAGGATCCTTTCCCTTGCTGGAAGTCACAGTCCATCTCACCTCCCTAGGATACCCTCCAACACTGTGCCGGTCTCTGGACCTGCTGTGGGGGCAGCTCAGATTCTAATCTAGTCCTGCTCCTGTGTGTTCTTGCCTCCAATGTCCACAGCTATCAGAACTAGTGCATTTTCTTTTGTGGGAGGTCTCAGTGTCCTTTTACATATTCTGTAGACACAAAGTCTGCCTAGTTGATAGTGTGGATTTAATCTGCAGCTTGTACAGCTAGTGGGAAGGTTTTGGGTCTTCTTCCTTAACTACACAGCCCCCTGGGTTTCAACTGTGGTTTTATTTCCACCTCTGCATGTGGGTCATCCACTAGGGTTTGCTCCTGAGGCTGCTCTGGAGGGCTTGGGTCTGCCCCACTGAGGGCCAGGTGTGGAGGTGGTGCAGCTGGTGGGTCACAGGGGTTCTGGCAGCACCAGTTACTCAGGGGAGTTGGTGGCTAGGGCAGCAGGAAATATAGTGCTCTAGAAGGGTATGGCAACCAATATTGGCCAATACACTCCAGTATTCTTGCCTGGACATCCCCCTTGGCAGAAAAGCCTGGCAGGCCGCAGTCCACAGGGTCACAAAGAGTTGGACAAGACCAAAGCAACCCCGCATGCATAGACACAGGACTATTTTTTGCCTGTGACAGCTCTGTCCCAGTGAGTGTTGAGCATGAAGGTAGGGCAGCTTCTTGGTTTGTGGGGACCCTGGTGGCGCCAAGTGTGCAGGGACACAGACTGCCTCAGTCACTGGAATTATGGCCCTATCAGAGTCTTTTTCCAAACCTCTTGTAGCTGGCGATCTGAAGGCCTCTTTGACTAGTCTTTCTCCGTAGCTCCACCCATTCAGTCACTTAGAGGGCTCCCTTGCCTGGGGCCCTTCTCTGTTGTTCAGCACATCAGACACATACAGGCCCCCCGCCCCCCCGACTGGGGTCCTGTTCTGTAGACTGGCGCATCAGTCACTTAAAGGAGCACCCTGGGTGGGGTCCTACTCTGTAGTTCCCTGCATCAGGCTCTTGATGGTCCAGCCTCTCTATATTGTTCAGCTGTCGAAGCTGGCATGTGGGGAGGAAGAAGCTCTGGTGATGGCTCCACCCCTTCCACATGACTCAGCAGTATTGCCTTGCTTCCATGGCTGCCTGGCTTTTCTCCACAGGCATTTCCCACCACAGTCTCCTCCCTCACATCACCTCGGTCCATCTCTCTGCAGTCAACAGCAGCCCTCACCCTGGGATTGCTCCACAAGCCCTAAGGTCCAGCTCCCAGCTGCTGCACCTTCTAGGGGACCTATATCCCTGTCCAGGGTACATATGGCTGTGGCAAAGACTGTCTGATTCTCATTTCATTTAGGTTGCCACAGATCAGCTGTTTCACTCTCAGCCTTAAATGTTTCTCCTCTGACTCAGACAATTGCCCTGATGTGGGGATCAGACCCCTACTTCAGTTCCCCCACCTGCCAAGGGCAAGTCCAGTCCTAGTAACACTTCTGTTTTTCCCCCTATTTCCTTCATCCTACTGAGTTTTGTGTAGCTCTATATATTCTTTTCTGCTGGTCAGGTACTTCTGTCCGCTCTCAGCTGGTGTTCTGCATGCACTTCTGTGTCTGAAGGCGTATTCCTGATGTATCCATGGAGAGAGATGTACTCCACATACACCTACTCCTCCCCCATCTTGTTCTCCCCAATCTCTGTTTTTAAATACACTTTCATTTGTTGTTTTAAACACATTTATCTATAGAGTTGAGAATAAAAGAAAACCAAAGACAGGGTCATGAAGATGCCCACATTGTACCTGCTGGAAGCACTTTTCAAGACCCAGCTCAAAGGGCATGTTTATTCCATCCTCCTGACATTAACTGTGCCAGGCCTGCCCAACACCTGAACATTGTCTGCCATGGGCTTACTCAAGGGAGGCAGAGAAAGTGAATTTGTTCTGTCTATTCAACACCTAACAGCTGCCAACTCTCTCTGGGCTGTTTCTGAAGGCAGTTCTCCAAGAAAGGCAACAGCCTGCTCTCCAGAAGAGTGCAACCTATAAAACACCAAAGGATCCACCCATTATCATAGGGAGGAAAGAGATCGGGGTAAGGATGAAATGAAGTAGACACGACTCCCCATCTTCCCAAGAGGGAAGGGTCCCTCACCCTGGGAACCTCCTTCACCAACCGGAAGGTCAACTGGGATGGATAGGGAGCTTCAGAGACTCAGAGGAGAGGACAGCAGCCTCTCCATAGTAGGCAGAACTGAAAGAAACCGGCACAGATGGTCCTAGCCATCTGGCTTCACTTCCCAGCCTGATAAGTGCACAGCAACTAGATGCTAAAACTCCAGCTTCAGTGGACAAACCCAGGGTGAGGACTAAGTTCAGCTGCATGGAGCTAGTCCAAAGAGACTAGTGTGGTCTGGGCCATAACTTGGGGTGTGTGTAGGATAGAGTCCAGGTCCACCACAGAACTCCACTGTCAAAGGACACAAATGGAAGTATGCAGTCCTGCCTTAGCAGCCTCACTCTCTGTGTGCTCACAGTGGGGATGAGTCCAAAGCTGCAAGCTCTGAGACCATGCCCGAGCCAGTGGAGGCAGGGCTGAAGTTTAAGCCAGTCCCTGGCACTCCTAGAGCAGGTGTGGGCATGCAGCTTCAGTGGATTTACACCAGCAGCTTTGTGACCAAAGTGACTGAGAGACATCCAAGCTGATTACTGGCGCCTGTGGCTGAGGCACGTCTGGAGCCAGCGGCAGCAGGCTTTGAGGGCACACACACATGTGAACGTAGGGCCAAATCCAAGCCAATTCTCAGCACTCCTACAGTAGGTGTGGGCACATGGCTTCAGCAGGTTATACCAGCGGATTTGTGAGCACAGCACCTGAGGGACATCTAAGCTTAGCGTCAGCATTCCCACAGCAGGGGTGGGGCTAAGGGCAGTGTGAATAACAGTGTATATTGTGGGCACACATACCAGGTGGCAGGTGATGTCACAGAGTGCATGACCCAGGGACCAGCTCCTGGGGAGGAATACGCAGCAGTTCCTTCCCCAGCATGAGCACTCCAGTCCCACCTACCTCACACTGCAGTTTAGAACTGGACCTGGGGACTTCTACTACAATATTCTGGGAGTAGACCCTGCCCCCAACGGGGTCATGACATCCCCAGAGTAAAGAGGAGGCCCCATCCAGCATCCAGTATGTGCTGTCGTCACCATAACAACAAACATACCCCCGATCAAGGAGATAGTGGCCAGCACACTCTGAAGAAAGAAGTGGTAAGCATCCACACCAAAAACAATCCTTGCCCCAAAAATACTGGACTCATGTAGGCAACGGGGACACTCTTACATAAAAGGAACCCTTCAAGACCATAGTAGATAACTGCTTTTTCTAAATTCATAGAGCCAGAAATGTACAAACAAAGTGAAAAAGCAGAGGAACTGCCCTCAATTAAAAGAACACGAGAAATCCCCTGAGAGAACAGTGAATCAGACCTCTCCAAACCACCAGATCCCAAGTTCAAAAAGGAGGTAGTAAAAATGCTGAAGGAATTAAGAAAGACTATTGACATGAATGTTGATTATTGTAACAAGGAACTAGAAACTATAAAGAAAAGCCAATCAAAATTAGACAACTCAATTGCCAAGATGAAAACCAAACCAAAGGCAATAAATAACTAACAGAATAATGCAGAAGAATGAATAAGTGATTTGGAAGGTAGAATAGTGAAAATCACCACTCAGAACAGCAGAAAGAAAAATGAAAATAATACATGACATCTGTGGGATAATAGAAAGCATGACAATCTATGTATAATAGGGATTCCAAAAGGAGAAGGAAGAGAAAAGGGATCAAAAGTTTCTTTGAAGAAATTATGACTGAAAACTTCTCAAACCTAAAGAAAGAAACAGATAATCTATAGGAAAGTGAAAATGACAATAGGAAAGGTAAAAATATATAAGGATTTAAGATCACTTAAATTAGCCAGTACCAACATTTTTTTAAAAAATCAGAAAATTCTGTGAAAGCAATTTTAACTACAGTGAACAGCAAGATGATAAACATGATGATGTAAAATAAGACATAAAAATTACAAAATGTGGGGAAAGGGGTAAGAAAATGTAGACCTTTCAGAATGTGTTTGAGCTTATATGAGTACCAGTCTAAAGTATACAGATATAATGACAGGTTAATATACTTGAAAACCAGGGCAACCACAACTCAAAAACGTACAATAGATTCACAAAACCAAGCAGAAAGGTACTCAAGCATAATATAAAATAAAAATAAAACCACAGAAGGAAAAACAAAAAGAATAAAATAACAAAAAAGAAATACATAATCAACTGGAAAACAAGGTTAAAATGGCAATAAATATGCATCTATCAATAATTACTTTAAATGCCAATGGACTGAATGCTCCAATCAAAAGACAAACAGTGGAAGACTGGATAATAAAACAAAAATATACAATATGCTTCCAAAAGAGAACCAATTTAGGGCAAAGGACACATATAGATTGAAAGTGAGAAGATGGGAAAAGATATTTTACACATAAGGAAATGACAAGAAAGTGGGGATACCCATACTCATATAAGACAAAATAGACTTTAAAACAAAGGCCACAAAGAAAGATCAAGAAGGACATTATATAATGACAAAAAGATTAATACAAGAAAAGAGTATTGCACTCATTAACACATTACACCCGATAGAGGAGCACCTTAATATATAAAACAAATATTAACAGATGTAAAGGGAGAAATTGATGGGAATACAATAATAGTAGGAGACTTCAACACTCTCACTGATTTCAATGCACAGATTATTCAGACAGATCAATAAGGCAACAGAGATCCTAAATGACACAATAGAACAGTTAAACTTAATTGAAATCTTCAGGACATTACATCCAACAAAACAGAATACACATCCTTTTCAAGTGTATATGGAGCATTCTCAAGAATAGACCACATACTAGGATACAAAATTAATTTCAACAAATTTAAGATGATAGAAATTATTTCAAGCATATTTTCTGACCACAATAGCATGAAACTAGTAATCAACCACAGAAAGAAAAGCAAGAAACAAACAAAAAAAATTACATGAGACTAAAAAACATGCTACTAAAAAGCTAATAATTCAACAACGAAATCAAAGAGGAAATTGTAAAATGCCATAAGACAAATGAAAATGAAAGCACGACCACACAAAATATGGGATGTGGCAAAAGCCATACTAAAAGGGAAGTTCATAGTGATACAGACCTTCCTTAAAAAAATAAGAAAAATACAAAATAAGCAACTTAATCTACTACCTAAAAGAATTAAGAAAAGAATAACAAATAAAACCAAAAGTCACAGCAGAGGAAGGAAATAATAAAGATTAGAGAGAAATTAAAATAGACGTTAAAATATATTTAAAAATCAATAAAACCAAGAACTGGTCTTTTGGAAAGATAAATGAAATCAACAAACCTCTGGCCAGGCTCACCAAGAAAAGAGAGGATCTAAATAAAGAAGAATTGAAAGAGGAAAAATAACAACCTATACTATAGATACACAAAATACCATAAGAGCCAACAAAAAAATGGACAACCTAGAAGAAATGGACAAGTTTCTAGAAACATACAGCCTGCCAAAACTGAATCAAGAAGAAAGATAATTTGAACAGGTCAATCACTAAATGTGAAACAGAATGTGTAATTTTAAAACTCCCTACAGACAAAAGTCCAGAACCAGATGGCTTTACTGGAAATTGTACCAAATATTCAAAGAAGAATTTATATGACTTCTCAAACTCTTACAAAAGACAGAAGAAGAAGGAACTCTCCCAAAGTCAGTGTATGAAGCCACCATCACCCTGATAACAAAACTAGAAGAAGACACTACCAAAAAGGGAAAATTACAATTTAATATCTTTGATGAACATAGATGCAAAAATCCTCAAAAAAAAATATTAGCAAACTGAATCAAATAACATACAAAAAGGGTTATACACTATGATCAAGTTGGATTTATTCCAGGGTCACAGAGTGGTTCAATATATGCAGATCAATCACTGTGACACACCACATCAAAAGAAAAGACAAAACCACATGATCATATCAATAGATGCAGAGAAAGCATTTCACAAAATTCAACATTCATTCATGATTAAAAAAAAAAAATCTTGCCAAACTGTGGATAGAAAAAAAATATCTGAACATAATAAAAGCTATTTATGACAAACCTACAGCCAAAACACCAAAGAAAAAAAGCTGAAAGCCTTCCCATTAAATTCTGGAATAAGGATGCCCACTCTCACTACTTTTATTCAAAATAATATTGGAAGTCCCAGCCATAGCAATCAGAAAGGAAAAAGAAATAAAAGATATCCAAATTGGAAGGGAAGAAGTCAAATCATAATTATGTGCAGATGACAAGATACTCTATATAGAAGAGCCTAAAGATGCCACACAAAAACTACTGGAACTGATAAATGAACCCAGCAAGGTGGCAGGATACAAAATTATTATACAGAAATTGGTTGCATTTCTTCACACTAATAATGAAATATCAGAAAGAAAAATTAAAAAACAATCTCATTTAAAATCACACACACACACACACACAAGAGATTCCTAGGTTTAGGAATAAACCTTACCAGGGAGGTGAAAGACTTAAACACTGAGAACTATGAAACAGTTTGGAAATTGAAGATGATTCAAAGAAATGGAAAGATATCCCATGCTCTTGGATTGGAAGAAATTAATATTGTTTAAATGGCCACACTGCCCAAAGCAATCTACAGATTTCAAATAGACTGAGAATTGCCATAGCAATCCTGAGGAAAGAAAGCAAAGCTGAAAAAAAAAAAAGAAAAGAAAGCAAAGCTGCAGGAATAACCCTCCCAGACTTAAGAAAATACTACAAAGCTATAGTTATCAAAACAGCATGGTATTGGCGCCAAAACAAACACGTGGAACAGAATAGAGAGCCCAGAAATGAACTCATACATGTATGGTCAATTAATCTCCAATAAATGAGGCAAGACTATACAATGGAGAAAAAACAGTCTCTTCAGAAAGTGGTGTTGGGAAAGCTGGATACTCACATGTAAATCAATGAAGTAAGAACACTCCCTCATACCACACACAAAAATGAACTCAAAATGGCTTAAAGACTTCAATATGAGACATGACACCATAAAATTCCTAGAAGAGAACACAGACAGAACATTTTCTGACATAAATCATACCAATGTTTTCTTAGGTCAGTTTTCCAAGGCAAAAGAAATAAAAGTAAACAAATGTGACCTAATCAAATGCAAAAGCTTCTGCACAACAAAGGAAACTATAAATAAAATGAAAAGGCAACCTATGAAATGGGAGAAAATATTTGCAAACAATGCACCCAACAAAGGATTAATTCCCCAAATAAAGCATCTCATACAGTTGAATATCAAAAATAAACAAACAGCCCAATCAGAAAATGAGCAAGCAACCTAAACATACATTTCTCCAATAAAACATACAGATGGCCAACGGCCATGTAAAAAATATTCAACATTACTAATTATTACAGAAATTAAAATCAAAATTACAATGAGTATATCACCTCACACCAATCAGAATGACCATCCTTAAAAAGTCTACAAACAATACATGCTAGAGAGGGTGTGGAGAAAATGTGGAAATGTAAATTGGTGCAACCACTATGGAGAATAGAATGGAGGTTCCTTCAAAAATTAAAAATAGAGTTACAAATATGATCCAGCAATCTCACTCATGGCATATATCCAGAAAAGATGAAAACTCTAATTTGAAAAGATACATGCATCCCAATGTTCACAGCAGCACTATTATTTACGATAGCCAAGACATAGAGGCAACATAAGTGTCCATCAACAGATGAGTGGATAAAGAAGATGTGGTATGCATAGTGAAAGTGAAGTCGCTCAGTCGTGTCCGACTCTTTGCAACCCCATAGACACCAGGCTCCTCCGTCCATGGGATTTTCTAGGCCAGAGTAGTGGAGTGGGTTGCCATTTCCTCCTCCAATGAAATCTTACTCAGCTATAAAAATAATGAAATAATACCATTTGCAGCAATATAGCTGAACCTAGAGATTATCATATTAAATAAGTCAGACAAAGAATAATATCATACAACATCACTTAAATGTAGAATCTTTTAAAATGACACAAATGAACAAAATAGAAACAGACTCACAGACAGAGAAAACAAGCTTACTGTTACCAAAGGGGGAAGCGGGGAGGGATAAATTGGGAGTTTGGGATTAACAGATACACACTACTATATATAAAATAGGAAAACCACAAGGACCTATTGCATAGCAAAGAAACGGTAGTCAATATCTTCTATAACCTATAATGGAAATGAATCTGGAAAAGAATATATATATACGTGCATGTGTGCTCAGTCGCTTCAGTTGTGTCCAACTTTTTGTGACCCTATAGACTGAAGCCCTCCAGGCTCCTCTGTCTATGGGATTCTCCAGGCAAGAAATCTGGAGTGAGTTGCCATGTCCTCCTCCAGGGGACCTTCCCAACCCAGGAATTCTTTACCCACATCTCCTGCATTGCAGGCTGATTCTTTACCCACTGAGCCATCTGGGAAGCCTGTGTATGGGTGCATGTGTATGTGTGTGTACTATACACATATACATAACTGAATCATGTTTTTGTACACAGGAAACTAATACAACATTGTAAATCAATGATGGAAAGTAAAAGTATTAATTGCTCAGTTGTATCTGACATTTTGCAACCCCATGGACTGTAGCCCAACAGGTTCCCCTGTCCGTGGAATTCTCCAGGCAAGAATACTGGAGTGGGTTGCCATTCCCTTCTCCAGAGGATCTTCCCGAACCCGGGTCTCCTGCATTGCTGGCAGATTCTTTACCAACTGAGCCATCAGGGAAACCCAAATCAATGATACATCAATTAAAAAAAAAAATAGAGTGGGAACTGAAGTGGTGATTGGTGATGGGAAGCTCCAAGAGGGTAGGTGAAGCTTGTGGAACAAGCATCATAGGATGACTACTTAGGCCTCTTTCACTGGGGAAACTCCAACTCAGTATTTTTAGGTCTTTTGAGCTGGTCAGCCTTGTGAGAAGTGCTTCCTCCCAGCTGCCAGCATCATAGGTAGAAAGTGTGAGAAGAAGGTAGAGGTGGGATGGGCCAGCATCTCAACATCTAGTATGGAAACATCCCCTCAGTACCCTTAGCTTCACTGCAGGACCCTAGACCTCAAATGTGCATGCTGTGTGCCAGTCCCTATTGTATTCTATGCAAGGAGTAAAGATTTCCTGGCAAAGGGAAGAAGAAATCATTCAGCTCACAGAGTGAGGGAGGGACCTGGGGCTGACTGCCTCATAAACAGATTTTCAACCAATTCTTTCTTTATTACCATAAGCCCCCATCTCCAACTCCAACTTTCATTTACAGAGGAGGCGTGCTGTCAGTTTTGGAGTCTTTGGGAAACTCCACAATGACCGTTGGGTTGGTTTCCTCCACGGCCTGGCTTTCTCTATTACCAGGTAAGGAATAGGTTTTCTTTTTTTCAGATCTGCTAGTAAGTTGCCATTCTTCTTTCTGTTATTTAGATTTTAGTGTTTTGCTGCTGTGACCTTCACCCTAGTTATTCCATCCTTGTGCATTTATGATTTTTGCATAGGAATTCCTTCCTGCCGTTTTGGTGGGGTTTCAGGAAATGACTATATATATTCACTCTTAACATCTTTACCTGGAAGTCACCCCTCACACCTCTCTGTTCCACAGAGTTCTCAATAAGGTTTTGAGAGGAGAATTCATGTCTGGTTTTCTGAAGTTACTGGTCTGAGAACCATCCAGGTTGTGCTAGCCTGAACGTAGTCAGAACCAAAAGACTATCACTTTTAATTGTTTCATCATCTTCTGTTTTTATCTCCTTGAGAGCTTGAAGAATGCTTCAGGACAGGAAAGTAGGAAGTTAGGTGCAAGAGTATTTTAGATTTGAGATTTAATTTTTTTTAAAAAGAGCACTTAAGGACTCACAAAAAGAACATAATTTTCCCAGTAGAATTAAATTACTTTTTTTCTGTTTACCAAGAAAGTTTTACTGGTAATGGCCTCTCTCATCTCTGAGCTAACACATTTTCTGTTTATGCACTTCTTAGGAATTATCCATTTCTACCATGTCCATAATTATTTTATGTACTTGTTTTCTCTTTCTTATAAACATTGAGTTTCTTTAAGGCTGGAGAGTGTGTCTTGCTCATTTTTATCTCCCCCACCTCCCCAGACCTTCATTGTCACTTTGCCGAGAGCAGGTGTTAATAAGCACCTGTTAATAAATGATTGAGTTGTTCTTGGCCTCCTTGTGTGTGTGTGTTAGTCACTCAGTTGTGTCTGACTCTTTGTGACCCCATGGACTTTAGCTGGCCAGGCTCCTCTGTGCAAGGAATCGTCCAGGCAAGAATACTGGAGTGGGTTGCCATTCCCTTCTCCAGGGGATCTTCCCAACCCAAGGATCGAACCCAAGTCTCCCACAATGAAGGGAGTTTCTTTACCATCTGAGCCACCAGGGAAGCCTATTTGGCCTCCTTAATCAACAGAAATTGATAAGAGACCAGACAAATTCAGGCAAGGTTTCACTGGGGCCGCCGATGCAGCAGAGGAGAATGAGAATAAGTAACAGCTTCCTTTGCTTGCTCACTCCCCAAGCTGGTGCCTTACATGGGATGAGGGTAGGAGTCAGGCCAGAGGGGTGGTTTAAGTGGTCTGCCCACTGCTTTGGCAGTGTTGTGTTCACGGGTCATGTACAGTAGCCTGCTTTTGCTCCCATCACTGTCCTTTTGCTCTGGATTCTTCAGAAGTAGCAGTTAGGTTTTTTTTGGTCTTTTGTATCTTGTTGTCCATAACTTGCCCCAACTCTGCATGTATGTATTTACTTTTGGTCCCTTATAGTTTCTCTGCATTTTGCTGCTCAAGGAGATATTTGTCCAAGTTCTAGCACTGCAGCATAGGGTCCCGGGTCCCAGGTCCCAGCTTTTCTCAGAATTAATTAAGGGATTCTGAACTATATAACACCTGGTGACAGGAGTGTGTCTAACTCAACCTTCCACGGTGTCTTTCCTGGCACAAAACCTAGCATATGTTTGGTGGCTGGCAAGAGAAAGAGAGGAATCTTAAACAGTGATGACTGGACCAGAGAGGCAAGAGCATGGCTACCTCCTTGTATTCCTGCTGTATTCCAGGTATACCTGTTGCTTTCCCAACAAATTGCATTTGCTTTTTGCAGAAATAAGGAAATGGAAGAATTTCAGTGAAGCTGGAAAGTTAATGCACTGTGTAACGCTATATTTAGAATATGGGCTCTAAACTCAGGCTACACAGGTTCAAATTTTGATTCCACCAATATTTAGATTTGTGACCCTAAGAAATGTGTGTCCTTTCCAAGCCTCAGTTTCCTCTTCTGAAAAATGAGGACAACACATGCCAAATGATCTAGAAGAAGCAGATTAGAGGAGTGGCACACAGTAAATGGTGGCTACTATAATTTCTCAAAAGATAGGAAAATATGGCTTTTAAATTTTCTATCATTGATCCAATCTTCATGAGCCCTGGTCCTGCTGAATCCCAGGAATGACATATTTTAAACTTGGATCAACCATACCTTAGACACTTCTAGCTCATGTGACCTACGGTAATGATCCAGCCCCTGCAGGACAAATGCTCAGTCTCTCGGATCTCTTTCTCCTCTTCCTGTTCCTCTCCAGGACTGTCTGGGAGCCCTGGGGTGGGGGCTTACTCCAGGGAGTTCTCTGTTATAGAGAAATTTATCTGACCTGATAAGTCTTTACTGGTGACAGCTGATATGTCCGTGGCCCCATCTGGCCTTCTGGGAATGAGGCTGGCTCCCAGGCCTGGAGGCTGTGGTTCCAAGCATGTGCCTCCAGTTAGAAGTTCTTGCTTTCTGCAGCTTCCATCTCAGTCCTAGGCCACCTCGGTTCAGTCAGCCCTTTGACTTAGCCGACTTGGTGCCCTTGGAGCTTCAGATATTCTCACTTATTATTGCTTCAAATATTTCTTCTGTTCCTTTTCCTCTTTCTGGTATTCTGACATTCCCATCGTGCATAGGTTACACCTTTTGTAATTGTCCCATAATTCTTGGATATTCTGTTCTCTTCTTTTTTCCCTTTTTTTTCTATTTGTTATTCTGTTTTGGGAGTTTCCATTGACATAACCTCAAGCTCACTGATACTTTCCTCAGCTGGGTCTAGTCTACTAATGAGCCCTCAAAGGCATTCTTCATTTCTGTTATAGTGTCTCTAACATTTCTTTTTGACTCTTTGTTAGGATTTCCATCCCCCTGCTTACATTATCCATCTGTTCTTGCTTATTGTCTACTTTTTCCACTAGGACCCTTAGCATATTAATCTTAGTTATATTAAATTCTCAGTCTTATAATTCCAAAATCCTTGTCATATCTGAGTCTGGTTATGATGTTTGCTGTCTCAAAAACTGTGTTTTCACCTTTTAGTATGCTGTACAATTTTTTGTTGAAAGTTGGACTGGTTAAAAAGAATCCTGGTAAAATACACCTTCATTGATATAAATAAAGGTGAGGGGGTGGGGAGGCATTTTATTATCCTTTGATTAGGTCTCACTCTTTTAGGAAGCCTGCGTTTACCGGTTGTGACCTTCACAAGTACTTCTCAGTCTCTCCCCCACCCCTTTAGCCAGGATGGCTAGGCTGGAGTTGGGTATTTCCCTTGCCCCAGATCAGTTAGGTTCTTATCCAGTAGGTTAGCATCTAATGAAACAGTTTCTCTTACAGACAAGCCTTGTTAAGGATGAAAAGCTAGGGTATGTTTCATAATGGCTCCTTTTCCTCTCCCTCTGCCTGAAACTTAAGAGGTTTTTTCTCCATTGTTCACTGTGAGGACCTAGTGGGGCTCCTAGAGGTAAAACTCACAAAAGTGCACAGTCCTCTCTGTGACTGAGTCTCTTGGAGTTTGTGTCTCTTGATCTTATCCACACTGAGCCTCCAGCAATTCATTAATCATAGCTTAGGTTTTTCTACTCCAGGATAGGTTGCCATGGTTTCTGCTGGTGGGTTTCTGTTTCAGTAAATTGTCATTCTCTGTATCTGCTTGTCTGTCCCTCGAACTCGAAGGGGCAGCAGTTTTCCCTATAACTTCATTTCTCTGATGGATCAAGTAGAGTTGTTGATTTTTGGTTGTTTACTTTTTGTAAGGACATCATGAGCACTGCAAAGCTCCTCACATGCCAGACAGGTAACCAGAAGACCTCCTCCATGGGCCCATTCAGCATCTCCACTTCCTGAGATATGTGGGAACATCTGGATTCCTACCTGATATATAAAACAGGGTTGTTTCAGGCCTGCCTCCCAGGCATCCTCTTCCTGCAACTGCTGTTTTCAGCAGAAAATGGGTTTATTAAAAGCACAAGGAGGACCCACAGAATCATCAGAAGTACTCAGCTTCAGGAATAACATCTGGAACCTCACAACTAGCCTCACAAAAGGAAATGATAGTTGCTACTGATGCTCCCACCTCCCCACCCTGCCAATAGCACCTTTGGGGCAGGAACTCATCTTGACAGTGTCTGGAAAAGCACAATTACCACGGAAGCTGGTCCCTGCCACCACCCATGCCAATAAACACAGGTTGTGTGAGAAGTTAGTGTCATCAAATTGCACACTTCCGAGCTAGAGTCTGGGTGTAATTTGATGCATATAGGTCTTAGGCTACAAAGGAGACTGGGCTTTCAGTTTTTTGTGTCCTACCTTTGGGTACTGGGACTCAAGCCTGGAAATTCACAAAACATATCAAGGGCATTCAAAAGGGGTTCAGTAGGTACACAAGGTGATATCACATGAAGCAAAAAACCTTTTTCAATTTTTCATGAAAATTGTCAAGCATGCAATAAAGTTAAAAGAATTGTTTATTAAGTACTATATACTATCCCCTATATTCTCCTTTAACATTTTACTATATTTGTTTTAGCACACATCTGCCCATCCATATCATTTTTTGGTGATACACTTCTCTCTAAACACTTCAGCATGTCTATCATTAACTAAAGCTTGAAATTTGCTTACAGCTTTTTTCTTGGATATTAAGTTTACATACAACAAAATATATAAATCTTAAATGTACATTTATTGAAGTTTAAAAAACACCTGAGACTCCCAATCAACCGTCTCAATCAACCCATCACAGCAGAAAATTCCTTCCTGACCCTTCCAAGTCAACCCCTATCAACAACTCACCCCAAAGGCAACCATATTCTAATTTTTCCCACCAAATGTTAGTTGGCAAAACGCATTTTAATTTTGGCTTTTCCCTCAAAGTAGGAGCTACCAACACTTCCCTACCTGCCCTCCTGCCTCTCTAGAAACGGTCCAGAGAGAAGTCAGGTGGATAAATCTGTCTGCTTCATCTTGTTTGATCCCCCTTCCTCCTCTCACAATCAGCAGAAGTTGGTTTCCCTTCCTGGATGGAAAGAACTTCCGTTAAATGGTGCATCCAGAGAGCTCTGGCCTTGGCTTAAAGTGAAAGTGAAAGTAAAGTCACTCAATTGTGTCCAACTCTTTGCGACTGTAGCCTACCCATGGACTGTAGCCTACCATGCTCCTCTGTCCATGGGATTTTCCTGGCAAGAGTACTGGAGTGGACTGCCATTGGCTTGAGGGTAAAATCCATTAGGTCTGGCTCTTCTTAATGCAAGTTTAGGGTTAATTAAGCCCTTTTCCAGAGAAGCCAGAAGACCATTGTCTTGTGAGGGACAAAACAAACAGAAACCAGAACATTCAATCAGGCAGCCAATGCTGAACAGTGGCCCATCCTCCTTCATCTTTGGCTTCAGTGAATGAGGAGTTCCAGGCAACATAATTTACAGGAAATACAGCTCAAAATACTTCAAAACACTGTCCCCATTACAGAACGAGTGACTCAACATGAACCAGGGGGTGAAGCTAAAATCAGTTGCTATCTAGACATTGATAGAAAAAGTGCAGCAACCACTGATATCTCTGGAGACTTCACAGTGATTTGCCCTTTGGTGGGAATGAAGAAGTATTTGTCAAATTAATTTGGAAGGAGTGAATGAATGAAAAATTCATCGTGAGTGGATCATGAGCACCCAAAGCAAGAACACAGTGAGCTCTGAATACCTTCATAGCAGCTTCTAAGTCCTGATGATGATAGAGACAGAGTAAAGGGACAAAGTTGATAATCAAATAATTAATCCTACTAGGAGATTGTAAGTAGGAAAAAAATATGGGTGACCCCTGTAAGTTAATGATTACTCAAGAAAGCAGGTTTACTTAACCACAAAACCTAGCAGACTTGTTTAGCAACAAAACCATGCAACAGAAGCCTGAGACATATTGCAAAACAATAAAATAATGGTGGCCTGAGACCCACATCCTGCCCACTGAGTTCAGGAACTTAATAATCCCTGGACATGCTCTCTGCAGGCATAAAATAATAATTTATAGAAAGGTGATGTTTCAAAATAAAAGATGCTCATTGTACTGAGACCTGAAATAATTTTTCCACAGAGCCATGACAGTCCTGGCTTGACCATGTAGGGACAAAAAAGCTCCTCTGCCTAACCTGGAGGGGGAGCTGATGTTAGAAGCATGACATCGACTCGAGGATCAGGAAGAAAGTGGTTTTTTCCCCTGCCCCACTTTTCCTTTGATTATAAAACTATAGCCCACTAAGTTTTGGGGATGAGGCACCCTCTCACCCGCCCACTTGTAAGTCTCACAAGTGCCCTATTCTACCAAATTACTCTTTGCCTCTTGCTGAATTCTTTCCTCACTGAAACATAAAGGACTGGAGTTTCTTGGAGCCCCCGAAACACCACCTAGTGGTTTCAGGGACGTTAGACAGAAGTACTGATGGATGAACAGGGTAATACCTAGACACTGAGAGCCAAACGAGGCCACCTCTAACCTCCTGGCTTGCCCTGCAGCTGCTGGTCCATACACAGCAGGCAGCAACAAGGTCTCCTGATGATAGAAGAGGAACTTGCTTTCTTACTGGGCAAAATCTTCCCTCTCAGAGTCTGAACTCTGTCTACATCACCATGGTTATCACTTTCAGGATGAGGTGATGCAGCGATGAGTTAGAGCTTCACAGTCTTAGTTGTCCAGTGAGTTCACCCAGGGGTGGGAGGGGAAAGAGTCATCTTCCATTTTACAGCCTGGGTTGGCAGAGGCCCAGAGAGGGGAAGGGATGGCTTGTCACCAGATCAGTCCAGGTCTAGTCCTGGTGGGTCCCTCTGACCCACCATGATTCTATGAGGACAAGTTCCCAAGACAGTGGAGGTAACTTCTATCCTAAGCACACAGGGACTCATATTTACAGCTGACTGCTCAGACCTTTGGATTCACCGATGAGCAGCACCTGTCTGTATTTGCTGGATCCACGGGGCTCTGCAAATGAGGATTCCCAGCACCAGGGGGCTCTGTGGGCGGCCCCAAGCTCAACACAGCTGCCCCTGGACTCGTCTGTCCTATGGCCTCATCTGTACTTGAGCACATGGCCTCAGGCCTCTCCTCTCTGATTTGTCAGTTTATGGTTTTTCTCTTGAGGGACAGAACTGAAATCCTAGAGGGGAACCATATTCTAGTCCAGCATTTCTTCAACATTTTGGTCTCAGGACCTCTTCATACACTTAAAAATTATTGAGAATTCCAAAGAGCACTTGTTTATGTGGGTTATATTTCTGGATAGTTACCAAGTTGGAAATTAACACTGAGAAACTTGTAAAATGTTTATTCATTAACTCACTTAAAAACAAATAAGCTCATTGCATCTTAAGACAAATAACATGTATTTATGAAAAATAATTAAATTTCCAAAAACAAAAAATAGTAAGAATATCATTGTTTTACTCTTTTTGCAAATCTCTTTAAATAGAAGGCTCTATTCTCATATCTGCTTTTGCATTCAATTTTTTGCAATATCATGTAGCCTCTAGAAAACACTGTATACTCATGAGACAATGAGAGTGAAATAGGCCCCAAAAAGTTTTAATATTATGAAAATAGTTTTGACCACACAGATTTGCCAAAGGAGTCTTGGGAACCCTGGACCTTCTTTTGGGAATAACTGGTCTGAACTGTTTGTGCTTAGTCACTGAGTCATGTCTGACTCTTTGTGACCCCATGAATTATAGCCAGCCAGGCTCCTTTGTCCACGGGAATTCTCCAGGCAGGAATACTGGGGTGGGTTGCCATGCTCTCCTCTAGGGGATCTTCCCAACCCAGGGATCGAACCTAGGTCTCTCGCATTGCAGGCAGATTCGTTACTGATTGAGCCTCTAGGGAAGCCCCTGAATAGAGTCTGAATAGGATTCCTCCAATTCTATTCATTCAGGGAAGGTCTGAACAGAGTTCCTCCAATTTTAGGATGCATGCAAATCACCTGTCACAATGCAGATTCTGGTTCAGGGGTTCCGGGGTAGGGCCCAGGAGCCTGCATTTCTAACCATCTCCCAGGTGATACTGATGCTGCTAGTCTGCAGACCACATTCACAGATTCTCAGCTGTGCCTCTGCCACTCTTCAAGGCAGGGCCAGATAGTTGCCCTGAGTCCTGGAAAAGCCATGATATCCTCCCAATATCCCTATAACTAAAACACAAGTAAATTTGAAATCAAACAAACCCAACAAAATTATTTTTCCCAAGGTGATCAGTTTGATTTTTTTAATTTTTAATTATTTTTTAAATTGATTTTGGTGTTTACATTTTGCTGGTCTCAAGCATGTGGATAATCCATTATTGCTCAAAGGGCAGGAGACCTGCCTAGTCTTCTAGATGCTTCGCTTCCTGGAGAAAGTTCTTCCCCATTCTCCAAGGCCCACCAAGAGGCCTCTGTTTTTCTGTACTACCACCACCAAAAGGACAGGGCTACTTAGCAGGACCTCCTGTTCACCAGATCTAGGGCTTGGTGCTGGGAGCAAGTGAGAGGACAGGGAACTCCAAGGCCCTCAAAATGTCTTCAGACAAGGAGACTGAAATAGGAGGCACTCACAAATACCAGGAAAAATAGTATTATGTTTCTTTATAAGGACAAAAATACTGGAAACAATCTAAATCCCCATCACTTTGGGGAGGGTTAACTAAATTATGTAAACTCACACAAGAGACACCACTGCTGATGACAGTGTATGTGCAGTCTGTGATTTGAAAAGAAAGCATCATATGAGCATTTATATGGTTAAGCATAAAGGGCAGGTAACAAACAAGCTTCTCTGGACAATGGGATTTATCTAAATTTATTTTACATGTGTTTGAGGCAATATGCATGTATGCTTTCTTCTTCCTCTGTGTTGCTTGGATTTTCTATTAGTTTTCTTTACAGCAAGAAAAATAATTAAATTAGTTATTAGTTATTAGTTATATTTATTCCATAACACAAATTTTAATTTGTGAAACACCCACTATATGCTGGACACTGGAGTATCCTGAGTTTTCTCAGTCTTTGGCTCCTGTCTGCCATCTCTAGTCTGATCATTTAGAATCAGAGAATGTTAGAACCAATAAGATCCAGCTTACACACTTTTTTCATGGATGAGGATAGAGTCTCAGAGACAGTAAGTGACTTGCTGTGGGCCACACAGCCAGTTTGACCCAGAGATACAGAGCCCAGTCTCCTGGCTCTCATCCCAGGGCTCCACTGCCAGGCTGCGTTCCCCTAAATCTGACAATGAATTGTTTGGGTTTGTTGAAGGGGCGATTTTGGAATGCCCCTGTCATCTTTTAGAAGCCCCAGTGCAGGCAAGCAAACCCAAGATGAAAGATTAAAGGGCCCTGAGTGAGACTGTCATTAGCAGGGAGGAGTCTGACCCTATATAGGCAGAGGAACAGCTTCGGAGGGCCCAGGTCTGCCCAGCCCCCAGGGCAGCAGGCTGCAGGGCATGAGGGAAGGAGCCAGGTGCCAGATGTCAGTAATTAAAGGCGTGTGAGCCTGCCAAGAGCCCATAAAAATGTTTGGCCTGCATCAAACCAGCAGGCAGAACGCAACCACTTGGCCACTTTCTGTAAGAAAACCAACCACATCAAACACGTTGGGATTTTTATACACTTTCCCAAATGATGATCACACGAGCAAGAGGGGAGCAAGGGTGCATGGTATAGAGACCACCGCCTGCCCCTCCATGCCCATCTCAGGGAGTCTACTCCCTTCCACTTCCTATTTCCCTCCCTGGCCCACCCCACTCGGCTTCTGATGGCCCTAGGGCCTCCTCTCAAGGCACTCCCCAACAAAGAGAAACTCCCCTCCCAGCTCACCTGAAAATAAATTTCCCCCCATTTCATTCCACACAAGTTTAGAGTCTTCTGGCCCTAGAACCTTAGACTTTGAGCTGGAAATGCCTTTGAGAATACTTTAGGCAAGTCCTTTTTGGTTCACGGGGTGGGAAGACAGCATTCTCAGATGGAGAGGTCTTATCCAAGGTCATGGGGCACCAGTGGCTCTCAGGTCTCTAAGTTCCAGGCTGGAGCCAGCTCACAACAATCAGCGAATTAGCCTTGCTTTGAACCAAAGGGCCTCTCCCCTCTTTATTATTCACTTCCTCCCAAACGCCTAGATTGACACCACCCCAGGCAGTTGGGTTGTTACAGGGAGGCCCTGCAAGGAGTCCAAAGGATAGAAGATCCCACAAGAACTCAGGCTAAGGGTCTCCTTTCAATCCCCAGAGTAGATTTAGCCCAGGCAGCATGATGTTCCCACCTCTGCACTACAGAGCTCAGAGATCCCAACACTGAAGGGCCAGACAAGCTTGGGAATGGTTCAACTCCTAAAGTATGGGAGACTGAAAGAGCAGGGGACCAGTGAGCCAGGCTCCCTAAGCACCCAGGCCCTGCTCCAGAGCTTCCCCTCTCATTTCCTTAGTCACCAGATAAAGAGAGGTTGCTAAAACTCAGTGGATCACCTCTGCAGGGTCAGAGTGACCAGGGGCAGGAGCTGGCCTTCAAACCTGGGCCAGCTGGATCTAAAGTTTATTCCTCTGAACCTAAGGCTCCTCTGTGGAGGCTGAGCTCCTCTGCGGGTGGGAACGTGCAAGTGTGCTGGAGGGTGTGGCGTGGTGGGGGCACATCCCTGGGAGAGGGTGGTGGGTCACTGCTCCTGTAGACACTTCTGGAGCCCACACAAGAGAGAACTGTGGTTTCCAGAACCTTCTCACCTCAACCAGAAGGGTAGAAAAACACCCTGGACTGATTGCTGTGAGGCCTGGGCCCATTCCAGCTCTGCAACTGGTAGCCATGTACATTTAGGGCCCCCTCTCTGAGCCTCTGCTTTCTTGTAAGAACAGCAGACCATAAAACTTGTTCCCAGGCTTGTGGGATTGTTTCTTTCACAGTCTGGCTCTCGACTTTGCATTTGGAAGCCTCTTAGCTGGAGCCCCTCCCACACTGGACAAATTCTAGGTGCAAACCAAGGCAATTACTGGGTGATTAGGTGTCTCATAGATGTCATGGCTGTAGTAGCAGGGCCACGCCTCCTTCTGAATTCTGACTGTCCTGCCTAGGAGTGTCCCAACACTTGCCTTGTTAACGTGGGTCTGGTTGGCTGCTCAGAAACACTGTCCTGACGGCTCACACACCACCAAGCAGAGGAAGCAAGGAGTCGGGCAGCCCTGTCATGGCAGGTGAGTGGGCAGGGCCTGGGGGCCTCGGGGCACCAGGCCCATGAGAGGAACTTCGGAAGCAGGTGTCTGTGGAAAGAAACTTGGGTCACTGCTTCTTAGCACCATGGTGCTGCCCAGTCCATGAGCTATTCCCTCATGTTCCTAAGGATGCAGAGGCCCAGAGACAGTAAGAACCTACCCTGACCACCCAGCAAGCAAATCCTTCCTGAACTGGGGCCAGGCCTCCCCTACACATCCTATGGGGCTGACTGGAGGAGGGGGAGCAGAAAGGGAAGCGTAGAAGGTCTGAAATCTTCTCACACTCTATGTACATTACAAGGATCCAGAAACATGTCTGGGCAGAGCTGGGGGTTGTGGGCTGGGTGAGAAGAGTGAGGCACCCATGGGCTGCATCCTCTTCTAATTCCCACTCCAGAGAGCTGAGGGTGAGTGCAGCTCTGGCCCAGGTGAAAAGAGCAATATGAGTGTGAACAAGAGAATTTGCCCTTGGTGCCTCCACTTTTCTCATCTGTAAAATGGGTATTATAATTCAGATCATCTCACAGGCCTGCAGTGAGGAACTGATGAGACCAAGTATTCACAGCCCCAACAGTATCTCATGTGGGGCCTTGTCAACATAACACTCAGAAAATATGTCTTTTAGTTAATAATCACTTTGTACCTACTCTGTGCTGGGAGCTGGGCTCCAGTCATGAGAAAGTCAGCAGAAGCAGGAATCCTACTTTCACAGGTCTTTAAAAGATGTTTCTATGTTTCTATTTTCAATTGTTCAGTATTGTGTAAATTATATGAATCAAGTCCTGTTTACTCTTTGACTTTCAGGGCTGGTATTTTAATTTCCTTATCATATTTGAAGTTCCTTTTCTTACTGGCGCCTGGCAACTGGGGACCTTACTGGCATCCTGGGCCCTTCTGGCTCTTGGGAAGGTCTGCTCTCTGATGACCAGGCCTTGCTACCCCAGCCTTCAGTTTCAAGAGCTGCGGTGGCTTCTCCCTTTGGTCCTGGATGAGAGATACTGGCTTTTCTTCCTTCAGTATCTGTATTTTGGGACTCACCTAGAGGTCCCTCTTCCCTCAGTATTTAGCATACTATCAGCCTTAAGTCTGGCTAAGTTTAATTGCTGAGAAAGGATCCTTCTATGACCAAAGTTGGGGATGGAGGGCTCCATGTCAGGTCGTTATTAACTTGCTGGGTGATCGTTCCTCTCTCAATTTCTCCACCTGTAAAATATCAAGGTTGGATCCATCATGCCTAATGTATAAGTTGACTGGTAGGTTGAATTCAATTCCTCAATCTTCTGGGTCCTTCTGGCTTCTTGGGAGCCTGCTCCGGGAGCAGATAGACCAAGCCTACTATGCAATCTGTGTGTGAAAGACTGAGATCTCAGATCTTGGATCTAAAGTCTGTGGCCTGCAGGCCTCTCCTTCTCTCATCCTCCTTCATACTGTCCCTGACAGACATCACTAGCTGATGCCAGAGCTCTTCCCTACAAGAGCCTGGATGTGGCCCCAGGATTCTCAGCATAGTTCTTCAGGTAGTCCCTGCCAGTTGATCAGTTGATTAGCAAATGAAATTGGATCCTTTTTGTCATTGTTGAATTACAATAATCTTCTGGCTCAGAAATTTTAAGGATATTCTATGTGGGATTGTCTCTGTCTGGGACACTGGGTTGGAGTTGATGGGCCCCTGCCAACTGATGAGAGCAAGGTTAGCAGCTTCTGAGGTCAGCAACTCCTCAGTTAATCACTTAGCTGTGAAGGTCAGGCACCCACAATGCACAGTTAAGGATAGGGTCATAATGGAACCCATTAAAAACCAATTATGTGGAGTCCAGAGTCTGGGAGACGTTGCTAGCTTTAGCAGAGACTCCTGGGTTCAGTCCCACTGGTGTTCCATCCCCAGGCTGGAGCAGAGATCCAGGGGGCAGAGCATCATCAACGTCTTGGTGTCACCCAAGGGAAAGAGGAAAAACAGCTGGGGTGGGCTAGGGCTGCGACTGGCAGGCAATCCTCTGCACATGGACTCTTCTCTTTAAATGGAACTCCTTCTTAGGCCAGCTGGTGAGCAAGTGAGCTGGGGAGCAGAAGGCTAGGTTGGCAGGGGAGGGAGTGGTAGGTGTGCCTTAAATGCCAGCATAATGGTTGTGGATTTGACGGCTCTTGACCAGGGGAAATGACATGCTGACCCCCATGCAACAGGGAAATCCCTTCTCTCACTGACCCTCAATTTCTCTATAGTAACGGGTTGGGTCAAACAGTTGAAAATGTTCTCAGGTTCTTGGCGCCACGAAGTAATTTAAGCAAGAGGTGAAGAGGGAACAAAAAGAAAAACAATGTGTGTAGGAATTGGGAGAAGAGGGCCAAAGTGGTGGGGGAGAAAGGAGGAGGTGATGATATAAAACCCTATCTACAGATCTCATAACTGTGAACCCAGAACTGTACTAAGTACCTTATAAGTAAGAAGACCACTCAACTGGCTGAAGCTTGTCATAGAGTGTTTATTAATGGTGTCTCCTTGCACTCTCAGAATTTACAGATTTACGTAATGCATTTCCCTATTACCCTATTTAATTATATCCTCCCCCCAAAATCCTACGAGGAAAGTATTGTTATTGGCACTTTTCAGGTAAGGAAATCTGTACTTCAGAAAGGTCTACTAATTTATCCATAGTCACATAGCCAATAAGTGAAAGATTCAGAATTGCATTGATTATCAGAACCCTGGAATGGCAGCCAGGACTTCTTGCGCAAATATAATGATAATAATATGATTAATAACATGCACATTTACTGAGTACCTCATATGTGCCAGTACTTTTCAAATTATTCTGTGTGAATTATTTCATTTAATCCTCACCACCCAAGGAGGCAGCTATTATCATCACCACCATTTTCATCAGGAAACTGAAGTTCAGAAAGGGTCAGTCACCTGCCTCAGGTCACACAGCTGGCAAATGGTAAAGTCCTTATTTAAACTCAACTGTGTGCCTCTGAAATCAGGCTCCTAACCACTATACAGTGTGGGAAGGAAGAATAAGAGAGGAAGGTGGGATGGAGAAGGGAAGGAGGGCAGCAGAAGGAAGGAAGTCTGGAAGGAAGGGCAGGTTTTGAAATGTGACAGCTTGAGAGGGAGAGACTACGGATGGGTGGGGAAGCTGGGGCATGAGCAGGTGGAGAGGCTTGCGTGCTGATCCCTGAGGCCGTGCCAGGAAGCTGTGAGCATCAGCTGCTCTTATCCCAGCCATTCATTCTCCAACCACATTCACTGAGCATCCACTATGCCCTGGGCCCTGAGCCAGGCTCTAACGACCCACAGAGAATGAGACCCAGACCTTGCCTTCATGGGGCTTACCTCTCAGTGGAGGAGAGAAACGTGTAGGCAAACAGCTATAATCCTACTGCCTTGATGATTTTCTGAAGACAGAAACATACATCTCAGAGAGGAAACTTCAAGCTGAGCACATGGAGGAGGTAACCACTGGGTTTATTTTGATGGGGTCCCAAAACCCTCCTACATATACATCCATCTCCCTGCTTTGGGCTGCCCCATACATAGAACTCCCCTCCCCGGAGTCCGTCAGTCCCATGAGGGCTCGGGAGGACTCTCCTCGGGAAGAATTCGCTGTAACTTCAGACCTGCTGCTTTCTCCCTTTAGGGTCCTGGCCCCCAGCCCTGACCATCAGCTCGCCAGGTCACAGGAGAGTAATGTTGACCAGTACAGGTGACTTAGATCATCTAAGTAACAGCTCTAGGGACAGATCACCCAGGGACCAGATCTGTAACCTCCTAGGTTAGGGCAAATCTAGAACTGGTGGAGGTGACAGGGCAGGACTTCTCAATAATAGCACTATAAAATCATCAAGGAGCAACTGGAACAGGTGTGTTCTGTGGGGGTAAGGGCAAGAGTGGGGACAAGTGGGGAGAAGTTGTAAGAAAATAGACCTTGGTTCAGCAGAAGAAAAGACTTCTTAACATCGGGGCAGCAGACGAACCACCACTTGGACTATGAAGCTGGAACTATGATCAAGTTTCCATTGAGAATTTGACTGAGGGAATTGATCTGGGCAGGAAGTTGTGAGAGAGACAGTCTCTGAGATTTGAGGATAGTGATGACGGCAGTTCTTACTCATCAACACCAAATGCACCCCACTCATGCACCCCACTCCCTGTGATGAGCCTACAGATGCCCCTAGGCTGGTGAGAGCTGGTTTGGGTTGTGACAGGGAAAGAGGATGCTGAGATGGATTCCTCGGGGTTTGAACCCATGACCCAGGGTCCAGGAACACTCACCACATCCTAAACCCTTCCCCCCACCCACCAAGCAGCCCTGGGGCATGCTGGAGATAATTATCACATAATAGCCTCATCCCCTGCTCCTGACTCATCTTCTGGAAAAAAAAAAATCACAGCAGTTGCATTCTGTTCCAGCCTGTCCCCACAGAGGAAGTGGCTTAATTTCAGAGGCTGCGACTCCAATCTGCCCTCAAGCAGGAAGCCCTTCCTTCTCTTCTCATCTGTGGGTCTCAGTTTCTGTTAATAAAATGGAAACCTGGGCTTCTCGTGGAGCTTCCAACTTTGCTGGTATTAAATTAGACAACCTTATGTACAAGGATGTACAAGGTAAATGGAGTTTATTCCTGTGTCTTCAGACTAAACAGAGACCACCTGAGCTCAAATTTCTGGGGCTTGTGTGGTCTATTCTGCCCAAGAGCTACTGGACTCATTTCGTGTGAAAGCTCCAGTTCTGCTTTCAAATGGGCCAGCTTCTGGGGAAGTCCCTGGCACTAGTGTTGGGCTCCCGACTCAGGAAAGTGAAAGTGAAGTCGCTTAACCGTGTCCGACTCTTTGCGACCCCATGGACTGTAGCCCCCAAGATTCCTCAGTCCATGGGATTTACCAGGCATGAATACTGGAGTGGGTTTCTGTTTCCTTCTCCAGGGGATCTTCCCGACCCAGGGATCAAACCCAGGTCTCCCGCACTGTAGGCATACGCTTTACCATCTGAGCTACCAGGGAAGCTGGTAGCTTCCTGACTCACGGGGTTTGTGTTAAACACTGGTCCTGCACAGTCCTCACTCACTCATCACAGTGGTGCCTGCAGGAGCTCTCAAACTGGGACACATGTCAGTATGTAAGTTCCCTTCTCATGTTCAGTCATTCCCCTGAATCATGATGTCAGTCTAGGCCTGCCAGCTGAGGTCGAGCGAGAGTAGCCTTTTCTATGAGTCCCAGGCCTGAGTTTGAGACGGTAGCACCAGCCCAGCTGTTCACAAGTAGCTAGCAATTAGAAGGCTGGTGCCATCTAGACAAGAGAGACATCAGGTAGCTTGGCCCAGGCTAGTGGTGGAGAAGGAGACCTGTGATGGATTGGGGGCATGTTTTAGAGGTGGTGAGTTAGAGTCACTGGCTACAGTTGTGTCTGACTCTTTTGCAACCCCATGGACAGTACCAGGCTCCTCTGTCCATGAAATTTTCCAAGTAACAATACTGGAGTGGGTTGCCATTTCCTACTTCAGGGGATCTTCCTCACCCAGGGATCGAACCCACATCTCCTGTGTTTCCTACATTGCAGGCAGCTTCTTTATGCACTGAGCCATTGAGGTATGCTGTGGAGTGATAGAGAATCTGCCAGTCAGTGAAGGAGATGCAGGAGACACAGGTTCGATCCCTGGGTGAGGAAGATCCCCTGGAGAAGGAAATGGCAACCCACTATAATATTCTTGCTTGGAAAATTCTATGGACAGAGGAAGCTGGCAGGCTATAGTCGATGGGGTTGCAAAAGAGTCAGACATAACTGAGAACACACCTTTGGAGGTGGTGCCATTTGAGCTTGATGGTGATTTGGATGAGGGATGTGAGAGCAAAGGGGAATCAAAGAAGATTCTTTGGTTTGGGCCTAAGCATCAGGGCAGATGGGGTGTTGTCTACCAAGATTCATGAGAGCATGGATTTGGGGGTCAGGGAGGAAGAAATCAAGAGTTCCGCTTTGAGCACATTAGATTGGATTTGCCTAGAAGACCACCAAATGGAGACTGCAAGCAGAAGATTGATATATTGTTTGGATTTCAAAGAAGTCAGAATAGAGATGTAAACCTGGGCAACAACAGCTGCCAACCTCAATCAAGACAAGTTCATTTTATCAAAAACTTCCAGTAATATTGAACATCAAAAGGCAGGAGCTTAGGGACCTCGATTCTTTTCTTCCTGAGATCCTCCTTATAGTAAATGTACCTGCAACTTGTCTAGTTTCATATACCAAGCAGGACTTAGAGGAGCCATCTTTGCCAGGCCACACAGGTTCTGTATTCCTTACCCCAGAGAGTGGGTACCTGGTGCCCAAAGACAGATATAAGTAATGGAAGTCACTCAAGGGAATTTATTCCAAATAAAATCTGTTCTAAGCTGACTTTCTCTCTCCACCTCTTGAAGTAGAGAAAGCTGGTACAATTTCTGAAATTCTTTCTTGCTGTGGTGGTATAAAAAAATCACCCCAAGACACTGGCTTAAAACAACACTTGAAGTTATGACACTGGACTTGGCTCAGACAGGCAGCTCCTGCCTGGGGTCTCCCCATCACTGCAGCCCAACCATGGCTGGGGCAGAACCATCCAAAGGCTTCTTCTTGCCTATGTCTTATTGTCAGGTTCCTCAGACATGTACATCTTGGTCTTTCCTTGTGGCCTCTCCAGCATGGGGGTTTTCATGTTGCTGCAACTTATTAGAGAGAAGGCAATGGCACCTCACTCCAGTACTCTTGCCTGGAGAATCCCATGGATGGAGGAGCCAGGTGGGCTGCAGTCCATGGGATCGCTCAGAGTCAGACACGACTGAGCGACTTCACTTTCACTTTTCATTTTCATGAATTGGAGAAGGAAATGGCAACCCACTCCAGTGTTCTTGCCTGGAGAATCCCAGGGACCAGGGAGCCTGGTGGGCTGCCGTCTATGGGGTCGCACAGCGTGGGGCACGACTGAAGCGACTTAGCAGCAGCAACAACTTATTAGACAGATAGATAGTTAAAATTCAGGGGTACAAAGATGCTTGTCTTGAGAGAAAAATAGCCAGGCAGAAGCTGTATCCTGTTTACATCTTAGTGTTAGAAGCACATGGTATTCATATTTTGCCGTATATATTGTCAGAATCAAAGAGAGAACATAGACATCATCCTTCACTGGAAGACATTTCAATCACATTATAAGAAAAGCATGTAGGCTAGAATCTATCCATGTATCATCTATATAAATAAGTGAAACCATCTTTGAAAAATACAGTATCCCAAACTCACCATGTGTATTGGTCAGGGTTCTCCAGAGAAAGAGGACTACAGGTGTGTGTGTGTGTGTGTGTGTGTGTGTGTGTGTGTGTGTATGAGAGAGAGAGAGATTTGCTTTAAGGAATTATTAGCTTGCATATTTAGGGAGGCTGGCAAGTCCAAAATTTGGTAGGCTGAAGACTTGGAGAAGACTTTCAGTTCAAGTTCAAAGGCAGTCTGTTGGTAGAATTCCTCTGTGCTCAGGGGAGGTCAGTCTTTGTTCTATTGAGGCTGTCAACTGATTGGATGAGGCCCACCTACGTAGTAGAAGATAATGTGCTTTATCAGGCTCCTCCGTCCATGAGATTTTCTAGGCAAGAGTACTGGAGCAGGTTGCCATTTCCTTCTCCAGGGAATCCTCCCGACCCAGGGATCTAACCCAGGTCTCCCACATTGTAGACAGACGCTTTATCATCTGAGCCACCAGGGAAGTCCTATTTAAAAGTTAATCCCATCCAAAAAAACACCTTCATAAAAACATCTAGAATAATGTTTGACTAAATATCTAAGCACTACAGCCCAGCCAAGTTGATACATAAAATTAACCATCACGTCATGTAACAGGAGGAGGAACAAAATGGACATTTAATGAGCGCCTCCTATGTACTGAGTTCTGGTCACACTTCATCTTATTCAACCTCATTATTGAAACTGAGACAAATCCATTATCATACCCATTTTATGGAAGAGAGAAGTTAACCCATGCTGAAGGACACACAGTAAGCCAGTGCATACCTGGGATTTTAACCCTAGTCTTAATGACTCTAAGATTTGCTACTCTAGGACTCAGAAACGGGAAAATGGGAGATGGGTGGGGAATAGGTTCCTTGGTTTCTCTCCACATGGGCTTCTCCAAGGGCCATTTGGTCTTCTTAATGGTGTGGTTATTAAGTTCCAAGATCAAGGGAACTCGAGGGATTCGTGCAGAGACTATATCAGCTTTTATGATCTAGCCTTGGAAGTCTGCATGTTGTAACTCTACTTTAGCCACAAGTCCTCCCTCCTTGATGAGAAGAGGATCAATGTCATCTTAAAAAGAGTATGTGGGGTGGGAGATAATACTTGGAAACAATCTGTCACTTCCCTAACCAAAAGGTTAAATGAAGATCCTAAAGTCTTTAAAAAGCCAAGTACTTTAGTTGGCTTTCTCCAGACCTTGGCCCAGATGAGCCACCACTCTGATTTTCATGGTCCAAGACCATGTTGTGTTTTGGAGTCTGGGGCTTCTGAATTTGTGATTCCTTTGTGGTCAAAGGTAAAGGCAACTTAGCCCAGACTCAGAAGCCAGATTTCCAGCTCCATCACTAATAGACTGTGTGACTGTGGGCCTCAGTTTCTTTATCTGTGGAGTCAGAATAATAATAATATAATAATAATTATATAATAATATATTAATAATATATATTAATAATATAATAATTATATAATAATATATTAATATATATTAATAATATATATTAATAATAATATATAATAATATCTGTGGAGTAATAATAATACCTCCCCCATAGGTTTGACAAAGATTAAATCAGCTAATATTTATAAAACATTTAGAATAGTGCTTGGTTCATGGAAAATTTTAGCAAATAAAAGCTATCCAATAGTCTAGTCAACAATTACTGAGCATTTGCTATATGCTAGGCACCAAATAAAATAAAGTCAAGAGTCTTGTGGCAGGCTCCCTTTGGCAGAGAATATTTGATATTACTTCAGTGCTCCTCAACTGTAGCAGATTGTGTTTACAGGATGGTCATATCAATATACATCTCACCTCACATGTTCTTCTAACGTAACATAAACCCATTTTCATCAAGGGGTAGGATGTGTTCCATCCCCTTGAGCCTGGGCAGACCTTTGTAACAGTGTACGGCAGAGGTGACAATGTGCAACTCCTAAGGTTAGGTTATAAAGGAGATCGCAGCTTCCACCTCAGTTTCTTGGACACTTGCTCAAGGTGAAGCAGGTGCCATGAGGACACTCCATGGTGCCATGGGGAAGCCCGTGTGGAAAGGAGGCAAAGTCCCCAGCCTACTCCCCACACTAATTTCCCAGCTATGTGAGGGAGCCACTGTCGAAATGGCTCCTCTGGCCCCAGTCAAGCCTTCAGATGAATGCAGCCCTGGCTGACAAGCGATTGCATCTGCACAAGGGACTCCAAGCAAGAACTGGCCACCTGAGCCTATCCTGAATTCCCGACCCACAGAAACCATGACAGGTAATACATGCTTATTGTTTTCAAAGGGCTGCTGAGCTATGGGCTGATTTATTAAGCAGCAGCAGATATTGAAAACATCAACTCTCTTGTCCCTAATACCCTCCTATTATTATAAATATTTTAGAATGTCCCTTCATTGCCCTGAAGTTAAACTAATGAATATTACCTTCCTCATGCATCACTTTTCAAAAAATTACAACCTAACTATAAAAGGTAAATGAAATGAATTCCTAGTTATTTAAATGCTCGTTGACACTTAACCAGAAGACATGAGGTGGTCAGATGCTACCTTGTGTGTTGGAGCACCGTGGACTCAACAGCAACAGGTTAGACTCACCTCTGTGGTCTGGTGTGAGGACTCAACGCACACAGCACTGACATTTGTGTCAAGACTTTCCAAAATTAGAATGAAGAATTTAGGAAAGTTCCAAAGAATATAAAGAGCAATTTTCAATTGACACAATAGTTGTATTCTAATGAATTCAGCAGATTTTAAACCAAAACTTAATATATATGTGGAAAACAGAGTTGGATTTTGGGCTCAGATATTAATAAACAGGTTTCTCCATATGTATATCCAGCAAGGCAGTTGAATGATGCATGGGACTTGCAATGACTGTCCTAGTCTTGGCACTTCAGGTGTCCAATATCTTGTCTCTCTTCACTAAAAGCCATCATTGCAAAAATCAAACAAAATTCATCCAAGTATCCAAAAATCTCCTGTGAGCAGTGCCACCCCCTGAACTACCCCCACTAGAAATGGCTCTTTATAAGGATTAAACTTAAGCTGCTTCAAGAGCAAGGCCCCATCTTTCTTTAATGATGTTTCCTGTGCCACTGATGCTGAGTGTCAGAAGATAGAGGAGGACTCTTCTCTCAGAAGTCCTCAGTCTATGAGATTCTGGGCTCTAGACCAGTGATTCTCAACCAAGATTGCAATTGCAAACTTTTGAAGAGATTCTTCAGATTTCAATGCCCGAGAAACTCTTTGGATTAATTAAAGAAGGGACCCAGAGAGCAGGATTGGTCCCGCTTCCCAGGTGTCCAATGTGTAGCCAAGTTTGAAATCTAAGTAGAGGGAGGCCAGGATGTACAAGGTGACTGTGACAGTCACTAAGTGTTTGCCAAACAGCAGAAGGTACCCATCGTGGGCCATGAGTCAAATAGGTAGCAAAGTCAACTTTTTAAAAGGACAAAAAATCAAAAGAGAAAAGCAGCCATGGAATCCAAGAACCAGCCTAGCATGTCAGTCAGGCTTCAGTGAAGTTGAGAGCTGGCCATGGTGTTCTCTGTTGAACATGAGCAATTTCAGAGAACACCAACACCACCAATGTAATGCGGCCGTGACAGGTCAAGACAAAAAAGATAACTCCATAATCCTGTGTGAAACCAGAGAGCACGAACGTTGTCCACACCCTAGAATGAGTAAACACCCCTGTATTCTGGCTAATGAGTGCTGCCACTCCACCACTGACAGCGTCAGCCTCCATGCTACATAAGAATAATTAAGATAAACATAGACTTGTCTTGCTTCCTGACAGCATCCAGTCCAGATCAAAGCCCTGCTTCCCTTCAACTCTCACCAAAACCACCTAAAAACAGCCCAAATCCCACAGTAACCCCTCTCCAGGACCCCCTTTCTGAGTGCTTCCTGGCTCCCCAGGGGTTTGGAGCCTTCTCACTGCCACGAGACTACTTCAATTTCTACTGTGTTCCTGGTGGTCTGTGGCTCAAGAGCTTTGACAGAAAAGGACATAAAATTTCAGCGTTCATTACTCATCATAATAAATAAGGGAAAATATTAGTGAAACTTCCAATTTATCTATATCTGAACATGTTTACTGGAGAAGGAAATGGCAACCCACTCCAGTATTCTTACCTAGAGAATCCCGTGGACAGAGGAGCCTGGTGGGCTGCTGTCCATAGAGTCGCACAGAGTCAGACATGACTGAAGCTACTGAACATGCATGCATGCAGTGGAGAAGGAAATGGCAACCCACTCCAGTATTCTTGCCTGGAGAATCCCACGGACAGAGGAGCCTGGTGGGCTGCCATCTGTGGGGTCGCACAGAGTCAGACACAACTGAAGTGACCTAGCAGCAGCAGAACGTGCTTATATGTTTGCAGGCACTGCGGCAACAGGTAACACTATTTCTTCAATGGGTCATGAAGGAAACAGTGTGAAAGCCAGTGGACCAGTGGTCAAAAGTAGGAAACCAGCTCACAGATTCAACTCTGGCCTTAGCCTGACTGTGTGCCCTTTGGAAAGTGGCTTCACTTCCCTTGGCCCTGGTGTCTCCATTCATCCTAGACATGTTCATTGAGTACCTTCCAGAGATGAGCACACTCTGCCTTGCTGTTTCAGCTCTCAGACAAGTGGCTTTCATGGTCTATATGATGCTATGTAATTTGAATTTTTGTCCCTTTTGTTGCTGATTTTTGCTGTTTAAAATGATTCGAAGTTTAGCTCTGAAGAGCTGTCCAGTATTCCTAAGCACAGGAAGGTGTGACGTGCCTTGTGGAGAAAACACATGTGTTGGATCAGCTTTGTTCAGGCATTAATTCCAGTGCTGTTGTCCATGAGTTCAATATTAATGAATCAACAATTTACTAAATAAGATGTGTTTAAACAGAAACACATAAAACAAGTTTATGTTTTGTTCAGTTGATGAAAAAGTTGTGACCAGAGGCTCACAGGAACCAAGCCCTGTATTTTCGACTGGGGAACAAGGGTTCAGTACTGGCTAGTTCAGAGCTTAGCCCAGTGGACAACAACCCAACTCACTATAGAACAACCGAGAATAACTACTTCTGGTACACAATTTACCAGAAACTACCGTACCTGGTAAACAGTGACTCCAAGAGCAAACGACAGGCAGGCTGAAGCTGTTGGAAGGTGAGCCAGGCGTGAATGGGAAATGTTCAAGAGCTGGGTCCCATCTCCCTGTGCTCTCCCTGTCCAGGGATCAGAGTCACTGAGGTGGACTGGCAGCTGCTGAGCAACGGCACGGCACACCACACCCAGGAGTACCCCGGCTCTGAGCTGGTGGTCCGCAGGGGCCAGAGGTTCACCTTCACACTGGAGCTGAACAGACCGCTGGAGAGCGAGGAGACCCTCATCTTCACCGTGGAGACAGGTACCTGACTGGTCAGTGCATTCTGCTGCTAATCTGCAGTCTTAAAGATGGGTCTGATAACCAGCAACTTGAAACCCTGTGGTCATCAGCCCAGACTTTGCAGAAAACAAGTCCCTATTAGGTGGTTTGAGCTTTCTGGGGGTGGTTGGAAGGTGCTGCCAGCAGGCAGTAGGACAGGTGAGATGACAACTCTGGAATTCTATGCACACCAAGAAATCCAGGGTTCTGGGAAGGTATGGAAGTTCCTCAAGCACTCTTTGCTTTCAGAGAGGATTGTCACTTCCTCCTTGATCTGGGAAGTGGGCAGGAGTCAGGACAGCTAGCGTGGACTCCACTCTGCCCCTGGCCCTCCTGCATCTTGGTCAGGTCCTTTCCCACAGCAGTGTCCAGCAGTTCAGGTGCTGAAGGTTGGCCTTCTGGGCCTGTGGCTTTTCCATTTCTCCAGAGCTGAGCTTCCTGGAGCCGACTGGCTCTCTTGATTCCCTCTCCTCTCTGCCAGGACCCCAGGCTTCTGAGGCCCTCCGCACCAAAGCCGTGTTCCAGACATCAGAGCTGGAGCGTGGTGACACCTGGATGGCAGTGAAGGAGGCTCAGACAGAAAACACCACGACCTTCAGCCTTGCCAGCCCTCCCAATGCCATCATTGGCCGTTACCAGCTGAGCGCCAGGGTTTCCTCTCGCCGCAAACATAATGACTGGAAGCTGGGCGAGTTTATTCTCCTTTTCAACCCATGGTGCCCAGGTAGGAGCTCCTGAGTCTGAGGCTGAGGTTTTCCCAGAAACTGTCCTTCAGGGAAGTCTGGGAGGTAAGTTAGGGCACAGGGGGATGAGTGCTAAGGCCTGGCAAGAGCCTGGAGCCCAGGTGGGGGCAGGCCTGGGCAGAGGAAGCTGGTAGCAGATGCTCCAAAGCTTCTGTGTCAGAGGGACAGGAATTAGCGTGTGGAGGCCAGGGGGCAAAGATGGGGCTTAATGGCAGGAAAGACCTAAAAGTGGGTAAGTACCAGGCTTTAGCCACCAGATAGCCTTGGTTTAGTCTCAGCTTTGCTAAGTTGCTGCCCTCTGTGAGTCTCAGTTTCCTCATCTGTAATACGGGAATAATAACAGTGTCTACCTACTAGGGTTATGGTGAGAATCCATAGAGCTAATGCTTGTAGAATGCAAGGTATATCATAAGGGATGCTGGGGTCAGTACTCTTATTAAGGGTTAAGTCAGTAAGCAGTAACTTGAATGACAATTCTTACTAATATTTAACTGGCATTAGGTCAGGTTATCCAAAGACATCAGGACTCCTAAATTCCTTCCATCTGGGCCTGGGGTGGGGTTGGTCCCTGCCTGAGGAAAGACCAGCCAGGTGGAATAGGGCCTGGCCAGGGGGCAACCTGGGAGTCGGCAAGCCCCTCTTGCCTGCTCCTGTTCCAGCTGCCTCTAGGCACCATCCTACAGCTGATTCCTGATGTAGCCCCTTCCCCAGGCCGGTGAGGCCAGGGCTCCACCTTCCCATCCCTCACACCAGGCCTGACCACTGCCTTTCAGAGGACGATGTGTTCCTAGACTCAGAGGAAGAGAGACAAGAGTATGTGCTCAACGACAGCGGGATCATCTTCCGCGGTGTGGAGAAGCGCATCCGAGCCCAAGGCTGGAACTTCGGGCAGGTCTCCAGGGGCCCAGACCAGAAGGGGGGTGAGAGGCATGAGAGGCAGAAGGAGGGCTGGGGACATGAGAAGAGTCAGTGCAGGAGTCCTTCTGTGTGTCCTCTTCTTCCCAAGAGGTACAAGCTAGACCGACTCTTAGACCAAGTCCACTTATCCAGTCTCTACTATTAGTTGTACCAGGGCCTGCACTGGGTCCTTGGGAAGTGGAGGTACATAAATAGCTTAGACCGGGGGCTCTCAGTCTTCAGTGTGGACAGGAAGGACACGGAGGGCTCATTAAAACATACAGGTGGCTGGGATCCATGTGCCTCCCCAACAAGTTGCTGATTCATTAGGTCTGAGGTGGCTCCAGGCAAGTAGAGAACCTTGACTCTCAGGCTGAGGGGCAGGGGTTGAAAGCATTTGAGGGTTCAGGGACTGGGCAGGGATGACATATCAGAAGGTTTAATTCCATCTAAGGATTAACACCATCTCAACACGTGGGAAAATCAGCCCAGGGTTCCCAGACTTTCCAAATTTTCAAAGACCAGAAACCTTAATTTGTATGTGAAAAATCTCCCGGTTCTTAAATGTTATCAACTACCTCAAGTGTATTTTAAAAAATCATGGGGAAAAAGGTGATTATGGCTGAGCATCTGGTTCCTGGTAACTCTTTGAAGGAGGGTTTTTGAGACTTGGGGATCCTCTGTGGTGTCCCTGGAGGGGATGGGGGGCAGGAAGTGTAGGCAGGCTCCCTTGCCCAACACAAATGACTGGGGGAGGTTGTGAGAGGGTCTGAAGTGTGAGTGTGACTCTGACCTCTAAAAGCAGCCTCTCTGGGGACAGTTTGAGGAGGACATCCTGAAAATCTGCCTCTCCATCCTGGACCGAACCCCTAGTTACCAAGACGACCCAGCCACCGACGTGTCCCACCGCCATGATCCCATCTACATCACCAGAGCTGTCAGCGCCATGGTAAGGAGCCCCACCATCCCTGCCTTCGTAGGTCCCCAGGCCAAACCCCAGGAACAACCCTAAGATTTTTCCCGTCACCTCTTGTTTTAATTCTCTCTTGGTGCATAAAAAACCACCCCAAAACTCAGTGGTGTAAAACACCCATTTACTATGCTGACAATTTTGCAAATCAGTGACTTCGGCAGGGCACTGGGAAGACAGAACATCTCTGTTCCAAGATGCTTCAGCTGGGGTGTCTGAATGCCTGAAGATGTCCAAGATGGTTTGTGGGGGCTACACATCTAGGGCATTGGTTCCAGCAGCCAGTGTTTCCTTGGTTCTTTTCCATGCCGTGTCTGCTGGGTCTGGAAAGCCCAGGTGCTTGCTCACTCTCATGTCTGGCCCCTGGGCTGGGATGGTTGCATGAGCTGGGGCTGGCCAGTCATCACTCTGTCTCTCCCTGTAGTGCCTCCATGTGACTAAGGTGGGCTTCCTCACAGCATGGCAGTCTCAGGGTTATCAGACAAAACAGCTGGTGCCTCCCCAAGCGATTATTCTCAAAAGAAGTAGAAGCTGCCAGTCTCATAAAGCCTAGGCCTGGGAACAGGCGCAGCATCACTTCTACCATGGTCCTTGGTCAAAGCAGTGACAGGCCAGCCCAGATTCAGGGAGAGGGAACATGGAACCACCTTGCTGTGGGAAGAGTGCCATCTTTAATCTGTTACAGGCCAGTGCTTCCTCCTCAGAAGGTAGCCACAGGGCCTACTAACTCTCTCTATAGCAAGTAGCTGTTAAAGTCAATGCCTGGGTATCTGTGATTCCAGAAACAGATAAAACTGTTTTTTTTCATATTTGATATTATCAATTCCTCAAGATTTCAGAGAGATGTTGGAGTACAGAAAATCAAAAGCAGGGACCAGTCCCAAACAGTAGAGCATTACAAGCCCGTGGGATTTGACAGGCTCCCAAATCAAAGTCCTGAACTCACAGGTCACCTCTTTCTAACTTTCTGTGCAATTTGAGCAAGTTCCCTAACCTCTATGCATCTCAGTATCCTCATCTGAAAAAAAGGAAGATAATAGAATTTACATCATAGGTTTAAAAGATTAATATAGTGTGTACTAAGCCCTTAGAACAGTGGCTGGCACATAGTAAACATTTGGCTCAGCAGTAAAAAAACTTCCTGCAGTGCAGGAGATGCGTGCAGGAGACGCGAGTTTGATCCCTGGGTTAGGAAGATCCGTTGGAGAATAAAATGGTAACCCACTCCAGTGTTCTTGCCAGGAAAATCACATGGACAGAGGAGCCTGACAGATTATAATCCACAGGATTGTAAAAGAGTCAGACATGAGTTAGTGACTATAAACCACAGCAACAAATTGTCTCTGTAACTATTACCACCAACAGTCCCCAAAAACAGATCACTTAAGACAAGAAATGCTCAAAAACTGTATTTGATTTCCAACAATAGAACATCCCAAAGGAAGGTAATTGAAAATGATAAATGACACCAAAAGGTAAGTATTTTAAGACAGCAGATGGCCCCAATTTTCAGACAGTTTAAAAGAAAGGAGTAGCCCCAAACAAATGGGTGGCCCAAAGTGGGAGATTTTATGCTGGTGAAGTTCCTGAAGGGGGGAGCCCTGCCAGATGGTGGACTGGTGGCCTCCTCTGCCCAGGTGAACAGCAACAACGACCGGGGCGTGGTCCAAGGCCAGTGGCAGGGCAAGTACGGCGGCGGCACCAGCCCCCTGCACTGGCGAGGCAGCGTGGCCATTCTGCACAAGTGGTTCAAGGGCAGGTTCAAGCCAGTCAGATACGGCCAGTGCTGGGTCTTCGCTGGAGTCCTGTGCACAGGTACCCCAAGAAAGAAGACCCCCCAACCCCCGGTCAACTCAACTGCATTCGGCTGCGTGTATCTTCATAAGAGTCCCTCCCCCACACCAAAAATATCTTTATTAGACACGTTAATGAAGAGAGAAACCAGATCCTTCACTTATGCAACTTTTGATCTTTGAGGAATCTCAAGCTCATTGAGTGCCTTTGAGAGAGTCTTGTGGTCCTGGGCCCCCAGTCCTCATGGGCTATTACAGCTATTAAAGGGTTATTATACAGCTTCCAAGGTCCTGTCAGCTTCAGATGGGGGTGGCAGTGGTGACTCTCGAAGTCCCCTGGGAGAATGTGCAGGAGATGGAGGTGTTTCTGAGCCTGGAGACGGGAGTCAGCCCTGGCAGAGCCAGGGAGGGGGCTCTGGCCAAACGTGGGACCGGCCGCCTGCTAGGGGAGGCCGGACCGCCCCTCTCTGAGGCTGGGCCCCGGCCGGTCCTGGAGCCTCGTGAGTGTCCTGCTCCTCAGTCCTCAGGTGCCTGGGGATTGCCACGCGGGTTGTGTCCAACTTTAACTCGGCCCATGACACGGACAGGAACCTGAGTGTGGACAAGTACGTGGACTCCTTCGGGCGAACACTGGAAGACCTGACAGAAGACAGCATGTGGTGAGTCCCCACTTATTGGGTCCCAGGGGCACCCTGTGGCCCACCCAGATCTGCAGCCCAGATCTACTGGGTCTGAGCCAGTTCTGGAAGGGGCGGCAGGCACCCTGCAGAGGAGGGGTTGGTCTCCACAGGACGACTCTTCTTCTGAGATACAGGGGGCTCTGGACATGTAACTCAGGCCAAGAACGGGGCTCAAGGTTGAATGACCTTGTACCCCCAGGTCTCTGCTCTGCAGGACTCTGAGCACCCCCTAGATTCGTGTGACATGACTGCCTCTGCAGGGTCACCTCTGTAGCCTGTTTCTGCTCTCTGTCAGCTGCTTGAGCACTATGCTATGCGGGAAACAAGCTCCTCTCTCAGCTCAAACAAAATTCTTTGCACAAAGCTTCACAAAATTCATCTTAATTTAATTTTTTTAAAGTAGAAGATACATTCAGTGCTTTAATATTCAAAAGGTACAAAATGGGCTACAGTGTTTAAGTCTCCCTCCCCCATTTCAAGCCTCCCCATCCTCCTGGATGCAAGGCTGAAACTAGTTTCTTACATCTCTTCAGAGAGAAGCCCTGCAGATACAGGGACACACATATGCACAGTCCCCACGCACCCTCTTCCCCCTCCTACTTAATATCAGCAACATACTGTAATACTGTTCATCTTGCTCTACATTTAACAACCCCATATCAGTACATAGAAAGTTTCCTTATTTTTATATTGTTTTAAACTTAACAACACCATACTTAGTGAGCACAGTCTATGCCAGGCCCAGTTCTAAGTGCTGCAATGCAGGCCTACCTCATTTTATTACTCTTCTTTTTACTGTGCTTCATAGATATTGCATTTTTCTACAAATCGAAGGTTTGTGGCAACTTTGTGTCAAGCAAATCTATCAGGATCATTTTTTCAACAGCTTCATTAAGGTATGTAGATTGTTTTCTTAGACAGAAAGCTATTGCACACTTAATAGATGACAGCATAGTGCAAGCATAACTTCTATACACACTGGGAAACCAAAAATACTTGTGTAACTCACCTTATTGCACTATCCACATCTCTGTAGTGGTCTGGAACTGAGTCCACTAGATCTCCAAGGCGTTCAGTTCAGTTCAGTTCAGTCACTCAGTCGTGTCTGACTTTTTGCGATCCCATGAATCGCAGCACGCCGAGCCTCCCTGTCCATCACCAACTCCCGGAGTTTACTCAAACTCATGTCCATCGAGTCAGTGATGCCATCCAGCCATCTCATCCTCTGTCGTCCCCTTCTCCTCCTGCCCCCAATCCCTCCCAGCATCAGGGTCTTTTCCAATGAGTCAACTCTTCGCATCAGGTGGCCAAAGTATTAGAGTTTCAGCTTCTGCATCAGTCCTTCCAGTGAACACCCAGGACTGATCTCCTTTAGGATGGACTGGTTGGATTTCCTTGGAAGTCCAAGGGGTTCTCAAGAGTCTTCTCCAACACCACAGTTCAAAAGCATCAATTCTTCGGCGCTCAGCTTTCTTCACAGTCCAACACTCACATCCATACATGACCACTGGAAAAACCATAGCCTTGACTAGACGGACCTTTGTTTGCAAAGTAATGTCTCTGCTTTTTAATATGCTATCTAGGTTGGTCATAACTTTCCTTCCAAGGAGTAAGTGTCTTTTAATTTCATGGCTGCAATCACCATCTGCAGTGATTTTGGAGCCCCAAAAAATAAAGTCGTACCTGTGTACAAGTTCATGTATTCCTCCAAACAACCTTGTGAGCAAGGTAGTATTGTCTCTGTTTTGCAGATGAGAAAACCAAGGCACAGAGAGATCAAGTAACTTGCCTAAGGCCACACAGCTAGTGAGTGGAAGAGAAATTACAAACCTGGCCTGCTTTTCAACTGGACAGCAAACCATTGCTTATTTAACCAACTCATGTGGCCAGACCAAACATTTGCCTTTACAAACGAGGCTTCCATGAACAACCTTGTCCAAATGTCTGTTCATACATGTGCAAGTTGCCAAGAAAAACCGACTTTCTAAAGAGCAGGGGAATAGTGAAGAGCATACAGTATAGAAAGAAACACAGCCAGCCTCAGCATCCCTCTCCTTAGGATGTCCTTCAGCTCTCCAGGGGAGCATGCCCAGGACCCCTGCCCCCCAGGCTGGCGTGGAGCCTCAGACCATCTCTCTGCCTCTCTTCTCCCCTTTTCTTCTCCTGTTTTTGGTTCCTTTCACTCCCTCTCTTTGCAGTAGCACCAAAAACATTTTCATTCTTCTCTTTATTTATGCAGAATGGACAGGCCATTCTTTTGTTATTGGGATCTCTGTCGCATACAGGTTATACATGTTCTCCCTTTTACTTCCAAAGGCTTTTTATAATATTTTCCCAAAGACCAGTTTGGAGGCCATCTGTAAAGACAAAAGACACCAACTCAGGCCAATCAGGGTTTCTCTCTGCTGCTTCCTACTGTGTGACTTTGTGCAAATGGTGTCATTTTCCTAACCTCATATTCTCATCTTTAACATAGAAAACTTAAAGCCTAAAGTCCCTACCAAGGCCTACGGAACTCTGCATAAGCTGAAACTTACCTACCCTAGTGCTTGACACAGCCCAAAGACACATACTTTCTGTTCCCTGAATACACTAAGTTTTTTCTTGTCTTAAGAGCTTTTGCACATGTTGTTCCTTCTGCCTGGACCACTGTTCCCTTCACTCATCCTATGACTAATTCTTTCCTCTCTAAGTCCCATCTTAGATGTCATTTACTTAGAGAAGATCTCCAGAAGTTATTCTCTATCTCAAGCTCCTCTCTTTCTTCACAGCATTTATTGTTACTTTACTGTTTTATTTATTTATTGTTACTTAATTATTTTATTATCTGCTTACTTAATTTTGCCTGTCTTCCTATCTGTCTCCTTCCTTAGAATGTAAGCTGCATGAGAACAAGGATCTTCTGTCTTATTTGCTGTTGTATTTTTGGACCTTGAACAACAGGATATAGATATAGGTGATCTAGATATAGATATAGACAGAGGTATAGATATAGATATAGACATATTTATGCATACATACAGGCAGGCCTTGGAACTATTGCCGTTAGGTTCCAGACCACTTAAATAAAGTGAATATCACAATAAAGTGAGTCACATGAATTTTTTAATCCAAAAGAGCATATAAAAGTTATGTTTACACTATAGTCTAATAAGTGTGCAATTGCATTATGTCTGAAAAACAACATAAATACCTTATTTTAAAAATACTTATTGCTAAATGCTATCATTTGAGCCTTCAGCGAGTTGTACTAGTAACATCAAATATTACAGATCACTATAAAAAATATAATAATGAGAAAGCTTGAAATATTGCAGAAATTACCAAAAGGTGACAGAAAGAGACACAAAGTGAGCAAATACTGATGGGAAAACAGGTGAGACAGACAAGGGTTGCCATAAACACTCAATTTGTAAAAAATAAAAATAAAAAAACAACACAGTTATCTATAAAGCGGGATAAAGTGACTGAGATGGGATAAAAATGCCTGTACCTGTGTGAATGATGTGTATTCATCAATACAGCTGAATGACGGTTCACAAACTCAACCACAGAGCAGGGCCCAGGGTCTGCCGGCAGCAGGCACTTGCCCTCTCTGGGGAACCTCTCTTGCTCACCAGAGGCCACCCTGCCCCATCCTCTCTCTGCGGCAGGAATTTCCATGTCTGGAATGAGAGCTGGTTTGCCCGGCAGGACCTGGGCCCCTCTTACAATGGTTGGCAGGTTCTGGACGCCACCCCCCAGGAGGAGAGCGAAGGTACAGGCTCAGCCGGGTGGGTCCCGGACTCCAGCTTTCAGCCCCCTGGAGATGCTCACGCCCACCCCTCCTGCGCAGGGGTGTTCCGGTGTGGCCCGGCCTCAGTCACTGCCATCCGCGAGGGCGACGTGCATCTGGCCCACGATGGTCCTTTCGTGTTTGCCGAGGTCAACGCAGACTACATCACCTGGCTCTGGAATGAGGATGAGAGCCGGGAGCGTGTGTACTCAGACACGAAGAAGATCGGGCGGTGCATCAGCACCAAGGCGGTGGGCAGCGACTCCCGCGTGGACATCACCAGCCTCTACAAGTATCCGGAAGGTAAGGGCGCATAGCGGCCTCCATCTGCCTCCTCAGTGACCAGGCTGCTGCAGATGGCAACATGGCCAGGCCCTTTCTCATAAGGTGTGGTGGTGACAGCAGGGTTAGGCGCTGTCTCTATGCTTTGAGCCAAGTGTATTTAGCTTATATTCCTTTGTTTACTAAAGAGATTTCTCACATCTGACAATATCAATAGCTACATTTCCTTTAACATATATATTGCATGTACTGTGTCAGGTATTCTGACATGTGATAATAATAATCACTAATAATAGTGATGATAGTAACATGTATTATTTATTGAACACTTAGGATACATAGCAGTAGGCCCTACCAAATAATAATAATAGTAACTCCTGTTTATCATCTGCCTCCAGCTATAAACTTTAAAAGTCACCTTTTCCCATTAAGTAACAGGTTCCTTAATAATGCTGTGATCTGACTGTGCATTTTTCAGCCATTTCTGCCTGTTAAAAGAACGTTGTTTGGGTAATCAAGACTTCAAGTTCAAACTTGAATCAGAGCTAGTCTTCTCCCCTCCTCTGAGCACAAACTGGGGTGGTGACCCCAGAAGACTGCTGTATAAGGAGGGGACACCATGTGCTCAGGCTGCCTCCAACTCTCCACTATCTCCCCTCTAGTATGGTGGTTTGCAGCACTGGGTGTACATCAAAGTCACCCAGGGTACAGTCTTAGTTATACAGATTGAACAACAGTTACCCTTTTGCTCAGGATTCTATGCGTCAACTATTTGGGCAGTCTATCAAGCTGAGGTGGCTCATCTGCTCCACGTTGTGTCCACTGGGTTCTCACATTAGTCTGGGGCCTCAGATTGGACTGCTGGGCCGACTGGGCCTCTCATCCTCCAGTGTGCCCAGCGGGTGACATCTAAAGCTACAGGGTCTCTTGAGGCTTTACTTAGAACTTACCTTTGCTACGTTCTGTTGGTCAAACAATAAACCACCACCCCAGATGATAGGGACAAGAAGTATACTCTACCTCTTGATGAGAAGAGTTGCAAAGAAAGTATTGCGGCCATTTTAACCTACCACAGCAACCCGACTGCACCCAGGCTAACTGAATTGCAGTCTCTAGAGGGTGTGGCCCAGCCATCAGGACTTTTAAAAGCACCCCAGGCAATTCCAATATGCAGCCAAATTGAGAACACCAGTGTGAGTCTTCTAGTGTTAGGCCAAGGAGGAGAGGAGAGAGGAAATGCCATTGACTTCATGCTGCAAGGAGTCAAGGCCCGAAGGCAGGCGGGTGCTGCTGTCTTACTCACTCCGAAGCCTTGGGAGGACAGGTGGTGGCTCTGTCACGGCCTGCAGCCTCGGGACTCATGCCTGTGCCAGCCCCCGGCACTGCTGATTCCTGAGACACTGGCCTCTCTTGTGGCAGACCCCTCCCGCCCCTCTGGCCGTCCCACAGCTTCTCTCTGATGCGTGATCATTTCTGTCCCCAGATTCTGGAGAGCTGTGGCTTCCAGACTCATCCAGCTGCTGTGTCCCCCTCAGAAGCTGGTGGGGAGAGAGTTCTTGACGGGCCATGATCCAGCTGCCGTCTTCCTTCAGTTCTCTCCTCTGTGCTCAGGGAACACCCAGCTCAGTAAGGAGCTGAATGAAATGAAATGACGCCAGAGTGAAATGCCAGCTTCCTCTTTCTGTAGCACTGCCAGCCTTTACCAGCCAGCTCCTTCTTGTTGCAAACATCCCAAACTTTAACATTGATTCTGTCTGTAAACACCTCCCCACACAAACATGCACATACATCCACACGTAAACACACACACTGCCATATTCCCTCAGTTCCTTCCCTGGAAACACGGCCCTTGACGTTGATGACCTTCTCCTCTTCAGGCCTCTTCACTGTCACGGGGTGGGGAGCAGAGGGGCGGTATGTGGCAAGGCCTCTTCTCAACTCCTACTTCTCTCATACGTCCGGCAGTTTGACGCCTGGTCCCATCTGCTGGGAGTTTCTAGAACTTGGAATACAAGGTCTTTGGGACCTTCTGTCCTAAGCGTCAGCCATGGCCACAAGAGAAATCAACATCCTGCTGTGTGATGACAATAACAGCAGTCACCAGTGCTGAGTGCAGACTGTGGGCTGGCCATGTTCACATGTTACTTAATGCTTTCATTTAACAAATGCTTACAAAGAAGTTCCCACAAGCTTGTAAGATAGACCCTTGTATAACGTTTATTTGACAGAGGGAAAGGCAGAGGTGCAGAGAGGAAAATGGACTCAGCCAAGGAACACAACGATGTTCTTCCTCTAATTTTGGCACTATCTAATTATAAGATAACCTACTGTTGATTGACTGCCCACTGTGGGGCAGGTGATTTTACATCGAGGCAGATAATAGTATCTAAATTGTGTTAAGCATTGTGGTAAGCAATGTCCATGACTTGTTTCATTTAATATTCATAAATATCCCATCTTACAGGTAAGCAAGTTGAATCATAGAGAGGTTAAGCAGCTTCTCCAAGTTTCCAAAGCCTAGAAGAGCAGGGCACTAACTAGAGCTTCTGTCTAATCTCAGAGCCTCTGCTCCTCCACTCTGCTAGACTGCTGTCTCTTCCATGTGTACCCCAGTGTGCCATGCACTGTGCCAGGTTCTTTTATGTATTCCGGAAATATAAAACACCTCCTAAGTATCAGGCATGATTCAGAGGCAAGGGATAAAGAGAAGAGCCCAGAGAACTCACCATCTGGTAAGTGTGAGGACAGTGCAAGGTGATCAGCACAGTGTAGGGGAGGCCTGAAGGCTGAAGAAGCATAGAGAAAGGGTTGCTAATCCAGCCAGGGAGGAGAGTTCATGAAGAGCATGAAGGTTGGGAAGGCATTCTGGGAAGACAGGACCCTCTGCATCCTGACTCCAGATTCACTCTAAGCAGTGCTATTCATCCAAACCACAGGCATCCCATTCCATGGATGAAATGGCAAGGCCTGTCTACTTGCTCCATCCACTGAAGCATAAAGATTCAGAGCCCCTGGGGCAATGTGCTTTGTCCCTACCCCTGAGTCAGCCTGGATGCTGAGCAAAGAAGAACCAGCTTTCCAATCAAAGGAAACTGTATTTACAAAGAACACACTGGCTGTCCTCAGATTCAGGTGGACTTTCTGCAACAGGCTTTACAGTAGAGCGGAGGAAGGCAGTTTCCCCCCACTGATCTTTAGTCAGAGGCTCTAAGCACAGAGGCAAGATCTCAGTTAGAGGCTGGAGCCAGGGACTTGGGAGCCAGGTTGGCCGTTCAGCTATCTGCCTCTGAGCCTGCATATTACTTGCTAGGACTGCCATAACAAATTACCACAAATGTAGCTACTTAAAACATCAGAAAATTATTTTCTCACAGTTGTAGAGGCCAGAGTACAAAACCAAGATGTTAGCATACTCCCTCCAAAGTCTCTAAGAGGAGATTCCTTCCTTGATCCTTCCAGCTGCTGGTGGCCCCTCTGTTCTTTGGCTTGTGGCTGCATCACTCCAGTCTCTGCCTCCAGCTTTCCTCCTTTCTTCCTATGTGTCTCAAATCACCATCTCCTTTCTCTTACAGTGACATCAATCATTGAGTTTCAGTTCCACCTTAAATCCAGGATGATCTTATCCCAGGAGTCTTAATTACATCTACAAAGACCCTATTTCCAAATAAGGTTATATTTGCAGGTACCAGGGATTAGGACTTTGACATACCATTTACGGGGACACTATTCTGCCCACTGCAGCCTGTGATGTGGGAAGACCCAGCACATGCTGATCAGGCCCTGGCCAGGCCAGGCAGGCAGAGGACAGTGCATCCAGTGACTGTGGGGCTGGAGCTCAGAGGCTGATCTACAGAGACCCAGGGACCAGCCCCTAGGGAACTCCCCTTCCACCCTTTCCCTCCCTCTCTGTTAGTCTGCTATCTGTCTCTCCACTTCTGTACTGTGCCCTTCTCCCTCCCTTCATTTTTGTGTATGTATGGGAAACTACCACACATTTGGTGTCAGAAGAGTTGTGAATAAAACAGTTCCTTAGGGGTACTATGAACAACTATATACCAATGTATTAGATAACTTTAGATAAAATGGACGAATTTCTCTAAGAATTACCAAAACTGCCTCAGGAAGAATTAGAAAATCTGAATAAGTTTATAAGTAGAGAGAATGCAGTAGTAATTAAAAACTCCCCTGCCACACACAAAAAAGACCAGGCCCATATGTCACTGGTGAATATTCTACCAAACATTAAAAGAAGAATTAAGTGCCAATTTTTCACAAACTTCTCCTCAAAACATAGTAGAGGAGGGAACATTTCTCAAATTGCTCTATGAGGTTAGTATTATCCTGATACCAAAACCAGATGATGACATCACAAGAAAAGAAAATTAGAGATCAATATCCCTTCTGAGCGTAGAAGCAAAAATTGTCAACAAAATACTAGCAAACTGAATCCAGCAACATATAAAAAAGATTATATGTCACGAGGAAGGGATTTATTGCAGGAATGTAAGATGGATTTAATATTAAAAACTAATTAATATAATATACCATAACAATAGAAAAAAAAGACAAAAACCACATGATCATCTCAATAGATACTGAAAACCCAACTGGAAAGGAAGAAGTAAAACTATCTCTTACACATGATATAATCTAGTACACATAAAATTCTAAAGAATCCACTGAAAGTTACTAGAGCCAATGAACGATTTCAGCAAAATTATGGAAAACAAAATCAATTTTTAGAAATTAATAGTAGTTCAAGATATTAAAAATATATAATCTGAAATGAAATTAAGAAAACAAGTTCATTTACAATAGTATCCAAAAGAATAAAATATCAATACTTTGAGAATTCCCCGACAGTTTGTCCAGTGGCTAGGTCTTGGTGTTTTCACTGGTGGGGCCTGGGTTCAACCTCTGGTCAGGGAACTTAGGGTCTGCAAGCCACACAGCATGGCAAAAAAAGAATAAGATATTTAAGAATAAATTTAACAAAAGGAGAACAAGACTAGTACACGGAAAACTACAAAGCATTAGTGAAAGAAATTATAAATGGAAAGATTTCCCATTTTCATGGACTGAAAGTTTTTTTTAAGATGGCAATGCCCCAAAATTGACCTACAGTCTCCAAGAAACCCTTATCAAATTTCCAGCTGAGTTTTTTTTTTTAACCAAAATTGACAAGCTGTTTCTAAAATTCACTTGGAAATTCAAGAGACCCAGAATAACCAGAACAATCTTAAAGAAGAATAATGTTGGAGAGTTCAAACTTCCCAAATTCAAAACTTACTATAAATATACAATAACCCAGATAGTGTGATACAGTCATGAAAATGGACATACATACAGATCAATAGTAAAGAATGAGGAATCCAGAAATAAACCCTTATAATTATGCTCAATTGATTTCGACAGGATGTCAAGACAATTCAGTGAAGAGCGAATAAGAATAGCCTTTTTAAATAAATGGTGTTGGGACCTCTGCTTATCCACGTGCACAAGAATAAACCTGGCTTTATACATCAGACCATACACAAAAATTAACTCAAATGGGTCCCTGATCTATATCAAAGAGCTAAAATTATAAGGTTTTAGAAGAAAACAGGAGTTAATCTTTATAAACTTGAGTTTAACAGAGCCTTTTTGGGTATGACATCAAGAACACAAATGACAAAAGAAAAATTGATAAATTGGGCTTCATTAAAACTAAAAACTTGTACTACAAATGGTGCCATCAAGAAAGAAGAAAGATAGCCCAAGAACAGAAAATATTTTCAAATCATGTATCTAATAAGGGACTTGTATCAAGAATGTATAAATAATCCTTATAGCTCAATAATAAAAAGATAAATAACCCAATTTTTAAATGGGCAAAAGATTTAAATAGACCTTTCTCTGAGGACAATATACAAATGACCAAAAAACATGAAAAGATGCTTAACATCATTAATAATTATGCTTAACATCATTAATAATATTCAAAGCCACAACAACATGCCACTTCACATCCACTAGAACTACTGTAATCAAAAAGACAGGCAGTAAGAGCTGGTGAGGTTGTGGAGGAACTGGAGCACTCATCCACTGCTGGTGGGAATGTGAAACCATGCAAACACTTTGAAAAACAACTCGACAGCTCTTCACAATGTTGACTTAAACACAGAGTACCACACCAGCAAGCAGGTGCACTTCAGATAGACACCCAAGAGAAATGAAAACAAACATCCACCAAAATCTTCCACATGAACATTCATAGCAACATTGTTTAACACAGCTACAGTGGAAACAACCCTAACATCAGTGGATAAACACAATGTGGTCTGTCCATATAATGCAAAGCTATTGCTGCTGCTAAGTCGCTTCAGTCGTGTCCGACTCTGTGCGACCCCATAGACGGCAGCCCACCAGGCTCCTCCATCCATGGGATTTTCCAGGCAAGAGTACTGGAGTGGGGTGCCATTGCCCTCTCCAATAATGCAATATTATTCAGCAATTAAAAGGAATGAAGTACTGATATATACTACAATATGGATGAACCCTAAAAATATTAAGGGGGAAAAAAAAAAGCCAGTCACAAAGGACCACACATTGTATGATTCCCTTTATGTGAAATGCCCAGAATAGGCAAATTAGAAATTAAAATACCAGTTGCCTAGTGTTGGGGCAGGGCAGGGAGGAATGGGAAGTGACTGCTAATGGTTATAGAGTTTCTTAAGGGTGACAGAACTTGTTATGAAATTAGATTGTGGTGATGGGTACACAATTCTGTGAATGTATTAAAAAAACATTGGCTTGTGTCCTTTTAAATCTGTACATTGTGTGTTGGCAAATTAACATATATCTGAATAAAGCTGTTTTTTAAAAAATCGGGTGGTCAGAGAAGGCCTCCCTGAGAAAGTCACATTAGAATTTTTGGCAGAGAAAGGAAACATTTTCTTAGTAAAAATATTTTATAAGTAAATTATGGAGTAAAGTGAAAACTTCACATAAATTTTAATAATAAAACATGACATGTTAAAGAAACTTTAGGTCCACACGAGTCCCTTCAAGCCCAGGCCACACAGGAGGGAGGTACTTGGGAGAAGGTTTGGGAAGGAGCACAGCCCAAGCTCAAGGAAGAGGAAGCGTCAGAGTTGGGTCTTCAACAGATCAGGATAGAAAAAAGACTGGAGTGGACGTGGAGCCCACATCCTCCAGAAGGGAGGAACATTCCTGAGCTCTGAGCTCAGGCCTCACCTGTGCGCCTCTTCTCCTCACTTCACAGACGGGAAATGGAGACTTGGAGGGACTGTAAACAATAATAAAGTTCACAGTCACCTAGCGGCAAACTGACCTGAGGGTGAGACTGTTTACATGGTGGTCTGAGGGGAAAGCAGTGAGGGGAGAAGGGGGCAGACTCCAGAGATCAGTGAGGATGTTGGGTGGAATTTATCACCTGACCCGTTGTGGGTAGTAAGGCTGGGGAAGAGTCAAGGACATGTCCAGCTTCTGACTTGTATGCTGGGTAAACAGTGGAGCCATGTGCTGACATGGGAAAGCTGCCAGGCAGAAGATGGCATACTTGGTTGGGTTGGAGGCGCCTGTGGGACATCCCGGGGGTGGAAGTGGCCCAGTGGACCAGTCATATATTGGTCTGAAGATCAAAAAAGAGAAGAGAGGTCTGTGCTAGCAACAGGGAAAGTAGGAGATCAGGGACCCTAAGCTCATGTCTTCAGCAGCTTGCAGACAGCACCCCAGTGTGGCAGACAACCAGTAGGAGAATTACAAGCGCAGACTGTGGAGAACCAGCGGGTATGTTCCCATCTGGAGAAAGCACAGCTTCCTCAGCTCGAGACCATGACTGCCATGTAGAGATTGGGAAGAGGGGGTGATTAAGAACACAGAAATTGGAACCAGACTGCCTGGGTTCAAATTTTCGCTCTCTTACAAGCCTTCTTCATTTCCTGTGCCTTGGGTTCCTTATCTGTAAAATTGGGATGATAATAGTACCTTCATCCTGGGACAGAGAGGAAATATATATATACATATATACATATAATATACATATATACATATATATATCATCTAGAACTACAGTGCCTGGCACATAGTAAGTCTACAAAAGTGTCAGCTATCTTTATCATATGGACTTCACATCCATATGTCGGAGGGCTACCCATCTCTATTGTTATGTGAAATTTTCTAATCTGACGTTGGTAACTGATTAAAAATTTATTTAAGTAGTCCCAGATCCAAACACAATGCATATGCTGAGGTCTGCATATGGCTCTTGGGCTGCCAATTTGAGACCTCCGACAGCCGTGGTAAGTTAAAGTGGGGATGGAGTAGTGGTTGTGCCTAGAGAAGAGGGGAATGAGAACAGCTGGCCCTGGGACAGGTGGCAGAGAAGAGGGTGCCTGCCTCATGCTGTCCCACGCCCTGCAGGGTCCCGGAAGGAGAGGCAGGTGTACAGCAATGCCATGAAGAAGCTGTTCAGTGTGGAAGCCTCTGGAAGGAGGGCCCGGGTCCGCAGAGGGGGCGGCCGTGGTCTCTGGCGTGATGACCTCCTGGAGCCTGCCACCAAGCCCAGCATCACCGGCAAGTTCAAGGTGCTGGAGCCACCTGTGCTGGGCCATGACCTGAAGCTGGCCCTGTGCTTGACCAGCCTCACCTCCCGGGCCCAGCGGGTCCAAGTCAACTTGAGTGGTGCCACCATCCTCTACACCCGCAGGCCAGTGGCAGAGATCTTGCACGAATCCCACACAGTGAAGCTAGGGCCAGAAGAAGGTAAGAACACCCCAGGTGGATGGGACCTGGTCAGCCCAGCCCCTTTTCCCAGGAGAGAAGGGGATACTTCTGAGCGTTTATAGATGAGAAAACTGAGGTTCAGAGGGACTGAATAATAAGGATAATAATAAAAGTTCACAATCATCTAGTGGCAAACATGTAATGGTTGAATGTTCCCACTCAGTTTGAATACTCACCCACTGAATAAATACCTGCTGGGAGCATTTCACAACATGTGGGATATTTCTTGTGTTACCTTTTTAAAATCCAACAAATTTTGGAGCTCATCTGGCTCCAGTGTTTCTCAAGAGACCAGTAAGAGCTGTTTATTAAGTGCCTACATATGTGAAACCCATCCTGAGAATTCTGCAGGCATCAGCCACAACCTACAACCACCCTGAATCCTCTCCCCTCTCCTCTCGTCGCATATATTCTCCCTCTCGTCCCATACATTCTCCCTCTCTCTCTCATATACTTTCTGAACCCTAAAGATTCAGTCAAAGATATTGTTCCCTGAACCACTTTTCTGGTAAGTGAAGTTTGTGTTTTTTGACAAGGTGTGAAAATATGTGAAGGAGGTGTCCCATATTTTTTGCTTTTCTCTCACTTATTTTTCACAAAATCTAAACCACAAAATAACACTTCACAAGGAAATATTAATTAACATACACTTTTTCCTGACTTTTTTTCTTTTTAAAAATAATGCATATTCATTAAAGATTTAGCACAAGGGAAAGATCACCTATGATCCTGCCACCTACCTACAAATTGCTAACATGTTTTCCTTCCAAATTTTTAAAGCCTGTTGCTTTTTGAAAAACAGTTCTAATGATATCACAAACACTCATTAGTGCTCTGCTCTTTTCATATTACATTGTAATTTAAATATTTTTATAAGCTCTTCACTCACATCATTTTAATAGATGTATAACCTGTAATAAATATATGGTGATTTATTTTATCTGTTACCTTCTTTGAGGTAGTTATTATCTATTGCTATTTTTTAATTAATTCATTCATTTTACTTGAAGGTTAATTACTTTACAACATTGTAGTGGTTTTTGCCATACATTGACATGAATCAGCCATGAGTGTACTTGTGTCCCCCCCATCCTGCTATTTTTTAAAAAAGACTAAAGTGAGCACTCTGGCAAAAAAAATTCCTGTATTGTGGTCTAGATTTTTGGACTGCTTTTTTTCCGAATAGATTCACAAATATGAAATTACTAAGCCAAATTGTATAACTATTAATATATGTAATTCATTAAAAATTTATAATTTTTAAGTTAACAGACTTTTTAAAGCAGTTTTTGTTTCAGAAAAATGATCAGAAAGTCCCAAGAGTTTCCATATATTCCCTCATGACCTCCCATCTTCCTGTGTTACTAACATCTTGCATGAGTGTGGTACATTTGTTATAATTGACTGGTACTGGTACATTATTATTATTAACTAAAGTCCATAGTCTACATTAGGGTTCATTCTGTATTATACATTCTGTGGCTTTTGACAAATGTATGACGTGTATCCAACATTAGAATATCACACAGAATAGTTTCACTGCCCTAAAATTCCCTGCTCTTCATCTATTTACTTCTCCCTCCCTTGCCTCAAATTTCTGGCAACCACTGATAATTTAACTGTCACCATAGTTTTGCTTTTCCCAAATGTCATATTGTTGAAATCATATAGTGTGTAGCCATTTCTGATTGGATTCTTTCACTTAGGAATGTATATTTAAGATTCCTGCATGGCTTTTTATAGCTTGACAGCTCATTTCTTGTTATCACTGAATTTCCTTTATATGGATATATCACAGTTGACTGATCCATTCACCTACTGAAGAATATCTTGATTGCTTCCAAGTTTTGGCAGTCATGGATCAAGCTGCTATAAACACCCATGTGCAGGTTTTTGTGTGAAGATAAGTTTTCAACTTATATGGGTAAATACTGAGGAGCATGATTGCTAATGGTATGATAAGATTATGTTTAGTTTTCTAAGAAGCTGCCAAAGTTATCTTCCAACATGGCTGTAACACTTTACATTCCCACCATCAATGAATGAGAGTTCCTCATTCACAGAGAGCTCCTCATCCTTTCCAGCATTCGGTGTTGTCAATATTTTGGATTCTTGCCATTCTAATAGGTATGTGGTACTATCTTGTTGTTTCAATTTGAAATTTCACAGTGATGTATGATGTGAGCATCTTTTCTTGTGCATCTATATATCTTTGGTGAGTTGTCTGTATAGATTTTTTGCTCATCTTTTAATCATGTTGTTCATTTCCTTATTGTTGAATTTTGAGTTCTTTGTATATTGTATAATAGTCCTTTATCAGATGTGTATTTCGCAGATATTTTCTCCCAGTTTGTGGCTTGTCTTCTCATTTTCTTGACAGTCCTTCCACAGAGCAGGAGTTTTTAATTTTAATCAAGTGCAACTTACCAATTTTTTCTTTCATGGATCATGCCTTTGGTGTTGTATCTAAAAAATTAGTCATCATCATCATACCCAAGATTATCTAGGTTTTCTCATTTTTTATTGTCTAGACATTTTGGAGAAGGAAATGGCAACCCACTCTAGTATTCTTGCCTGGAAAATCCCATGGACTGAGGATCCTGGTAGGCTACAGTCCATGGGGTCACAAAGAGTCAGACACGACTGAGCGACTTCACTTCACTTCAGACATTTAATAGTTTAACAGTTTGCATTTAGGCTTAAGGTCAATGTTCATTTCATTTTCATAAAGTGTATAAGGTATGTGTCTAAAATCTTTTTTTTAAATGCGGATGTCTAACTGTTCCAGCACCATATATTAAAAAGACTATCTTTTCTTCATTTTATTTGCATTGCTCCTTTGTCAAAGATCAGTTGGCTATATTTGTGTGGATCTACTTCTGAGCTGTATTTTATTCCATTGATTTATTTGTCTATTCTTTCATTAATACCACACTGTTTTTTGATTACTGTAGTTTTATACTAAGTCTTAAAGTCAGGCAATGTTGATCCTCTGATACTCTTATTTTCCTTCAATATGATGTTTAACTACTCTGGGTCTTTTGCCTCTTCATATAAATCAGTTTAGAATCAGTTTGTTGAAATACATTAAATAACTTGCTGGGATTCTGATGGGTTTGCCTTGTCTGTAGATCAAGTGGGGAAGAACTGACATCTTGATAGTATTGAGTCCTCCTATACATGAACATGGAATATCTCTCCATTAATTAATTTAGTCTTTGATTTCTTTCATCAGTTTTTTTGTTTGTTTTCCTCATATATGTATATCTTTGACATATTTTGTTAGATTAATGCCTGAGTTTTTCATTTTGGTGCTGCTAATATAAGTGGCATTTTTAACTTCAAATTCCAATAGTTTATCGCTGGTATTTTTAAAAAGTGATTGAATTTTGTATGTTATCTTATACATACAAGATGTATCTTACGTCTTGTGTCCTTGCTATAATTAGTAATTAGTATAATTACTTCAAGGAGTTTTTTGTTGCTGATTCTTTCAGATTTTCTACATAGATGATCATGTCATCTGTGAACAAAGACAGTTTTATTTCTTTCTTCCAAATATATATACCTTTTATTTCCTTTTCTTGTCTTTTTGTCTTAGCTGGGACTTCTAGTCCAGTGTTGAAAAGAAGTGGTGAGAGAGACATCCATGCCTTCTTCCTTCTTAGTAGGAAAGCTTTGAGTTTCTCACTATTAAGTATGTTGTTAGCTGTAGGTTTTTGTAGGTTTTGTTTTTTTTTGGAGTAATAGTTATGTAGATGTTCTTTGTCAAGTTGAAAACTTCCTCAACTATTCCTAGTTTTCTGAGAATTTTAGTAATGAAATGGTGCTAGATTTTGTCAAATTCTTCCTCTGCATCTACTGATATGTTCGTGTGACTTTTCTTCTTTAGTCTATTGATGTGATAGGTTACATTAGTTGACTTTCGAATGTTGAGCCAACCTCATATACCTGTAATAAATCCCACTTGGTCGAGATATATAATTCAGTTTATACATTGTTGGATTCAACTTGCTAACATTTTGCTGAGGATTTTTGCATCAATGTTCATGAGAAATATTGGTCTGTAATTTCCTTTTCCTATAATGTCTTTGGCTTTGGTATTACAGTAATGCTGCCCTCATAGAATGGGTTAGGAAGTATTCCTTCTGCTTCCATCTTCTGGAAGAGTTTGTAGAGAATTGATGTCATTTCTTCCTTAAATGCTTGGAAGAATTTGCCAGTGAACTCATCTGGGCACAAAGTTTTCTGTTTTAGAAGGTTATTCACTATTGATTCTTTGATTCACTATTGATTTCTTAAATAGAAATAGACCTGTTCAGATTGTATATTTCTTCTGTGACTTTTGGCAGATAATGTATTCAAGGAATTGGTACATTTCATCTAGGTTATAAAATTTGTGGGCATATAGTTCTTCATAATATTAATTATCCTTTTAATGTCCATGGAATCTATAGTGATAATACCTCTTTCATTTCTGTTGTTAGTAATGTGTCTTCTCTCTTTTTTTCTTATTTAACCTGGCTCGAGGCTTCTCGGTTTTATTGATCTTTTTTTAAGAAAACAGCTTTTGGTTTTGTTGATTTCCTCTTTTGATTTCTTGTTTTCAATTTTATTGATTTTTGATTTAAATTTTTTTCTAAATTTTATTTCTCTTTTCTTTGCTTACTTTGGATTTAATTTGCTCTTCTTCTTCTAATTTCTTAAGGTGGAGATTTAGATTTGTTGATTTTAGGTCTTTCTTCTTTTTTAATATCTGTATTCAGTGCTACAAATTTCTATATAAGCAATGCTTTGCTGCATTCCACAATTTGTTATATTTTCATTTAGTTAAAAATGTTTTTAAATTTTTTGAGGTATGTTCTTTGACCTAAGTGTCATTTAGAAATGTGTGGCTTAATCTCCAAATATTTTAGAGTCATCTAGCTATCTTTTTGTTACTGATATCAAGTTTAATTCTATTGTGGTCTGAGAGGATACACTGTATAATTTTTATTCTTTAAAATTTGTTCATGTGTTATTCGTAGCCCACAATGTGATCATTCTTGGGGAATATTCAGTATGAACTTGAGAAGGATGTGTATTCTGCTCTTGTTGGATGAAGTAGTCTATAGTTATCAGTTATATCTGATGGTTGATGGGACTGTTGAGAACATTTGTTAATGAAAAGAGTCTCAACTTTTATTAGATTGTCAATGGAGTTCATGACCCAGAGAACTTAATGAAGCTCTGTTCTGAATATTGTATGGAACAGTCTTTCTCTTCCCTTCTCCCATGGTCTGAACTAATATCCAAAGCTCTCTTTCATGTGCATAATTGGGAGCATCTGGTTATTCTTTATTCTGGAGCTTTAAAATTTGTACTTCTAATAAGTTCCCTAGAGATGCTGATGCTGCTGGCCCCAGGACCACACTTTGAGAACCACTCATCTCTACCATATGAGGGACAAATGATATAACATATATAAAGTATTTCTCACAATTCCTACCACTAAAGAACATTTGATTTATGGTAGTGATCATCAGTATTGTTGATATTATTATAAGATAGGGATAATAATACTTGCTCATGCAATTGTTGTGAGGATTAAATGAGATAATCCATGAATGTACTTGCAAGTCCCTAGCACACTTTAATCTCTCAGTAAAATTTAGCCTTTAAAATTATTAATTATTATTGTTGTTGTAGTAAAGGTTCTCCTGGTAGAACCTGCTAGACTTAGAGAACCTGTTAAAATAAGGTAGAACTTTGACTCGTGGATCATTCAAGAGGCATGTGTTATACGCAAAGCTCTGAGGAAGAGAGAGTTTGAAACATTTATGGATCTTTTCCACAGGGTGAATACTCAGATGCCCTTAGGGACAGGAAGGAAACAGAAATAAAGGAAGCAGTGGTGATAAAGCAGTAGGGGATGGTAGAGCTTAGGCAAACTGGAAAGAATGTGCTGTGCCTTAAAGAAAAAATATACAGTCATCAGATATATATATATGATTAACAGTCACCAGATATATATATATGACTAACAGTCACCTATGGCCTGTGTGACACATGCTCAAAAGAAGAGATTACATAAGCAGGGAGTTTGTGACTGATGAGAAAGACACAGAATTGGTCAGAACTATAGGCGCTCCAAAGGCAGAGGGCACAAGATCTTTGGGTAAGTGAATCAGTGAAGGCTTCCTGCAGTTGGTGGGCCTGACTAGAACTGGGTCTAAATGGGGAGACAGGATTTAGAGAAGCTGTAAGGAGTTGGCCTCCTCATTGAGTAGGAAGCTTGAGGGAGGCTTTTGGCCTCCTTCTTCTCTGCACCTGGGACATAGTAGGTGCTCATTGAACAGTGAGTGAATTCCTGATGGATGAATCATTGATGGATTGTGATATCTCCATTTGGAATGATTGGGGGAATTTTAAACACATCTCCAGAAGCTCTTAGAGAGACAGTCTGGTGTCACGGTAGCTGACTGGCCTGAATTTGAATGCTACCTTATCCTGGCTCCTTGATGTACTTGCTATGTGACACTGGACAAGAAATTACCCTCTCTGAGCCTTAGGTTTCTTAATCTGTGAACTGATGATAATAATGACTGTCTCACATTGGTTGCAAGGTTCATAGAGAGTGTAACTATGAATTGAACCTTCCCTTCCTCTTCTGGGTTCTTTGAAAAAGAACACTGGACTCCCAATTCCCACCTCTGCTTTCCCTTCCAGAGAAAAAGATCCCAATTGCCATATCTTATTCTCAATATAAGGAAGACCTGACAGAGGACAAGAAGATCCTGTTGGCTGCCATGTGCCTTGTGACCAAAGGAGAGAAGCTCCTGGTGGAGAAGGACATTACTCTGGAGGACTTCATTACCATCAAGGTGACTACTGTCTGAATCTGCCACCTTTTCCTGGAAGGCCTCCTGCAGATCTAAAGGAGGGCATCAGAGGCTGGGGATTTGTGCTTTTAGCTCTAGCTTCAGCCCTCAAGGATGGGGACAAGTGGTATGAATGGAGGGGGGTGGATATAATGATAGGTCTCAGTGATGGGGTAGGTAGAAGCAAAGGATAGACAAGTTTAATTCCCCATTCCCTGACCCAGCCAGGATCATGGGTTTCCTGGGAGAATGCGGAGGAGGGAGTATAACTTATGGATATTGTCCCTCTAGGTGCTTGGCCCAGCCGTGGTGGGGGTGGAAGTTGCAGTGGAAGTGATGGTGCTTAACCCTCTCTCGGAGAGAGTGAAAGACTGTATGCTAATGGTGGAGGGCAGTGGCCTTCTCCAAGGACAGCTCAGCATCGAGTAAGTGTCAGCCTGGAGTGGGAGGGCCACCTTCCTTATAAAATGGGCCATAAAGACACTGCCAGCAAGGGGAGGAGGGAGAAACCAGCCCACTGCCTAGACACATTAGTTTTTCATTTCTTCATTTATTTAATCATTTAACTTATTCAATCATGTAACTAATCCACTCATTCACATTCATACTTTCTCTCATTTATCCATTTATTTATTCATTTACTCACTCCTATTCATTTACTCTCTCCTTCACTCACTCATTCACTCTTCTATTCATGTTTTCACTCATTCATTCATTTATCTACTCAACTCAGTTTTGACTGGTTCATTCATCCATATTATTTCTTTAATTTGCTCACTTATTTACCTATTCATTCACTCATTCATTCATTTATGCATTCATTCACTCATTCACACATATTCAAATTATCCATGTACTCATTTACTTGCTTATTCATTCTCAGTCATTCATTCACTCATTCATTCTTTCATTCATTCACTCAGTCACACTCATATGTTCCTGTACCCTGACACATATGTCAACTGCTGGAAACACCAAGATGAACAGATGGAGTTCTGCCTGGAGAAGGACTCTAGCAACATATGGCCCTTCACATGAAGACAGTGTGATTTGTGCAAAAGGATGGATTCCCCAAAGTCTAGGGGCTCAGAGGCAGCCTTTGAGTGGGAGTTGGGTGGGACCAGGGGAAATCCCCAGTGGAAATGATCCTTAAACTGGGCCTTAAATGATGACCTGGGGAGCTTTTCAGGTATCAAGAATGGTGGAGACCTTCCCAGTCAAAGGTCTCCATGGCTGGTATTGTTAGGGAAGGCCTCCTGGAAGAAGAAAAAGTTAATCTGGGTGTTGGATGTAATTGGAATGGGGAGGGCACCCTAGGTAGGAGGAACAATCCATCCAAAAGCCTAGAGGCGGGTAAGTGTAAGGTATGTTCAGGGCACAGGGAGGAAACTAGCCTGACTGGTTGAAATAAGTGAGAAGTAGTGGAAGGGATGACTAAGCTGAATGCATATTGAAAGGCTTGAAATGTCAAGCCACAAGGTATGACCTTGATCCTGAGGGCTCTGGAGTGCCATGGACTGGCAGAACAGGCTCAGGAAGGAGACATGACTGATGGTCTGCCTTTCTCCCATCTTCCTTCCCCAGTGTGCCCAGCTTGGAGCCCCAAGAGAAGGCCTCGGTCCAATTCAAGATCACCCCCTTCAAGAGCGGCCCACGGCAGCTGCAGGTAGACTTCGTCAGCCCCCACTTTCCGGACATCAAGGGCTTTGTGATCGTCCACGTGGCCACGGCTAAATGACAGGCATGAAGGGCTGAGAAGGGAGGAGAAGGTCCCTATTCCTCTCCTGCCCACTTCTCTGCCCTTCCCCTATGGGAGTCAGCAGGCCTGGATTCCAGTCCCGCTTCAGCTTCTGCCCTGCTCTGTGAACTTGGGCAAGTCCCTCCCTTCCTAAGTCTCAGTTTCCTCATCTGTAAAATGAGGTGTTAGACTCAGTAACCCTTAAACTTTGGGTCTCCCACCTCCATCTCATCACCCTTGTTGCTGGGAGACTGATGAATTGAGTGTCACAGTAACCTCGGCCCACCCAGCTGTGCCACCTCCTGCCCGCTCACCATCAGCCTGGCTGATCCCTGTGCTCTCATTGCTTGTCTCTCGACACTTCAGTGCTCTGACCACAGCCAGATCCAGAAACTCCTCCTAGCTCTGACAGAGAACCCAAAAGTGTTGGCACTGACATCTAAACATCCCTCAACACTTCCATCCTACACAGAGGAGAGAACCTTGCTTATGACCATGGGATGAGCTCAAGGCAGATCTGAAGCCCGTGTACACACCATTTACACCAGCAAAATTGTACCCCAAAGTCATGTTCCTGAAAAACATTGGGCTTAAAGTGATGTGAGAATTTCCCTCAGTGAAGACACAGGCCCAGCAGCTGGGGGCCGGGGGGAGGGTTACTGTTGCCTGAAAGAAGCTGAAGATAGAGGAGGGATCATCGAGTGTTGAGGGATAGAGCCCCAAATCTAATCTAGCTATGGTCACATATGACCAGCTCAGTACACTAAGCGTTTATTTACTTCTTTGGAACTATAGTGTTGACTTTGAAAAACTCCCCAGCAGCTTACCCTGCACACAACTGCATACTCTCTTAGTGTCAAAGCAAAACAGGAACTACTAGGATGAGGACTAGAGAGGATACCACCAGGCCCTGAAGATGACTGCATCAGACATGGAAATCGGCTCCAAAATGCTCTAGATAGCCAAGGAATTGTAACTAAGCATATAATTTAAGTAATCTGAGCAACAAAAAAACAGGCGCATCTGCAGTGAGACACCTCCTGGGCATGATTTGGGTGAGAACGATTCGTGTAGTGGGTCTTTGCAGAAGGGTGGTCAGACAAACACATAAACAGTGTCTGATGGGTGGTCTTAGTGACCAAAGCCTTATGAAGACATCTCTCTGATGATTCCACTCAGCACGGGGACAGCTTGGAGAATCCAGATGAGTGGGTACATTTTAATGAAACAGGTCCTAAATTCCAGGACTCCTCTCCAAACCATCCAGAGGTTTTAAATGCTGATCCATAGAGTGGCTCAGTGTAAAGAATCCACCTACAACACAAGAGACATGAATTCTATCCCTAAGTCAAGAAGATCCCCTAGAGGAGGAAATGGCAACCGCCCGTATTCTTGCCTGGGAAATAGCCTGGGAGTAGCCTGGTGGGCTACAGTCCATGGGGTTGCAAAAGAGTCAGACACAATTTAGCAACTAAATAACAACCCACATAAGAAAGGTAGGTGGAGGTTCAGAGGAGGCAGCTGTTTCCTTAAGATTGAGCAACAGGAAGGGGGCTTGGGAGCTGGGGGCACTAGACACTTCATTCTCCCTACAAACACCAACTGTGTCTTCCTTAAATTCAATTGCCACATATTGAGCTTCCCAGGAAACTGACTCTGAGATGGGGCTTAGGATGCTGGGTGTTGACTGAAGGGTGACCTTGGGATCAACCCTCATGGAAGGGAAGGGGATGAAGAAGGAGGAAGGAGATCTCAACCCATGATACAGGCCCAGTGACAGCCTGGTTGTACCCACAGGCAGCTCTGGAGCTAGCATGTCCTGTCAAGAGTATGTGTGTTTGAAGAAGGGAAAGTAGCTGAAGGTGATGGGGGTACCTGCCAGCTAGTCATGTCTCTAGTTCAACCCCTTTGCACTCTCAGCTGGGCCAAGGTTTTGTCTTCACTGGGACAAAACTGACCAGGTCCTTCCAGCTCCAACTGAAAGCAGAAGACACCCCAGCAGCCAATGAGAGCACCATGGTCAGAGGCTGGATAGGTGGGGACATTGAGAGATGGCCCAAGGGAGAGTGTGGATGGAAATACTACTTTGGAAGCTGCAGAAGAAAAATGTACAGGTAGGGATTACCTGTCAGGTGGTAGGGCAACACCCTGACAGCACCCTTCATGGAGAAAGGCCAAACAGGGATTTCAAGACTGCAAAGCCTTAGTCAGCTGGCTGTGGGGACCATGGCTCAGGCCTCCATGGTCCTTTGAGTGGTCTCTTAGACACTGCCATAACCTTTAGGGAGGCTCTCAACACTGAGTTAGGGCATGTTCTAGCTTTCTCATGCCAGAGAGGCCCCCAAGCCCTTAGATCAGGGGTTGGCAAGCTTTTACAGTCAAGGACCAGATAGTGAATATCTGGGACTTTGCAGGCCATATGATCTCTGTTTCATCTACTTCACTCTACTGTTCAGTGTGCAAGCAGCCATAAGCAAGGGGTAGACAAATAAGTGTGGATGTGTTGCAATAAAACTGCATTTATAAAAACAGGTGGCATGCTAAGTTTGGCCCACAGGTTGTGATTTGCTGACTCTGTTGCAGAACAACAGGCTGGCTTAGCTGCTTGCTTCAGGACTGAGTCCTGATGCCAGGCTACATTCAGCCTAAGATCAAGCCCATACCTGGACTGAGGCCAAGCCCTGAGCAGGCCTCGCAAGGAATTCAGATGAGGTTCCAACTTGTGCTCATGACCTTAGATGGAACCATCACTAGTCATGATTGGTTAGACTGGGTTAGACCCTGATGCTAGAATGAATCCTAGATCTTGGCTTCACATTGAGTCCTGGCTCCTACCACAGCTAAACCATGACTTGATTAACCCTAGATCAAACCCTGACCCAGCCCCAGAAAATCCTAGTCCAAGACAGCTCTAATCCTGACTTGTGATAAACTCCTGAACCCAGGCTGAATCCTGATCCCAAACAGAACTCTGATCCAATGTTAAGCTCTGATCCAGCCTCATTCCAAGTCCTGACCTCCGTCAGACCTCAGCCAGATTGAGCTCTAAGGCCTTGGGTTTGGATTTCTCATTCAGATTCAAGCTTCTCAAATGGGGACCCACATACCCCTTCAGTATATTTGATGTCATTTAGCAAACATGACCTGTCTTCTTGCACCAGGGGTCTGAGTTCACCTTCCTTTCCCTTTGAGGTATTTGGGAAGAAATATTTGAGAAGCATGGTGAAGTCCTGGACCCTTCCAGCTCTGTTGTTCTGTGAGAGTGTGCACTCACAGCCCACTTCTCCGGGAATAAATATAAAAGCCTGGCAGCCGACCAGGGCTCTCTCCTCCACCCTGTGCATTCACTTCTCTTACATGTTTGCCAAGAACAGAAGGAGCTCTGCTGAACACCTGCCACCAGGGCAGAAGATCATCTCCCACTCTTACTACAAAGGACAGTCCTCTCAGCAGGGAAGCTCCATGTGTCATCCAAGATGGTCTCCTCTTATGGGGCCCCCAGATACCTCAATCTCCCTGCAAACACCAACTGCCCATCTCCCTTAAGCTCAGCTGTCCTAGACTGAGCTTCCCAGGAAGCTGACTCTGAGATAGAACTTACAGTGCAGGGTGTTGACTGACGGGTGACCTAGGGATCAACCTTATGGAGGGGGTTGGAAGGAGGAGAAGAGACCAGAGGAGAAATCAACCCATGATGCAGGCCTAGTGACAGCCTGGGTGTATCCATGGGCAGCTCTAGAGCTAGAATGACCTGTCAGAGTTATCCCAGCTTTAGCTGAGATGGCTGGGCCTTTTTATCTGCCACCACCTGCCACCAATTTGACCCAAAATGAGCATGACTTTGGGCAGCTCTACAGCTAAGGCCATCTCTGAAAGTGGCCGACAGCTGAGGGTTGTCTGCAGACAGCACTTCTAGCATTTAGGGAAAGAAGTCCTCCACTGATGGATGGTCTGGATAGCACATCTGCATGTCCACCACCCTGCAGTCTGCTCAACCCAAGGACAGAGTGGTGAGATCCCAAGTTCCCTGCACTAAGGGGATTACCTTCCAACTGGTAAACAGAGGTATTCAATCACATTTTTAAAAGTATAAAAAATAAAGTGAGAGACACAGGTAAATAAGCAAATTTGTGAGTAAATAAGCTAATTAAATTTAGTGACACATGACAAAAAAAAAATAAATAAAACTGAAGGCCATCTGTCCCCAGATGGTGGGGAGATAATGGCATCAGAGAAAGATTCTCTGAGGAAGTGATGTATAAGCTGAAATTTTGATAATAAAAATAAAGATAATGATCAAAACCTAAATGAGTGTGTTTCCTAGAGAGTTCCTTACATGCCAGAAACTGTTTCAAGTACACATACTAATTTATTTAATGGTGGTAGAGCCCTGGGCAGTGTCATAGCCATGTGATTTCTGCTATGACATGGTTGTGAATGTTCCTATTACCAGTCACTGTGTAACAAACCAACCCATAAAGGCTTAAAATAATGACCATAATTATTTTTCTCATGAACCTGCAATTTGGGCAGGGCTTGGTAGAGATAGCCACCCCTGCTCAACCTAGTGAAGCTGGGGCTGCACAAAACCTAGCTCTGGGATCATTTGAAGGCTTGTTTACTTACCTTTCTGGTGGTCAGCGCTGGCTGTTGACTGACCCTAAGCTGGGGCTATGGGCCAAAATATGTACCTACTACCTCTCCACATAAGCCTGGGCTTCCTCACAACATGGTGGCTGGGTTTCAAGGGGGAGAATCTCATGAAAGAGTCAGATGGAAGCCATATTGCCCTTATGACCTAGGATTGGGGGTCAACAGTGTCACTCTGCCACATTCTATTCATCAAAGAAATTACAAAGTTACTCTTGGTTCAAGGGGAGGAGAAGTAGACCCATTCATGATAAGAAGTGGAAAGATTCTGGAAGAGCTTATAGGATTGGAAATACTGCTGTAGATATTTTTGGAAATAAATAGTCTGCCATACTGTTACCTGCTGCCTGCTTTTTAATTCTGTGGATACTCATGGAATCCCATATTTCCCTATATCTGGCCTGTTAGCATCCTCTCTATATATAATTTCAACTCCATTGCCTCTTGCCTAAGTCAACAAGAGTCAGTTTTTGTTTTTGTTTCTATTGGTTGCAACCAAGAACCTCGACTCACACAGGCAGTGAGGTAGAGGTAGAAATAAGCATGATGTGTTCAAGGGACAAAGTGGAAGTCAATACATCCAAAGTGTCTTGCAGCTCAATACCTTCCTTTTAACATTGGTCAGTGGCACTGATCTTCAATTCCTGTATAGCAACCAACAAGAGGGGATTCAGAGGCCAGTACCTTGAACCTGACCACTTCAATAGCTTCTCGTCCGTGTCATCTTTTCAGTAGGCCTAAAAGGCTGTCCCTCAGAAAGATGCCTGGCATTCTATCTATTGGTCTGGCAGAGTGGATTATCAGAAACTCTTTTTTTATCTCCCCCAAATTGTTACATGCCCCTCTGTAGTCAGTCCCTTCCCTCCAATTTATGACTCTTTCTTAAATTGAAGCAAAAAAGGCAGAGGGGTGATTGTGGTGGTGGTGATGCTCATGTTAGTCAGAATTCTCTGCAGAAACAGAATCAACAGGATATATATATATATATATATATATATATATCCTATTGATTCTGATATATATATATTATATATATATCAGTAAGATATATATATATATATATTATATATATATGATCTGTCAGCCTCCATAGTTGTGTGAGCCAATTCCTTAATCAAATGCATTTCTATGTACCATCAATGACTAATCCAAACTAAAATTTAAAATATATTTATAATCACTAAAAAAATTTAGATGTAGTTACCAAAACATATGTATTTATATGCTGAAAACTATAAAATGTTGGTGAAAGAAATCAAAGACCCAAATAAATAGAGACATACCATGTTCATAAATTGAAAGCCTCAACATAATTAAAAAATCAGTTCTAAAAAAAAAATAACAAGTCAGTTCTACTCAAACTGATATACAGGTTTAATGTAATTCCTATCAAAATTCCAAGAAGAAAAACTGATAAGGAGCTGACTCACCCTGGCTTCAATAAAAATAAAAAATAAGAAGTGAAAAAAAAATTGTACACTTTAAATATAGTTTGTTGTATGTCAAAGCTATCTCAATAAAGCTACTTTTAACAATAAAAAAAAAAAGAAAAACTGATAAATTAGACTTCATCAAAAATCAAACATATGCTCTACAAAAAGATTCTGTTAAGAGAATGAAAAGACAAGCTACACACTGGGAGAAAATGTTTGCAAACCACGTATCTGACAGAGAACTAGCATTTAGAATATGTAAAGAATAGCAAAAAAAGCTCTCTAAGAAAATGTGAAATATACATAAACTTTTCCTTAAATAGGATAAAGATGGCAAACAAGCACATGAAAATATATTAATGTTATTAGACATTAGGAAATTACACATTAAAACCACAAAGAGATAGCACTACATACCAACAAAATGGCTTTTAAAATGTTCAAATGTTGGCAAATATCCTTGCCAAATGTTGGCAAGGATACTGAGGAACATGATAACTCTTTACATTGCTGGGGTAAATGAAATGGTACAGCTACTTTGTAAAATAGTTTGGCAATAAAAAAAAAAAAAAAACTTTTTTAAAAAACATGCAACTAACATAACCCAACAATTGTACTCTTGGCACTTATTCCAAGAAACGAAAAATGTGATCACATAAAGACCTGTACATAAATGTTTATAGCAGCTTGATTTGTAGTAGACCCAAATGGAAAGCAACCTAGATGTCTTTCAGCTGGTGAGTAGTTAAACTGTGGTACATCCATACTGTGGAATACTACTTAACAATAAAAAAAGAACAGACTTGATACATGCAACACCTGGAAGAATCTCCTAGAACCATGCTGAGTGAAAAAAGTCAATTCTAAAATGTCACCTGCTATCTGATCCCATGTACAATCATCCCTCAATATCTATAGGGATTGGTTCCAGGACCTTCTCAGACACCAGAATCCAAGGATACTCAAGTCCCTTATACAAAATGACACAGTACTGTCAAGTGTATTTATCCAGTGATTCTGCATCCATGAATTCAGCCAGCTGCAGAATGTCAGTCCATGGTTGGTTGAATCCATGAAAGTGGAACCCATAGATGCAGAGAGCCAACAGTATGTAACATTCTTGAAGCGACAAAATCGTAGAAATAGAGAACAGATTAGTGGTTGCCAAAGGTTAAGGAGGTAGTTGAAGGAGAAAGAGTGTGGGTATAAAAGGGCATAACAAGGATCCTTGTGATGGGATATTCTCTCTCTTGATGCATCGTTAATATCCTGGTTGTGATACCATACAAGATGTTTTGCCAGATGTTGCCATTAGGGGAAACTAGGTAAAGAATACGTGGGATCTCTCCATGTTGCTTCTTACAGATGCACGTAAATCTATACTTATCGCAAAATAAAAAGTTTAATCTGAAAAATAATTGATTGAAGTTTCTTTTGTTGTCTGGCATTTAGTCTATCCTTGAGAATGTTCCATGTGTGCTTTAGAAGAATGTGTGTTCTGTTGTTGCTGGATGTTCTACAGATTTGTTAGGTGAACATAATGATAATAGCAATTTGAAGTCTTGTTCTGCTAAGTCTAACATTTGGGCCCCCAAAGAGATTGTGTTATTGACTGCTTTCTTCTCTGTGGGAGTCACACTTTCCTGGGTATGGGTATGTGTGTATGTGTGTGTTGCATGTTTTATACTTTCTGTTGAAGATTGGACATTTTATGTATCATTGCAACTCTGAATTCTAATCCCACAGGAGGGGTGGTTGTTAATAATGTTTTTTTTTGTGTATCCTGGATTTGTTTGCTTGGATTAATTGCATGAAATCTATTTCCCTCACATTGTGTGCTGGATGATGTCTCTACTTAGGGTTCTTTTTAATTCTTGCTTTTACTTTTAAGCCTGACTTCCTAGAGGTCACTCTTGGACAACATATGATTTAGTCAGAGGTTGTGCTGAAAGCATCTTGAGCCAGTAAGACACCCATTCTTTGCTGATGGATCTGTGAGTGGTTCAGAGAACACATTTAAAGTTCAAGCAACTTTCAAGTGGGGTCCACATTTTATGCTCTGTGTTTACACTACTTCACCTCCAACAAGGAAGGAGTAGCTGGCTGGTGTCCTCTCTGGTCTCTCCTTAGGTGCTCACAGCCGTGAGCATGAGCACAGCCACCAGGAATTAAGCAGATATCTTACAAAGATCCACTCTGGTTGACTCCTTCCTAGATCTCCCTTGTTAAATTTCTGGCTGGTTTATCTGTCTGTTGCTTGCCCCAACCATTACAGAGACCTTAGGTTAGCTGTGCTGTTGGCCTTCTCTAATCATTTGCCACTGATGTCACTGTTGATTTTTACAACCACCCTGGCAAGTGGTTCTGTACTCTTCTCCCATAAAGTCTGTCCCTTTCATTAGTCCTCATGGCCTACCATGTCCTTGTAGGACTACAGAGGTAGGGGTGGTGGGTAGTGGGAGAACAGCTAAGCCATGAATTTCCATTGTTCATGTCGAGGCTTGGTAGATGTTGTTAAATAAATGTTTCTCAATTTTTGTGTCTAACATAACATATCCAAACTGAATCTCTGACTCCTGTCCTTTCCCACTGTTAGTGGAACCTCCTTCTTTCCAGCTTTTCAGGTCAAAAACCTTGGAATTATTCAAAATGTGGCCAAAATCATGCAGTAGGAAGACCCTGAGATTACCTTGTCCTATGAGCACACCAAAATTACAACTATTTACTCTTTATGAGAATGACCTGAAAAATAGCAGGAAAGACTTTCTATAACTAAAGACACAAAGAAGGAACTACAATTAGAAGGGAAGGAAGGGGCGGAGATGCAGTATAGTCAAGACCCACCTACCTGGGTAGGCAACTCCAAACAGAAGGATAACCACAATTGGAGGGGTTTCCCCCAAGGAGCAAGGGGTGTGAGGCCAACATCAAGCTCCCTAGTCTAGAGGTCCTGAGCAGAAAGATGAGCTCCCAGAAGCCTGGACTGGAGACTGATGGGGCTTGAGTATGGGAAAGCAAGGGCTGTGGGAACCAAAGACTTCATTCAAAATCTTGCACACAAATCCCACACTCTGAGGCCCAACTCAGAAAGAGTAATATGAGGATCCTGGGTCAGACCCATTTGCTGATCTTGGAAAGCCTCCTGGAGAGGCAGGAGGCAACTGGGACTCCCCTTGGGGAAAGGGATGCTCATGATGACCATTTTTGAGAGTTTGTTCTACTACAAGGACAGTACTGTTAGCTGGTGCCATTTTGGAGTCCTCCCTATAGGGTCCATCCCTCTAAATGATGAAAGGAAGAAACCTATAAGCATGAATACTCTATCCAGAAAGGCTATCATTCAGACTTTATAGTTTTACAGACAAGCAAAGCTAAAACAGTTCAGCAACACTACACCAACTTCACAAGAAATATTAAAGGGACTTCTCTAAGTAGAAAAGAAAATACCACAATCAGAAAGAAGGAAAATTACAAAAGGAAAATCTCATTCATAAAGGCAAACATACAGTAAAGGTCAACCAATTATAAATTTAGTAGAAAAGTTACAAGACAAAATCAGTGAAACCACCTATATCCACAATAGGTAGTTAAGGGATATGCACAAAAAATGATGTAAAATATGATGCCAAAAACACTATGGGGAGAGTAAAAATGCAAGATTGTAAGAATGCATTCAAACTGGAAAGAACATCAACCTAAAATAATCACATATATGTATGTGTGTGTATATATATACTTATATATACAGTTGTATATGAACCAAAAACCTATAATGGATACACACCAAAAAACCAGAAGTTTCCAAAATAACACAGAAGATAATCATCAAATCACGCAAAAGAGGAAAAAAGGAACAAAAACATTTCAATACAAAAACAACCAAAAAATACTAAACAACACAGCAATAAGAACATTTGTTGTTCAGTCGCTCAGTCATGTCCGATTCTTTGTGACCACATGCACTGTAGCATGTCAGGTTTTCCTGCCCTGCACCATCTCCCGGAGCTTGCTCAAACTCATGTCCATTGAGTCAGTGATGCCATCCAACCATCTCATCCTCTGTCATTCCCTTCTCCTCTGGCCTTCAATCTTTCCCACCATCAGGGTTTTTTCTAACAAGTCAGCTCTTTGCATCAGATGGCCAACGCATTGAAGCCTCAGCTTCAGCATCAGTCCTTCCAATGAATATTCAAGGTTGATTTCCTTTAGGATTGACAGGTTTGATCTCCATGCTATCCAAGGGACTCTCAGGAGTCTTCTCCAACATCACAGTTCAAAAGCATCAATTATTTGGCGTTCAGCCTTCTTTATGGTTCAACTCTCACATCCATACATGACTACTGGAAAAACCACAGCTTTGACTATACAGACCTTTGTTGGCAAAGTAATGTCTCTGCTTTTTAATACATTGTTTAGGTTGGTCATAACTTTTCTTCCAAGGAGCAAGCGTCTTTTAATTTCAAGGCTGCAGTCTCCATCTACAGTGATTTTGGAGCCCAAGAAAATAAAGTCTGTCACTGTTTTCATTGTTTTTTGAATGTTGAATTTTAAACCAGTTTTTCACCTCTTTCACTTTCATCAAGAGACTCTTTAGTTTCTCTTCACTTTCTGCCATAAGGCAGAATATCTGAGATTATTGATATAAGAACATACCTATCAATAATTACATTGTAACTGGCTATTGTAAACAGTGCTACAATGAACAATGGGGTGCATATATCCTTTCAGACCACATTTCTCTAGATATATGCCCAAGAGTGGGATTGCAGGATCATATGATAACTCTATTTTTAGTTTTTAAGGAACCTCCATACTGTTCTCCATAGGGGCTGTACCAATTTACATTCCCACCGACAGTGTAGGAGGGCTCCCTTCTCTCCACATCTCCAGCATTTATTTTTTGATGATATCCATTCTGACTGTGAGGTGGTATCTCACTGTAGTTTTGATTTGCATCATTTTCATGTGCCTGTTGGCCATCTGCATGTCTCCCTTGGAGAAATGTCTGTTTAGGTCTTCTGCCCATTTTTTGTTGGGTTTTTTTCTTATGATATTAAACCACATGAGTTGTTTGTAAATTTTGGAGACTAATCCCTTGTCAGTTGCATGATTTTGCAAATATTTTTGAAATGCAAATATTTTCTCCCATTCTGTATGTTGTCTTTTCATATTGTTTATGGTTGACTTGGCTGTGCAAAAGCCTTTAAGTAGGTCCTATTTGTTTATTTTTGTTTTTATTATCCTTATTCAGGGAGATGGATTAAAAAATATATCGCTACAATTTTTGTCAGAGGGAAGCAACCTAAATGTCCACCAACAGAAGAATGGATGAAGATGTGGTACATAAATACAATGTAATATTACTCAGCCACGAAAAGGAATGAATTTGAGTCAATTCCACTAAGGTGGTTGAACCTAGAGCCTGTTATACAGAGTGAAGAAAGTCAGAAAGAGAAAAACAAATATTGTATATAACGCATATATATGGAATCTAGAAAAATGGCACTGATGAACCTATTTGCAGGGCAGGAATAGAGACATAGAAATAGAGAACAGACTTGTGGACACAGCAGGGGAAGGAGAGAGTAGCACTGAAGCATATACATCACCATAGGTAAAACAGATGGTTGATGGGCAGTTGCTATATAACACAGGAGCTCAACCTCGTACTCTGTGACAACCTAGAGGGGTGGGGTGGGGTGGGGTGGGGGTTGCAGGGAGTTTTAAGAGGAGGGTACATACGTATACTTATGGCTGATTCATTGTACGGCAGAAACAAACACAGCATTGTAAAGCAATTATCCTCCAATTAAAAATACATTTTTTAAAAAAGTCACTTTCCCTGCAGAAATCCTCTAGAGCACAGCAGAACCAGGACAGAAGGCCCTCTCTTCCTGCAATGTCTCTTCAAGCATCCTCCACTGACAAACCTTAACAACTGAAATCAATTGATAAGCAGCCTGTGACCTCCTTGATAGTCTCAGAAAAACTCACTCCCACCTTAGTGCCTTTGCAGTTGTTGTGCCCTCCATCTGGAATCCTTCTTCTCAACCCCCAATCTTTTCTGCATGACTTGCTCCCTTACATCCAACAGGTTTCTGCTCAAATAGCTCTTTATCAGTAGGGCCTTTTCTGACCAACTTCATTAAATAGCACCATACTCACATCACTCTGCAACTCAGACCTCATCCTTTTCTCCAAAGCAATTATTTACTTAGGTATTTACTACTTATTATCTTTCTCCACCTTCAAGAATATTAGCTCATCAAGTACAAAGAATTCTATTAATATTTTGTTCCTTTCAGATTTTTCCCTATGAGGATTTTTTTTTTAGGGGCTTAATATAGACACAGAAATGCATTTGTATGTGAAACTTCCTGAATTTTCATAAACTGAACCCCCCTAGGTAACCAGTACTCAGATCAAAAAAATAGAACACTACCAAGCACCCTAAAAACTCCCTTTGTGCCCCCTTTAAGGGTATACATCCTAGATTGAAGAAGCAAAGATTAGTTTTTGTCCTTCATATGAGTGGAATTACACAATATGTATTTTGTGATTTGTCTTTGGTTTCTGTCACTTGACATTTTTACAGAAGATTCATCCATATTTCGTTGTTTTACTGTGTATCTTTCATACTCCTTGATGTGCAACATTCCAATGTGTGAATATACTACAAGTTTGTTTATGTACTGTCAATGAATCTTTGGGTACTTCCCAGTTTTGGCTGTTATAAATAGAGTCACTGTGTGCTTTCCTATACATGTCTTCTTGTGAGCATATGTCATAATTTCTGTTGAGTGTTTATCTAGGAGCAGATATATACATATTCAGATTTACCAACCAGCCTCCACAGCCAATACCACAGGGATATTCTCTTTCATTCATGTCAAATAGCATTCCCTGACATGACATATATGAAGCACTCAGCATTGGGCTGAGTTCAATATGAGGATTCTGGAAACAGGCATTTTCTTTCTTAGACTCCATGCAAAGCACTGTACTTGGTTCAGTGGGATGAAACAAAGACTCAAGGTAAGTATGGTTCAAAGTAAGCCATATGATATGTAAGAAAATTTGTCAATATTGTCACTATAGATCTCACTCTACAATGAGATCTACAGCAACAACAGATCAGTAGAAAAAAAAAATTCTAAAGTTACATTAAAAATGAAAAAACAAGGGAAAAAAACTTCTTATGAAGCTAGAATTGAAAGACTCAAAAATAACAATAATAATGGCAAATCTTTATTGACCATTTCCTCCATGGCAAGCTTATTGTGTATATTACCTCATCTAATCTTCAGTGATATAAGGCATGCTACAGTCCATGGAGTCAATGTCCAATACTACTTAATGACTAAACAACAAGAGATAGGTTCTGTCATACCAAGGCCCACTTCTTTTTTGCTGTTTGACTGCTGACAGCTTCAAAGCTCATAAGAAAACTATGGGCACCCTCCCTTGGCACCTGCAGGATGTCCAAGCCATACATGCCCTGGCCCTTTTATGGGACCTCACCACAGCATCCCCTACCCCAACAACCACAGTGAAACGGGAGAGTTGCCCCACCCTGCTCTCTCAAAACATTTTCAGACCTGTTTGGGACCCTGCCCTGCCTCCCCAGAAAGCCTCATTATGTCTACAATAAATCGTTTCAAACACTTGTGGTGCACAGATAGATCAGTCTCAGATATCCAAATTAAAGCTGGTGAAGGGCACAATGCTGCCCCCCATGAGACAAGAAGAAGACACACTCCCACTTAATAGATGAGAAAAATGAGCTTAGAAAAGTTACTCATCATTAATTCATTCAACAGCATGTGTTCAGTGCACAAAGTAGGAAACAACATGGACTAATTCCGAGCCCTTGGTAGAGTGAAGGAAGTAGTTTACAGAAAAATAAATATAAATTATTTTTAAATATATGAAAATATGACTAGTGTCCCTTTAGCTAAATACATACTAATTAAAACAAGGAAGCTATTTTGAACTTAAACTGAATAAGATGTAACACTGTAACTACACACTCACCATTGTGAGTGGTGTAGGGTGATACCATTGGAGGGCTACCTGGTAGGTCTATCAACTTTTTAAATGTAGCCCCACTCTCCCTCCCTCGGTAACCCTACTTTCAGGAGTTTATACACACAGACATAGCTAAAAAGGGGCGGGGCTTGACACTTCCTTCTTTCCTTAAGTGTATTATATTTCTGTATAGGTCTTTGTATTAAATTAGAAAATACAGAGTATTAGGGAGAAAAAAAAAAAAAACCCACAACCCCAGCATCCATGAATAAGATTAAGCTCACCTATCTGCTGCTTCCTTCCTCCTGGCAGAGCAATGCTGCCTCCTGGTGGATTTACTATTAAGTACAGTCATTATTTTACAATTTTGAATTTTTAAAATGCACTTTATTTTTTAAACTAGGTAATGAACTCACATTGTTAAATATTTTAAGTTCTAAATGGTATAGAGTAGAAACTCTCCTATCCATTTCTGTTTCCCTTGAAGCAATTGAACTGGCATATATGAAGTGAAAAGTGAAAGTGAAGTCGCTCAGTCATGTCTGACTCTTTGCAACCCCATGGACTGTAGCATACCAGGCTCCTCTGTCCATGAGATTTTCCAGGCAAGAGTACTAGAGTGGGGTGCCATGGCCTTCTCCAGAGGATCTTCCCAACCCAGGGATCAAACCCAACTCTCCTGCATTGCCAGCAGACGCTTTACTGTCTGAGCTACCACGGAAGTCCTGTATATATAGATATAGACATATAGATATAGATAGGGGCTCCTCTGGTGGTTCAGATGGTAAAGAATTTGCCTGCAATAGAGGAGACCTGGGTTCGATCCCTGGGTGAGAGATCACCTGGAGAAGGGAATGGCAACCCACTCTAGTATTCTTGCCTGGAGAATTCCATGGACAGAGGAGCCTGGCAGGCTACAGTCCATGGGGTCACAAAGAGTTAGACACAACTGAGGAACTAACACTTTCATACAGATACACCTAAAGATCTAGTATATATATTATACATACATAGCATATGCATGTATATATAAAGGAATGCTATTCAGACATAGAAAAGAAGGAATTTTTGCCATTTGCAACAAAATGAATGGATTTGGAGGTCACTATACTAAGTGAAATAAATCAGATAAAGACAAATACTGTATGATATCATTTGTATGTGGAATCTAAAAAATCCAACGAACTAGTGAATGTAACAAAAAGAAACAGACTCACTCTCTCACAGAGAGCAAACTCTTGGTTACCAACACAGAGAGGAAAGAGGGGAGGGCAATAAAGGGGTAACAAATTAAGAGGTACATAAGACTGTCAGTTTTCATTCCAATCCCAAAGAAGGGCAATACCAAAGAATGTTCAAACTACTGTACAATTGCACACATTTCACATGCTAGCAAAGTAATGTTCAAAATTCTTCAACCTAGTCTTCAACAGTATGTGAACAGAGAACTTCCAAATGTACAAGCTGGATTTACAAAAGGCAGAGGAACCAGAGACCAAATTGCCAACATTCACTGGATCATAGAAAAAGTGAGACAATTCCAGAGAAACATCTACTTCTGCTTCATTGACTACACTAAAGCCTTTGACTGTGGATTACAACAAACTGTGGAAAATTCTTAAAGAGATGGGAATAGCAGACCACCTTACCTGTCTCCTGAGAAACCTGTATGGAGGACAAGAAGCAAGTTAGAATCAGACATGGGACAATGGACTGGTTCAAATCAGGCAAGGAATACATCAAGGCTGTATTGTCACCCTGCTTATTTAACTTCTATGCAGAGTATATCATGTGAAATGACAGGCTGGATGAATCATAAGCTGGACCCAAGATTCCTGGGAGAAATATCAACAACCTCAGATATGCAGATGGCACCACCCTAATGGCAGAAAGTGAAGAGGAACTAAAGAGCCTCCTGATGAGAGTGAAAGAGTAGAGTGAAAAAGCTGGCTTTGAAATTCACCATGCAAAAAAACAAAGATCATGGCATCCAGTCCAATCACTTCATAGCAAATAGATGGGGAAAAAATGGAAACAGTGGCAGATTTTCTTGGGCTCCAAAATCACTTCGGATGGTGACTGCAGTCATAAAATTAAAATATGCTTGCTATTTGGAAGAAAAGCTATGACAAACCTAGACAGCATATTAAAAAGCAGACATCATTTTGCCAACAAAAGTACATATAGTCAAAGCTATGGTTTCTCCAGTAGTCATGTATGGATGTGAGAATTGGACCATAAAGAAGGCTGAGTGCCAAAGAATTGATGCTTTCGAACTGTGGTGCTGCAGGAGGAGTCCCTTGGACAGCAAGGAGATCAAACCAGTCAGTCCTAAAGGAAGTCAACCCTATTCATTGGAAGGACTGATGCTGAAGCTGATACTCCAATATTTTGGCCACCTGATGTGAAGAGCCAACTCATCGGAAAAGACCCTGATGCTGGGAAGGATTGAGGGCAGGAGGGGAAGGGGGTGAGAGAGGATGAGATGGTTGGATGACATCACCAACTCAATGGACATGAGTTTGAGCAAACTCCAGGAGATAGTGAAGGAAGAGAAGCCTGGCATGCTACAGTTCATGGGGTCACAAAGAGTTGGACATGACTTAGTGACTGAACACCGACAACAAATATCTCAATTTAAAAAGAACATGCAAACTAAAAACAAAAAGGAGCCATATATCCCCTGCTGGGTCTAGTTTTGAGATAAGAGATAAACGGGCCCCTGGACTAGGCAGATGGTGCTTGTTAAGTGGAGTAAAATTGGAGCTTTGTTCTCACCCAGACACTCCAAGGACAAAGCTAGTGGCAGAAGCTGAGTTCTGCTAAAATGGAGATAAGATGACCACTCCTGAGGTCAAGGGAAACTTCCCTGTCTGCACATGAAGAAGTCTCCTTGGGGGTCAGACAGGGAAGAAGGGCTAACCTGGTGGCTCAGTGGTAAAGAATACACCTGCCAATGCAGGAGACACAAGTCAATCCCAGATCCAGGAAGATACCACATGCCACAGAGCAACTGAGCCTGTGGCACTGCAACTACTGAGCCTGTGCTCTAGAGTCTAGGAACCACACTTCTCAGCCCACGCACCCTAGAACCTGTGCTCTGCAACAAGAGAAACCACCACAATGAGAAGCCTGTGCACTGCAACTAGAGAGTGGCCCCTGCTCTGTTCACTGAAACTAGAGAAGTCTGGCAGCAATGAAGACCCAGAACAGCCAAAAATTAAAAAGAAAAAAGAAAGAAATACCAGGACAAGTAGAGGATCAAGGAGGGAGAGACAATGGGAAGAAAAATAAAAAAGCTTAAAAAAGTTGGGGGGAGGGAGGGAGCAACACCTCCCATAATAAGTGTAGACATGTACCCACAAGCCTCTGTGGTGAAATCCATCTTAGAAAAATGTTGCATAGGCAGCTGGGGGAGGGTCCAAGGACTAATTAAGAGTGAAGAAAGAAACAATTGGTCAAATGTAAACAAAGACACTGAAGGACTGTGCTATATGAGTGACTTCAATCACCTCTTTGTGTGGTTCACAACAAAATGTGGAAAATTCTTCGAGATGGGAATACCAGACCACCTTACCTGTCTCATGAGAAACCTGTATGCAGGTCAAGAAGAAACAGTTAGAACCAGACATGGAACAACAGACTGGTTCCAAATAGGGAAAGGAGTACGTCAAAGCTGTATTGTCATCCTGCTTATTTAACATCTATGCAGAGTACATCATTCGAAATGCCAGGCTGGATGAATCACAAGCTGGAATCAAGACTGCTGGGAGAAATATCAATAACCTCAGATATGCATATGCCACCCCATTCACTTATGGCAGAAAGTGAAAAGGAACTAAACAGCCTCTTGATAAAGATGAAAGAGGAGAGTGAAAAAGCCGGCTTAAAACTCAACATTCAAAACATGAAGATCATGGCATCTGATCCCATCACTTCATGGCAAATAGATAGGGAAACAATGGAAACAGTGACAGATTTTATTTTCTTGGGCTCCAAAATCACTGCAGATGGTGACTGCAGCCATGAAATTAAAGATGCTCCTTGGAAGAAAAGCTATGACAAACTGTTTTAAGGAGCAGAGACATTACTTTGCCAACAAAGGTCTGTATAGTCAAAGCTATTGTTTTTCCAGTAGTCGTGTATGGATGTGAGAGCTGAACCATAAAGGCTGAGCACCAAAGAATTGATGCTTTTGAACTGTGGTGTTGGAGAAGACTCTTGAGAGTCCCTTGGATAGCAAGATCAAACCAGTTAATCCTAAAGGAAATCAACCCTGAATATTCATTGGAAGGGGACTGATGCTGAAGGTGAAGCTCCAATATTTTGGCCACCTGATGTGAAGAGCTGACTCATTAGAATAGACCCTGATGCTGGGAAAGATTGAAGGCAGAAGGGGACAACAAAGGACGAGATGGTTAAATGGCATCACTGACTCAATGAACATGAGTTTGAGCAAGCTCCAAGAGATGAACCTGGCGTGCTGCAGTCCATGGGGTTACAGAGTTGGACATGACTGACTGACTGAACAACAAATCACCTCTAATCTGTGTCCTGACTTAGTAGAGGGTGCCCATACTCTTTCTCTTTAGCTGTGTATTTCTGGCTTGCTTCAGGTTTTTTTTTTTTGTTCTTTTTTTGCAGTATCTTTTTAACGGCATATAGTATATGTAAATTTTTAAAAAAATTTTACAGTGCTGTTGGTTTCTGCCATACAATGCAAATCAGCCGTAATTATACACCCAACCCTCCCCTCCTCTCCCCCCATCCCATCCCTCCAGGTCATCATAGAGCACCAGAATGGGCTCCCTGTTCTACACAGCAACTTCTCACTAGCTATCCATCTTACACCTGATAGTATATACATATATACATACATATATATATATATATATATATATATATATATACACTATATATAGTGTATATATATACACACTGATGCTACTTTCTCAATTTGTCCCCCTTTTCCTCCCCCACTGCATCCACAAGTCCATTCTCTACATCTGCATCTCCATCGCTTCCTTGCAAATAGCTTCATCAATATCCATTTTTCTAGATTCCATATGTTAATACATTATTTTTTACTTACTTCACTGTATACATGCTCTAGATTCGTCCACCTGTATTAAATAAACAGTTTCTCTGTTGTGCTCTCCCACATCTCATGCTGTATCAAATAATAAACTGCACCCATTTTCAGTTTCTGCCTCCTTGAAACATTCTTTCAGAAGGGTAAGACAGAAATTTTCCTTCTAACCTCTAGCCCCTGGTGGTGTAGTATCTAGGATTCCTGGTTTTCATCCAGGCTGCATGTGTGCGTGCTAAGTCATTTCAGTCATGTCCGATTCTTTGCAACCCTATTGACTGTAGCCCACCAGGCTCCTCTGTCCATGGGATTCTCCAAGCAACAATACTGGAGTGGGTTGCCATGCCCTCCTCCAGGGGATTGAACCCACAGCTCTTTATGTCTCCTTCATTGGCAGATAGGTTCTTTGCCACTAGTGCCACCTGGGAAACCCTTTCATCCAGGCTACCCATGTTCAATTCCTGAGCAGGAAGATCCCTCTTAAGGGCTGCTCACTGCTGTCTGAGATCAATTTCTTTTACTTAGCAGAATATACTCAAGGTTCATCCAAGTAGTAGCAGTATCAATATTTCATTCCTTTTATGGCTGAATAATATTCCATTGAATGTACAGCCCACAATTTACCTATCAATTAATCCACTGATGGACAGCTGGGCTGTTCCCACCTTTTGCCTGTTATGAATTCTACTACAAACATTTGTATCCAAGTTTCTGTGTAAACATATATTTTCATTTCTCTTGGATACATACTTAAGAGTAGAATTGTATGGTAACTGTTTATCTTTTTGAGGAACTCCCAAATCATTTTACATAGTCGCTGCAACATTTTACATTCTTACCAGTAATGCAGTATTTCTCCAGATCCTTGCCAGCTTTTTTTCCCCATTAAAGTCATCCTAGTGGGTTAAAGTGATATCTCATTGTGGGTTTGATTTTGAATTTAATGACCAATGATGAAATTTTTCATGTGTTGTCCATTTGTGTATCTTCTTTGAAGAAATGTGTATTCCATTGTTGACTTTTTAATTGGGCTGTTTATCTATAGTTGAGTTTTCAAAGTTCTTTTTATAAAATTAGTAGTCTGGATTTTAAACACAAATCAGATATATGCTTTGCAAATATTTTCTTCCATTCTGTAAGTTACATTTTCACATTCTTGATAATGTCCTTTGATGCAATTTCCAAATCTGATGAAATCCATTTTTTTTTTCCCTTGAGCTTTTAGTGTCAAATATAAGAATGCAGCCCAAGGTCATCAAGACTTGTTTTCTTGAAACCAACCTGTTTCAATCGCTGGTTTGCCAGTAAGTTCCTCAAGGAGGATGGCTCCAGGGACCCATGCACTGGCCTCTTCTAGTGCTACCAGCAGTATGTTTAGAAAGCCATGAAGGAGGAGATTCCTATTGAAAGACTGGAGTTCTTGGGCCACGGCAAAGAAAATCCTGAAAGTGCTTCTTGATCTTGACAGTAACTTTGGAAACGGACTCCTCAAATGAGGAAATTGAGGACTCTCAGTCATATCAAAGACATGAAGAGATAGCCATCAATTTGACAAATTTAGGAAGAAGTTCCCTTTCCTTCTTGCTTTTTTTCTTACTTGTAAAAGATGATGAACCATCACTCTGCGCTAGCTCTGGCAACTCAGTAGGAATTTCGTGTGCTAAATAATGGAATTATTTGGGATTATGGTTGCAATACTTGGTCTGGGATCAGTTTCAGATATATCTCATACGTAAATGCCATTAAGTTTGTCAGGATGACCAAGGATTCCTGACCTTTTGAGTTATGCTTCAAAGGACATTACGTTACATACACCGAAGGGGTTATTGTCCGTAGAAGCAACTGGTTAGGATCTCTCTTTTCTCTCAGGGAGTGAATGCTCTGGAAAAGATTCCCAGTCTAACAGTTTCAAACAATGCTTGAGAGTAGTTTTATTTTTAAATAGTAAATTGTTAACATTGCTGGTGGACTGCGTTAGCCAAAAGGAAGACAGCTTTTAACAGTTGCCTTTGTTAACAAGAGGTGTCAGATCTCACATTTAAGATGTGAAAACTTCCAGAATGGTGTGGTGAACACCATTTCAGAGCTCATGGTACAGTTTAGGAATTGAGATCTTTAGAGAGGCTATGGAGGAAGTTCCTAAATTGTAAAGACTTGTTGCCAATTTTCAACTTTAAGATGGAAATTTAGTTTCTAAAGAAAATAAAGTACTGCTTAAGAAGTTATCTTGATTAGTGCCTTCCAAAGAGGACATACCAATTCACAATCCTCATCAATACAGTATTAATGTTAATTTTAACAAAATTAGTTCTGCCAGTAGAACAGGTGAAAATGCTTGCTTACAGTTTGATTTTGTAATTCTCTTGAATGAGGCTGTACATCCCTGCAAATGAATACAGTATTTTACAAGGGAAATAACTAAGGATTAGGGCTAGTTTTTCCAAAGCAACCCTTCTTGATTCTTATCAAGCACCCAATACATCAACGGTTTTTCTGAAAATAAACAAACATACTAGGTGCATTTATAATATTCTCTTAAAGAGTTTATTATAAACTAGTGTCACAGGCCACAAGGAAGTAAAAGGACTATGTACAGCCTTACGGGAAACAGGCAGGGAGCTGAGGAGGGCCAAGATGAGCCTAGGGCCTTGGTGGGCGCATTCCCGGGGGAGGGGGCCCTGTAAGGGAAACCAGACAATCCGGTGAGACTCCGCGAACAACGGCTTAACAAACAAACAGGTGTGGTAACGTGGCCCTGGAGAATCAGGCCCAAGCCTCTGTGGAGCTACTTCCATAACTCTGTGGCCAAGGTCAAAGAAGGCCTGAAGTAAGAGTAAGAAGTTTAGTCAGTGCCTGATCTGCAACTCAAATCCCCACCCTACCCCAGCCTCCCACACCCGGCAGTTACCAAATGATCAGAGGGGGACTTCACTGGGGCCATGGGCTCCTATGCTTATAAAGCTCAGTAATGGAAAACTATAAATACAGTGATCAGCCAGTTTGGCCACGGGTTAACTTATAGGCCACTATGGCTTCATGAAAAGAACCCTGGCCTGGACACTGAGCTCTCTATGGGCCTGTTTCTCACCTATAAAACAAGAGAACTGATCTACATCAGCATTTCTCAAACTGGAGTTAAACAGATAATCCATAATAAATAGTACAGAAAAGCCCAGAATCCCTCCTTAATTACTAGCCACTCCCAAACCAAAGGGCCTAAGACCTTTCTTGGTCATGCAACAAAATGCACTATTTTACAATGACCAGAGAATACTGCCTTAGACACTGAAGTACTGTGTACCGGGAGGTTTTCACTATTCTAAGAGCAAAGTAAGTTCCATTTAAGAAATGCTTGTTCCCTCTTTCCTTTCTGAACAAAGTTGTCCTCTAAGTGTTCACTTCCCTAAACTTAAGGCATAAAAGCCAAGAAGGTATGGTCTAACTCCAACCTTCTCTCCAATTCCTAACCCAACATAGCTCTAGGGAATCAACGCCACTAATACAGGCACTTACCTCGCATCCCTGGGGGAGGAGGCCGCATCCCCGGTGGCGGCATGCCCATAGGAGTTCCTCGTCCAGGTGGGATCCCCATTGGGGGACCCATGGGAGGCCTCATACCAGGAGGTGGGCCCATCATGCCTGCAAGAGAAAAGTCCCAAGAAAACAGCTCAAGTGTCCATCATAGCAGGAAAAGTAAAAAAGGTAGCAGGAAAGAGACAAAACTGTTCACCACATTCTAAGACAGAGGGACCATTCCACCCTTCCAGTCCTTCCTAGCACTAGGACTTGAGCCAGAGATAGAGCTCTTGGCTGGCTAGTTCCAAAGTCAGTCAACCAAGCTGGATCTCAGAGTAATCCTGCTTAATTACACAAACTCATCATCAGTTTCAGTCAAGGTTATATCTCATCATAAATCCAGCTAAGGCATCTTCTATCAATTAACAATGGACTCCTCCTGGGCTCCTCACCTGGAGGGGGTGCCCCTCGGCCCATAGGTGGTGGAGGACCTGCACGGCCAGGTGGGTACTGGGTTGGGGCCCCTGCAATACTGGCTGTGGCAGCAGCTGCAGCTGCTGCAACAGTACCTCTTCCTTGTGGGGTCATCACCTAGGAAGACAAAGGAAAGAAGTTAGGCAGAACAGTACAGTGCAATGCAGTGTCCCTCTCTCCTCTTCAACTTGGTAAACAAACAGCAGACACCAAATCTGCTGAACTACAACTCAAAGCATCAGACTTCATATCAAAACCTATTATGCCAGAGGAGATCAAGCATGATTTTAAGTTCAATTCCTGTTTTCCAGGCCTAAGTTAAGGATGCCCAATCCAAATTAGATAAGGCATTTGCATGCTCAAACAGGACTGACAATAGGTTGTAAAAGCTATAGTACAGCTGATCCTTGAACATGGTTTTAATCTGCCAGGGTCCACTTATATGCATTCTTCTCCCTAAATACATACTACAGTACTGTGCACAATCTTGGCTTGAATCCATGGACATAATGAGCCAACTGTAAAGTTATACACAAATTTTCACCTGCGGAGTTGGCATTCCTAACCCCCATATTGTTCAAGGGTTAAGATTTCAAATGTTGTCATGGAAATACTTTACTCTAAAACAGCTTGTCAGAAACTTCATGCATCAAAAACTTTTCATGCAAGCTTTCCTTTTTGCTCGACTTTTCAACCATGTATGGAGCACAGTAAAATACTGATAGCTTGACAATCACAGCCTAGTTGGTCATTCTGGACTCAGATCTTCACTGTATCCTTTAACTACAGAAGCTGGTGCTCCTTCCTCCAACTCCTCACCTGTTGGGATGGACCACCAACCCCTCGGACTGGCCCAGCAAGTCCTGCAGGAGCCTGAGGCATAGGAACCCCAGCTGGGATTCCTCTACCAGCAGCTCTGCCAATCCCTGGGCCCCCAGCAGCTCCAGCAAGTGGCACTCGGGCAATGCCAGTCTGAAAAATAAATATATATGTTAATATGCTTGTGGCCTAGAGAATAATAAGTACACTTTGGAATATCATGCCAAGAGAACCCCTGAGATTCACAGGACATCAAAACACCTTCTTATAAACACTATCCATTCCTATTAACACCAATCCTCCTCCATCCAAGATTATGCCTAGCAGGCTAAAAGAACTTAAGAGTTTTAAGTCAAGAGAAACCTGCACAACTCAACCAATATGCATTCCTATGAAAATTAAATAAACCCATAGCCAAGTCTCCACCCAAAAGGGTGTCTATGACAGATTAAGAGTATTTGACCTGACAAAAAGATATGAGGTCCAGACCTAGCTCTGATTCTCACTTGGTGGGTGATAGTAGGGACAGTGGGCTGCGATTCATGGGGTCACAAAGAGTCAGACACGACGTGACTGAACTGAACTGAATCCCACCATTCTAGTACTGCTTCCTTACCTGCCAATGAAGAGGTTTTAACAAAACTGGCTGTGGTCCCGAAGGTTTACAATTGGCTATTTAGAGTAGCAAATTCTACTGGAAATAGATACCAAAGCTATGAATAGGTACATAGGCCTTGAATCAGAAACATGGTAACATCCTTTGTATGTAAGAGTCTAAACAGAAGGAAATAACTAGGATAAACTACTCTGCACTCACTTGAAAGTATCTTTACGTCATTAACATGACTTTTGAATACAGCAACTGGAAATATGTTTACAATGTTAAGTTAAAAAGCAGAATGATACATAGCTATTACAAGTAAGAAAGAAACAAACCCAACATATATATATATATATGTGGACAAAAATTAAAACAAGGTAACAAGATTATTCCTTTAACAAACAGTATCTTAAAATGAAAAAGGGAAAACAAATTTGGTTAGGTTCTCTAAAGCCTCTTCTATTTCTAAAGGGAGGCTGATGTTAGCAATACTGCCTGGAATCAAATGACAGTTTCAGCACTTTCCAGCTTGTGCAAGTTACTAAATTTCAATTTGCATTATCTATAAAGTGGGAATAATTTATCTCAAAAGACTGTCAACATGGATTAAATACTGAAGGGCCTGGCAAATAGCAGATGCTTAATTAAATATTAACTTAAATATTAACTATTATTCCATAACTATACAAAAAATATACATGTATTCTATTGTTTGGAGTTACAATTTTTTATGGTCCAACTAGACTGTCATCACATTAAGAACTGACCCAGGAGGCCTTAAGTGTCTCTTCTATTGACTATGTACATCAACTAAGGAAGAGACGGCTTTAAAGTTACAAACCCTCAAATCCTAGTTCCTTACTTCTGACTTGCAAAGTAACCTCTTTAAGATTCTGGTTTATTATCCGTATAAGGGAAACAGAAACCAGAAGATACCTGTGAGCACTGCAATGAAACAGAGAACCCCACACAGGCCCCAGCTCAGGGTGGCACCTCCCTTGCACAAGGCTCCTGGCCTTGCACTGGCTCTCAAGTTCTGACTTACATCTTTTGGAGGTGGTCCCTCTACTGTCATTGAGACCAGGTTCTCCCCTCGAAGTAGCACGAGACCAAGGACTCGCTTCTCTTCTCTCTCTGCTTGTTTTGAGTTCTTCGGTCTAAAGACAGGTTTAGGAGAAGAAACAAACAAAAAAAAATAAGCATTAGAAAAAGGGTAAAGCTCATGTTCACCTACCTAGGGGCCCTTCAAGTCTTGTTTTACACTAAATCTACTGACAGGCTAAACTTGTAACCTCCCCCCATTAGATGGTTGTGTCCCATGCCAAGAGGATGCACAGACCAAGAGATAAGACAAAGAGTCAAGAAAGCCCAGCCCTGGCTCACTCGCAAAGCCACTGTGAAAGCCTTTCCTCAGTCAACTCTTTGTTGCTATTACCCTTTTTCTTCCTTCAGCTTAAGGCCTTAACAATGTCAGGAAGGCAGTTGAAACAATTCCTCAAGTCAACTGAATCCCACTAACTCTACTTACATGCAGTCTCCTTCCAGTATTAATTCAACCCCACAGAACTACAACTCTGTCTCTCATCTCACATTAGAAATAGAAGCCATAAAGGAAAAGGTTAAGAGATTAGCTACATAGAAATTACATTTCTATCCTCAAAGAACAAAAACAAATCTCCAAATATCCACAAGCAGAAAAAGATGAGCAAAATACAAACAAGATAGAGTGGGAAAAAGTAACTGCAACAAGATAGGGAAAGGAAAGTCAAAGCCAATATTCTAAAATTAAAGGAAATACAAAATACCTTGATTTTTAAAAATTACTTAAAGGTTTCATTTTAATGATATTTTATATAAATTTCCTGTGGGTGATCATTTTTTCCTCTTTTTTAAAACTTTTATGAATCTTATTTTTTTTAAAAAGCATGTACTGCCTTTTTACAATTAAAAATCCTTTCTGGGTATCTCAAGTTTTTTTCTCATGTATTTCTATGTACTTTTAAAAAATATTTTCCAATGGGCATATTTTCATTACCAGAATAAAGTTAGTCTCATTTAAAAATGTTGGCCACTCTCTAATGTGCACCTGGCACTCAGCCATCACTACATTTTCTGTCCTATACTTCTTGACCTCATGCCACAAAGAAAACAAAAGTCCCAAAGAGAATCAAAGGGAATTGACAGCCACTGGAAACATACTATGGACACTCCAGTGGCAAGAGAGCTGAATAGTCAAGGAAATTACATAACTTCTTTGGGCCTCAAGATGCCTTGACTGTAAAACAGATTGAAACACTAGACCACATCTTTTACTAAGCTAGAAGCGTAAGATCTGTGAGTCCTAAGACAAGGGAATTATCTAACAAATTATGGGACTGTATTCTCCAATTGTTTCTATAAATGACAACAAAAATCACTGGCCCCAAACCCACAAGGGGAGTTGAGCACTTACCCTGAAGAGGGTCAGAGGCTTCTTAAAGCAGTTTCAGACCAGGCTGCACTGTGAGAGCCCTTTAGGCTACAGCTTTACAAATAGGCAATGAGGACAGAAAATCAAGCTCTCCCCCCTTACACACCTGTGGGGAGAACATGAGAGCCCTTTACCCCAGTACCCAGGGGCACACAAAGTCAGAGAAATAAAAAGCCTGGCAGCCCTCCTTACAACTTGTACTCTGCTAGAAGTAAAGAGCAAGACTAAGGAAAGAGATTTAAGAAACTCTCCATTTTAATCTGCCCTGTAAAACAGGAGAGCAAACTGAGAGGAACCAGCCAGCTGGTCCCCACCTACCACTTGGCCCACCCACCCAATGCACTCCCCATCCACTCAACCCCTCCCCCCACAGCCCCTCCTTACTTGATCTTCCTGAACTCATCACAGTCACAGAGGATCAAATTCATATGCTTGTCAAAGGCTTTAAAGGTGCCAATGAAGATACGGCCATCTTGCAGGATACACCTCATCCTATAGTCAATGTGTTGCAGCATCTTGCTGCTCTTGCCCACGGTCTGCAAAGAAATCAGCAGGAATGAGACTCAGCTCTTTTGGACCCATAAACCTGTTGTCTTTCCTTAAAACTTCTGCTGCAGCCTTCTTTTCTGTTTGTCTTTCTCATTCTCAGTTCTATCTTTCAACCACAGCCATTTCCTAGGAATTCTCTCACCTGTTTTCAAACCTGACCTGTTATTCTCCCTTCCCGTAAAATCATCTTTTTCATGTAACAACTGCCTTTGTCTATGTTGTATATCTTTGTCTATGCTGTAGTCATGTATGGATGTGAGAGTTGGACTATAAAGAAAAGCCGAGTGCTGAAGAATTGATGCTTTTGAATTGTGGTGTTGGAGAAGACTCGAGAGTCCCTTGGACAGCAAAGAGATCCAACCAGTCCACCCTAAAGGATATCAGTCTTGAATATTCATGGGAAGGACTGACGCTGAAGCTGAAACTCCAATACACTGGCCACCTGATGCGAAAAACTGACTCATCTGAAAAGACCCTGATGCTGGGAAAGATTAAAGGTGGGAGAAGGGGACGACAGAGGATGAGATGGTTGCATGGCATCACCAACTCAACGGACATGAGTTTGAGTAAACTGCGGGAGTTGGTGATGGACAGGGAGGCCTGGTATGCTGCAGTCCATGGGGTCACAAAGAGTTGGACACGACTGAGCGACAGAATTGAACTGAATGTTGTATATGTTTCAGAAGTAAGAGGGTAAGATGGCTCCAAACTACTGAAACCCATGCATATTAGAGACTAGTGGCCATCTGCCACTGTGCAGATTACAGGCGACTCCAGTGCTGTGGAACACCACCATCCCATTAAAAAGACTGAGTTAAAAAAAATAAAGGACCAAGTAAAACAGCTGGAATGGGACTGGCCCTAAGAACCCAATCAATGAAGAGCCTGTTATCAGAAAGGGGATGATCAGCTTAGAAGAGGAGAATGGACCCCCCAAATCAGTAATTTTTTAGTGTGTCTCCAAGACTACATTCAGAAATGGAAAACCTCCTATTAGTCAGAGTGCTAATGAGTTTGAACACATAATGAGAATATGTAAGCTGCTATACTCCTTAACCCAACAACCTTTTCGGCTTCAAAAATGGATTCAAATGTAGTTCTGCTACATGTATATAGACCTCACAAGAGGACTGTCAAGTGCCCTTGGCAGTTACATTTCTATGAATAAACAATCCGGCATTTGTTATATCAGTCTCCCATTAGTCTGACCAGTCCTAACTCATCCAAGAGCCTTTGAGGTACCAGGCACTGTGCTTGCTATTCATCTCTGTGAGGTTGGACAAGCACAGGTTTTCTAAACCTACAAATGCATGGATCAGAATCTTGACTCTTGTCACCCTGAAGACCCAAGTTTATGCGGTGCAGTTTCTTTTACATGGCCATTTTAACTAAACTGTAATCACAGCTTCTAACCACTCGGGTCTGAACCTTTAACAGTAATATTTATTGCTCCATCTGTCTTCCACAGCTAATTCGCACTGGGTGCTTACTGGCAGGCACTGCCACAAGCACTACTTATCTCATTTAATCCTTAAAATCAGACTTTACAGATGAAGTCACTAGGCTGTAAGAGGTTAAGCTGTGCTGAAAGCTAGTCAGCCTGAATCCAGTGCCTACTCTTCTAACCAACTCTCTAAACAACATCCTGCTTCCGGTTCACCCAATATATAACAGCTACACAACAGTTATCTTTCTGAACACAAATAAGTACGTGCCCTTTTGCTTGTTAAAAATCCTTCAATGGCATCCCTTACCACCAACGAAATTAAATAGCATGTAAAGCCTTTAATTGATTAATCAGATTCCCGCCAATTCCTCCCACCCCATTCTTCCCTTTCTCCTCTAAGAACTTTCAACAGTGCTACCCTTCACGCTTTGTTCTTGCAGTCCTTCAGATCTATGCTATTCTCTCGCAATTTCGCTGGGGCAAAGCGTGAGTCTTTTAGGACTCTGCCAGGCGCCCCCGCCGTTACTTTTACTTAACGCTGAATTACCATTCCTAAATATGTTACCCGTGTCTCCAAATAAGAGTGAACTCGGTGAAGAAAGGAAACACTTCACTGTGTAGCCCCAGGGCCTGAAAACTCAGGCATACTCAAGCATAAATAAATGCATGCTGCACAAAAGAGTTGAACTTTTCCTCCGCTCACTCTTCCTCCGTTCCCTCCTCCCCATCTACTGGAATCAAGACTGTTTGCGGCCACAAGCCCTTCCACCTCTTTCCGCAACTCCTCGGACCCTCACCCTTCACAAGACTGAGCCTCTCACCGGGTCTTCCTCAGTCCTTCTACGGCGTTGGTGCCTGCTCAGAAGCCCCACACATACATTTATGCCGCAAAGTTTACTCAGCGCCTATGGGATCCCAAGCACTAAGGCCACAGCGGCTTGAAGAGCCCCAGCGCTAACCTCGAGCGCACCAACCGACTCTGGCCTCGGTCCCTTATTTCCAGCCTTCTCCTCCCCCAAACCACCGAGGGACGACGGTCTGAGTCTTTCCTACCCAGACGGAGGCGCCGCGGCCCGGGCCTTCACCCCCTGAGCGGTCAACCCATGACCTCCTTCCCGGTTAATCGCGGTCCCCACCCCTCAAGAGACTCGGGAACTCCCGTGCTGCTGGTCTGCGCCTTCTCACCATGGTGGCGGTTCTGATGGCTCGGATTCCCGCCGGATTCGCTTTAGCTGAGGCCTAGAAGGCAGCGAGTAACTCGCTTCCCGCCGCCGTTACCGGAAATGCAACCGCGGGCAAAATGGGGTCGGGTGGGAAGCTGCTTCCGGTCCCGGAGTTGGCCCTTGAGTTCCGGCCGAGGCGCTGAGTTATGAGTTTAGAGCAGGGCGGAGCTTTGGGCGGTGCTATTTTCGGATCCTCTTTGTTGGACGGCTTCCTAGCTTCAGTCGGTACTAGAGCTGCTCCTCTTCACCTTCACCACCCATTCCCCCGCGTCCCAGCCGGTTAACTTTCGGTCCTTATCTCCCAACACTTTATCCCGGCTGTCTTGTCTACAGGACTTCCGTGGTAGTTCAGCTGGTAAAGAATCTGCCTGTAATGCAGGAGACCCGGGTTGATTCCTGTGTCGGGAAGATCCCCTGGAGAAGGGATGGGCTACTCACTCCGATATTCTGGCCTGGAGAATTCCATGGACTGTATCAGTCCGTGGGGTCGCAGAGTCAGACACCACTGAGCGACTTTCACTTTCATCTCTTGTCTACAGCCACAGTCCCTGCTTTTCCGTGAGCTTACTCGACCTGCTTCTGCTCAGCACCTTTGCATGTGCTGTTGCAAAGGACGACTAGAATGCTAGTCGTCCAGGTGTGTGCACGGCTGACAGCCTCACCTTCACGAATTAAGCTCAAGTAACATTTTCCCACTGAGTGCTTTCCTGGCTGTCCTTTTTTAAAACTGCAACCTTCCCACCCATCCCTGTTTTATTAACACCTTTCTCCTTAACACTGATTGCTAACATACTGTATATGTGTTGTTTTATTATCCCTCCGCATTAGAATGTGAGTTTAAAGGATATGAATTTTTCTTTGTGCATTGTTCATTGCTGTAGTGCCTAGAAGAACACTGCTTAGTACAAAACAAGGGCTTAATAAATATTTGAATGAATGAATTTATCAGTTAATCCCATCCAGTCCCATGACTTTTTTTTTCAGTATTAACCTTTACTAAAATGTCCTAACAACAACAACAAAAAATGTATTTCCAATGCATTACAGAAAATATGACCACTCAGGTAGACATAAAAATAAAATTAATGTTTTAATATTTTTATATTTTGAATTTCCATAATTTTTTTTGTATTTTTGAGATTTGGACAAAATCTGTACTTTAGTTAATAATACTATATCACATGCTAATTTTCTTGGTTTTTTTGCAACATAATATTTCTATATTCAGAATTGGATTAGAAGTGTCAAGCCTAATTCAAATTTTTTTAATCACTAAGATAATAAACTTTTTAGACTTTTTTTTCTAGATGCCAAAATACATGGAAGTATTTCAGAATTTCAAGTGAATATTAGTTAGAAGTCTAGCATTCTATTCAGACTAAGTTAAACAAGTGGAATTAAAATGTCAAATTTTTTATTTAGGCAAAAATTCACAAGTTTTCTAAAATATGTATATATTATACATACTATTTATGTATATATTTATGCATACAAAAGTTTTTCTACTATGCTTGGTAAAGACTTGAGAAAGAATGTCAAAAAAAAAAAAGAGAGAAATTGGAAAACATAAACTAAAAGAAATGGGAGCACCAAATATGAAATAGAAAAAGTGAAACAAACTAGGTAAAAGTAAAAAATAATCATATAGTCTACTTGTTTTTAAACATGGCTGCTGATTAGAAACACATCTGGAGCTTTGAAGGAAAAAGAGCAATACCTGGGCGTTTGTATTTTTTAAAAAATTCCAAGAGAATTGTGGTATGCATCTGGATTTTAAAAAGTGACTACAGGTTTTTCTATTAAATGGTAGTTTTACTGATACAGAATTCTGCTCTTTTCTGTTGACTAATCATGATGCAATTATTGTACTAAGCAAAAATCACAATAGTAGAAGACATTTATCTGTTTTCACAATCAGTAGCAAGACAAAAAATAAAAGATTATTGCAATTACAAGCCATAATGGAAACATGATTAACCTAATACAAAATAATTATTTCCAGTTTGGAGGGTTAGGTAGAGTGATGTCGGATTGTATATTTGTGTCATATATTTCTGAGTAAGTCTGTACATATAAAATTTACATATCACTTATGAAGTTTATAAATTTCATTTATAAGTGGGTGAGTGATTTTGCGCTTGATTTCACATACATTGACTAATTTAGACCAGCTATACTCTGACTGTCTAAGAAGTTACAATTACTCTTGAAAACAACGTCTGATCCTGAGCTTGTATTTATTAATATATTGCTTAATTTTTACTAAATACACTCTAACTCACCTTAAGGAGAAGAGAACTGGGAAGGTTACTTATTGGCTCTGGTTCCAGTAGTTTTGTTGGCACCCCGTTAAAAGTACTTGTGAATGCAAGGACTTGTCTTCTGCAAGGAAAAGTAGCAATTGAAGACTATGGGACAAGGGGCACGTATATAGCCTCTGAAGCAGAATATGGGGACATCGCTAGCAGCACAAGTTGACACTAGACTCTGGATCTGAAACGGGGACTCAGCCTCTGGAAGAGGGGTAGGGACTCAGGCTCTGGGGCCAGCAGTGAGTTCTCATCCTCTGGAGAGAAAGCGGGGCGCCGCCTCTCAGGTGAGAGCTCGGGACTGTCTGGGGAGCCAAAGTCCAGACTCGGCCTCTAGAAGGAGGGGTGTGGACCTAACCTCTAATGAGAGCTCTGAGGACCTAGCTTCTGGATGGAGAAGCAGAGACCGACTCAGATGAGAAAAGCAGGATGTAGTCTGTGTGGCATCAGGTGACTTCTGCAGCCAAAACTGGGGTTCAGCCTCCGTAAGGGGATGTGTGGACCTAGCCAGTAGGGCATGTGGTGGGAACTTAGCCTCTAGATGGGGAAGTGGGATCTTTCACTTCTGGTGTGGGGAGTGGGGTCTTAGCTTCTGAAATGGGAGAGTAGGACTTAGTTTCTGGAGCTGAAATATGGACTCAGCCTCTGGAGGGGGACAGAGAGCTGAGATTTTGCCGGCAGTCAAATCGGCTTCTGTCTGTCCTGAGGAAAAGACCGGCCTTTGTGCCAGGCCTGAGGAGCTCCCCCTAGTGACTGAGGGAAGCAGGAGATTTTGAGATGAATGTATGTTTTCTGAGCTTGTTTGCATACATAAAATTTACAAAGTACTTCTGAAGCTGTTTGAAATGAATGGATGATTTTTATCTTGATTTCACATAAACTCTTAGATACACTCTAAGTTATCCCAAGAAGGTCCTTTTGATTACACTTGAATCTGTACTTGTTTTAATATATCAACTGTTACATGTGAATATCTCTAAGGAGCAATAAGAAATTTCATTTGAAATGAATGAGTGATTTTGAGCTTGATTTCACCTAAAATGCTTAGAATTAACTATATTTACTCTGATTCCTCACAAGGTAAATTAAAGAATAATGTCATATTCCCTTATACTGCTTAGATTTCCCTAAATTAGTTCTAACTCATTCTTATTTGCTCTCTCTCACCATTAGAAATTTCCTTACAGGGCAATGTCTGATTCTTAGATTGTTTATAAACATACTGTTTGTTTGTAGACATACTGTTTATTTGTACACATAGTGTAGTTTCATCTTCATTTTCACTAACTCAACATAATAAGGTACTTTTGATTTACTTTATATTAAAGTGTATGATTGACACATTAATTAATCCACTTAATTTGCTATAAATTAAACTTTACTTGCTTTAATTTGCACAAAAATTGTACTTTTGAGGTGATGATGTGTTTCTGAACTTATTTACACATAAAACATTTTTTTCTTAATTTTTTAAAAATGTATATTTTTTTTATTGAAGTATAGTTTGCTTACCGTGTTTCAGATGCACAACAAGATGATTCCATTATACATATACACATATATTATTTTTGAAATTATTTTCCATTACAGGTTATTATAAGATATTGGCTATGGTTCCCTTTGTTATACAGTAAACCTTTTTTTTTTGCATATCTGTTTTTAGTTAGAAATCTAGCATTCTATTCATACTAAGTCAAACAAGTGGAATCAAAATGTCATAAATTTTTTTGGTTAGGCAAAAATTCATAAATTTTCTAATATACATATTATACATATTATTTATATATATGTATACAAAAGCTTTTCTACTACACTTGATAAAGGCTTAAGAAAGAACACTTTAAAAAAAGAGATGGAGAAAATGAAAAACAAACTAAATGAAATGGAAGCACTGAATATGAAATAGAAAAAGTGAAACAAACTAGATAAAATAAAAGATCATCATATAGTCCAATTGTTTTTAAACATGACTGCTCATTACCAACATGTATGAAGCTCTGGTGGAAAAAAAACAATACCTGGGCATCTGTAGTTTTCAAAAAATTCCAAGATAATTGTGATATGCATCTGGATTTTCAAAAGTGATTATAGGATTTTCTATTAAATGGTAATTTTTGTGATATAGGGTTCTATTATTTTTCTGTTGACCAATCATGATACAATGGTATTAAGTCAATAATAGTTACATAATCACAATATAAAAGATGTTTATCTATTTTCACAATCAATAGCCAGACAAAAAATAAAAGATAATTACAATTGCAAGCCATAATGGGAACATGATTAACCTAACAATATAAAATAATTACATACAATTTGGGGGGGTCAAGCAGAGTGATGTGGTAAGTGGAAGTGCATATATTCACATGTTTTCATCTGCCCAGTGAGTCTGTCTTTTGGTTGGTGAATTTAATCCATTTGCAATTAAGGTAATTATTGGTATGTTTGATCCTATTACCATTTTCTTAATTGTTTTGTGTTTATTTTCTGTAGGTCTTTTCCTTCTCTTGCATCTTCTGCTTAGAAAATTTCCTTTAGCACTTGTTGTAAAGCAGGTTTGGTGGTACTAGATTCTCTTAACTTTGCTTGTCAGGAAAACTTTTGATTTCTCTTTCAAATATGAATTAGAGTCTTACTGGGTAGAGTATTCTTTGTTGTAGGTTCTTCCCTTTCATCACTTTAAATATATTGTTCCATTCCCTTCTGGCTTGTAGAGTTTCTGTTGATAAATCAGCTGATAGCTTTATGGAAGTTCCCTTGTATGTTATTTTTTTTTCTTGTTGCTTTTAATATTTTATCTTGGTCTTTAATTTTTGTCAGTTTGATTACTATGTATCTCTATGTGTTCCTTCTTGTGTTTATTCTGCCTGGGACTCTCTGTGCTTCCTGGACTTTTTTGACTATTTCCTTTTCCAGATTAGGGAAGTTTTCAGTTGTTATCTCTTCAAATATTTTCTCAGGTCCTTTCTCTCTTTCTTCTCCTTTTGGCTCCTATTATTTGAATGTTGGTGCATTTAATGTTGTCCCAGAGGTTTCTTAGGCTGTCTCCATTCCTTTTCATTCTTTTTTTCTATATTCTGTTCTGCGGCAGTGATTTCCACCATTCTGTTCTCTAGGTTGTTTATCCATTTTTCTGCCTCAGTTATTCTGCTATTGATTCCTTCTAGTGTATTATTCATCTCTGTTTGTTCTTTAGTTCTTCTAGGTCTTTGGTAAACAATTCTTGCATCTTCTCCATTGTTTTCCTGAGATCTTAGATCATCTTCACTATCATTATTCTGAATTCTTTTCCTGGAAGTTTGCCTATCTCCACTTCATTTAGTTGTTTTTCTGGAGTTTTGTCTTGTCCCTTCATCTGGGACATAACTTTCTGCTTTTTCATCCTGAATGACTTTTTATGTTTTTGTTATAGCCTGTGGGACTGTGGTTCTTCTTGCTTCTTCTGTTGGCTCTCTGATGGAGGAGGCTAAGAGACTTGTGTAAGCTTCCTGATGGGAGGGACTGGTGGTGGGAAAAACTGAATCTTACTCTGGTGGCAGGGTCTTGCTCAGTAAAAGTGAAATTCGCTCAGTTGTGTCCAACTCTTTGCTACCCCATGGACTGTAGCCTGCCAGGCTCCTCTGTCCATAGAATTCTCCAGGACAGAATACTGGAGTGGGTAGCCTTTCCCTTCTCCAGGGATCTTCCCAACCCCGGGATCGAACCCAGGTCTCCCGCGTTGCAGGCAGACTCTTTAATGTCTGAGCTACCAGGGAACCCAAAACCTTAATCCAGTTATCTGCTGGTGGATGGGGTTGTACTCCTCCCTGGTAGTTGTTTGGCCTGAGGCAACCCACCCTGGGGTCTATGGGCTGTATGGTACAGTTAATGGTGATTTCCAAGAGGGCTTATACTAAGGGGGATCTTCCTGGACTGCTGCTGCCAGCGCCCCTGTCCCTGCGGTGAGCCGCTGTCAACCCACGCCTCCAGAGGAGACCCTCCAACACTAGCAGGTAGTTTTGGTTCAGTCTCCTTTGGGGTGACTGCTCCTTGGTCTTGTTGGGTGACAGTCTCTTGTGAGGTGACTGCTCCTTGACTGCTCTTGGTGTGCGCAGGTGTCCTCCAAGACTGGTGTCTCTTTTTCCCCCAGTCCTGTAGAAGTCCTGTAGTCAAATCCCACCGACCTTCAAGGTCAGATTCCTTGGGGATTCGCAGTCCCTTTGTTGGATCCCCAGGCTGGAAAGCCTGATATGGAGTTCAAAACGTTCACAACAGTGGGAGAACTTCTTTAGTATTGTTGTTCTTCAGTTTGTGGGTCACCCACCCAGCGGGTATGGGATTTGATTTTATCGTGATTACACCCCTCCTACCATCTCACTGCAGCTTCTTCTTTGTCTTTGGATGTTGGGTATCTTTTTTTGGTGAGTTCCAGCATCCTTCTGTCTATGGTTGTTCAACAATGAGTTGCAATTTAGGCTCTGTTACACGAGATGAGCGCATGTCCTTCTACTCTGCCATCTTGAACCAGAAGCCAAAAATATTATATACCACTTTCAAGATAAGACATTTTATTTTAAGTGAGTGGTTTTAAGTTTGATAAATAGAAAATGTATTCCAAATTTTCCATGCCAAATTTGGTTTAGGAATACTTCTTAGATGTATATTAATTTGCTCTAACTTGTTAAAAGATCTTTAGTTTGAGATGTGTGTTTCTGAGCTAATTTGCCTTTCTGAGCTAATGTGCTATAACTCACCATAAGAAAGCAAAGAAATCAATATAGCTTATTTTTCATTTCAACTTAAATTGCTTGGTTACATTTGTATGTGCTCTAATTCACAAGAAGTTACTTTTGAGATCAACGATCTGAGCCTCTTCTAATTATACCGCTTAGATTCATGTGAAGTTTCTCTAATTCACAACAGATTCTTCCTTTGGCAAGGAGCAACTGTTAATTTGTTTTCACCAGTATACAAACACTGGTGGAGTCTCCAGCTGCCAAGGCCCAGATAGGCTTGCATTACACCTGTAGAAGCTGTTTCTGGTTCTGGCTCGTCTGTCGCCCCCGCGTCGCCACAGAGGCAAAGTCTCAGCTTGGCCGACAGAGGGCGTCCGACCGACCGCCAGGACCCAAGCGCAATTTCTCCGGTCCGCTTGATGTAGGAGAGCGGCTGGAACCACTGCGGAAGCCAAGGGGCCTTCACAGAGGATGCGGGACCTTTCAGCCCGGCCGCCTGCTTCCCCCAGGGCCATAGGCCAGGGGCCTCCCTCACCTGGTCCCTTCCTGGCCCCTTCTAAGGATGGAGCGCACTGAGTCTGACCTGCAAACCTCCGGGGGAGTCCACAGCGCTCACGGGGCCTTCTAGGGGACGCCCTTGCAAGCTGGTCCCAGAGGCCAAGTTTCCTGGTTCCAACTTAGACTCTGAGTCTCCCTCCCAAAGTCCGCCTGAATCCCCAGTGACCACTCCCAATGCCTAGTCCCCACTGTCCCTCCAGTGGCTAGGGTCCCTCTGTTCCCTCAGTACCCTCGAATTGTTCACCCCATAACCTGAATTCAGAACTTCTTATCCAAGGTCTAAGTCCTGACCTTCCACTGCAGAGACTAAGATGTATGTCACCCTCCCCCATGCCCCACCACCAGAGGCTAAGTGCCAATGGCCACCAACCTAGTCCCCACTTTTTGCCCAGAGGCAAGGTCCCCACTTTTTTTACCTTGGTGTCCTCCTTGTCGCAACTTTTACAAGCCTCCGTAGGGAAGGGCCCGACCAAACAGCCAGGAAAGGACCAGATGGCTTTGCACTCCGGCCCTCCACAAAGTGCAGAGCAGATGAGGGTGGGCCATGTTCCTGAACCAAGAGGAGAGGAAGCCCCAGACAAAGCTCACCCCTTCCACACACCAGCCAGCTCTGCTCCCTCTCTTCTTCTGGACTTGGGCCACGGGTGGCTAACAGAACTTTCACCAGGGAAAGGTTTCCACCTTTCCCTTTCCGCAGGAAAGTGTTAACACTGATCACAGTCAGCACCAAATAGAAAAAGAATAATGAAGCAATCAATCACTTCTAAAAACCGGAGACAAATGTTGTGTGAATGTACTAAGACCCACTGAATCGTACACTTTAAAAGGGTAAATTTTTTGGTAAAGCTGTTATTTTAAAACAATGTTCAGCTCAGTTCAGTCAGTTGTGTCCGACTCTGCGACCCCATGAATCGCAGCTTGCCAGGCCTCCCTGTCCATCACCAACTCCCGGAGTTTACTCAAACTCATGCCCGTCAAGTCGGTGATGCCATCCAGCCATCTCATCCTCTGTCGTCCCCTTCTCCTCCTGCCCCCAATCCCTCCCAGCATCAGGGTCTTTTCCAATGAGTCAACTCTCCGCATGAGGTGGCCAAAGTACTGGAGTTTCAGCTTCAGCATCAGTCCTTCCAATGAACACCCAGGACTGATCTCCTTTAGGATGGACTGGTTGGATCTCCTTGCAGTCCAAGGGACTCTCAAGAGTCTTCTCCAACATCACAGTTCAAAAGCATCAATTTTTTGGCGCTCAGCCTTCTTCAATGTTAGACCCCTGCAAAAGATTCAGCATTGACTGGAGAGGCTGACACAGGGAGGAGCCCTGGACTGAGAAGCAAGACAAAGCACCACAGAGAGAACAGATTGGAGTGAAAAGGCACACGCTGAAGAGTGGGCCTCCCAGCCTCCTTTTCCTCAGCTTCCCACACTAGCAGCCAAGGTTATCTTCCTCAGGCAGGAGATGGGAAGATTTCTCTCTGGGAAAGAAAAGGCACATGGACACTGAATGGGTGTCTCTTATCCCTGCCTCATCTTTCTAGAACAGTGACTCTCAACCCCATGGCACTTTTGCCCCCAGGAGACACTTGGCAATCGCTAGAGACCCAGTTGGTTGTCTTACCTCAGGTGGGGGTGGGAGTTAGTAAGTATCTAATGGGACTCTGCTTAACATCTTCAAGTCACAGGATAGCTCCCACATAAAGAATTATCTGGTCCTAAATGTCAATAATGTGCAGGCTGAGTAACCCTGTCCTAAAGTGAGCACCACCGCCCCCCCAATCAGCAAGGCCCACCCATGGGCCTTTCAGTACCTCAAGGTTAAAATATAAACAGATAGCCAAGAACATCTAGATGATAAAAACAAACATCAAAAGAGTGAAGACTCATGAGACCTTACCCATGAGTCCTCACTCAATTATCACTGAGGCAGACCCCTGCATCCCAACAAGTGAAGTCCCCTTGTCCCCTTCCCAATTCCTTTCCATGGTCCCTGCTAACCAAGCAAGCAGCATTCCAACCACATGACTTGTAGTTTCCCAGGAATCTTAAACCATGGGGAGTCTACAGCTCAGTAAAGGGCTTTTTCTCCACCCCAGTCTGTGCATGATCAACTTGGTCATCAAGTTTATCAGAGGAGAGGCATCTTTCTAGGAGGATTGAGCTCTGGAAACCAAGTGGCAGGTAGTATTGAAACACTTGGGGAGTGGGGAGGGCACAGGCAGCCAAGAAAATTTGAGCTGTTGAGTTGTCCCTGCTTGAGACTTCCTACCCTGGGCTCTGCTACAGCCACACCTGGTTATCTGCAAGCTGCTGCTGACAGGCGATATACATCCTGGGCTTAGTGCTGCTGCTCTGTGGATTGGAGGAGAAGCTGCTCACCCACCCACCCCCGCGCCTGCCAGAGCCACATGGGCACAGGCAAGCACAGCAGAGGCCAGAGGTGAGCAGCAGCAGAGTGAATTTGACCCCTCTCTGCCTTGGTCAAGAGCATCAAGGCAGGTGCATGGAGGAACAGAGGAAAGGGCCTGGTCTGTGCTCTCCTAAAAGGGGCTGTGAGCAAGAGAATCCTTCTGATCTCCTCAGGGCTTCAGGAGTGTTCCTGTTAATAGCCATATTACACCCTCTACCCCCAAAGCACCCTTGTAGGACGCGTAGCAAAATTACCTCCACCAAACAGTTGAAGAAATCAAGTATCTTGCTTATGTCCTGTATATAATGGGGGCTGAAGAGGGATTTGTCACCTGTCTGATCTAGGGGACATCTGTAAACAGCTAGCTTGTGGGGAACATTCCAGTTATTAATTGTCCTTATCCCCTATGGGCAGAAGTAACAAGGCCTCAGAATCCTGGTTCCCGGCTCTCTTTGCCTGACTCTGCTTCCTGAGGAGGAGGGGAAAGAAGCAGGTGCATAAAACCCACGGCCCCAGATACTACCTGGCTGCAGTTTTCTTCATGGATCGTGAGCCATGCCCAGCCAGATCTCTTCATCTGCCCAGCTAATATCTGGCCAGAATCATCCCCTCCCTGGAAGTAGTGCTTCCTCAGGTTCCAAATACCAGATGCGGCTCTCCCTTCCTAACAGAGAGGCCAGAATGGCAGGCCCGGACATAGCAGATCCTTGTAAACACTTTCAGTGCTCTGCCCCACCCTTTTCCTACTGATCCATGAAAGTCGACCGACTAAGGGCCTGTACAAAGGAACCTTAGAATCTGCCCGTTCGTAATACAGACTGCAAAACTTGCAGGGACACGTGGCTGCCATCCAGATCTCCATGGCCCCGTGGCTGCCCTGCCCGGCAAACTTCCCTGCAGGAAGCTCTTTGGTGCAGCTTGTAGGTGGAGGGTAAGAGCCTGGCCATCACACCAGCTCACCTTATCCAGAGAAGCATTCCCTCCTGTCACTGGAGCCTCTCCATTGTGCTGGTTTACAACATTCTGTGAGCGATACTGGATGTTTGTAAGAAGATACCCATAGCTAATTATATATAGAGAGATGTTTTTTTAATTGGGGAATTAAATTAACAAGGTGATCCAAGAAGTTCCCAATTAATGAGGGGTTTTGAGACAAAATCACCACCAGATTTGGATGCCCAGGGACTTTTGGTTGAAATTGCACATGTCATTTTGTTGTTGTTGTGTTGGGTTTTAGGGTTTTCTCAGATCAAGCCACACTCATGAAAGAGAATTACTGTAGAGCTTACCACCTGGAACCTTAGCAATAGAAATATTCACCATCATGTAAAATACTACTCCAATTGATAAGGCCAGAGTAAAAGGACAAAGTAGGTTGTTAAATAGTTAATTCCTCTAGGGGATTGTAGGAAAAGAAAAAGTATAGGAGACTCTGTGAGTTAATGATCATGCTATACCAACTAATAAAAATAAATGAAAAAAAAATTTTTTTTAAATGATCACGCTATAAAGCAGGTTTGCTTAACCACAGAATCGAACAGGCTTATTTAGCAACAAAACCATACATGAGAGGCCCCAAGACAATAAAACAATGGTGGGCATGAGACCCACCTGCTTCCCAGTGAGCTAAGTTAATGATCCCTAGATCATGCTCTCTGCATACATGAAAAACAATAGTTTATGGGAAGGTAACATTTCAAAGTGAAAGACCCTCATTGTACTGAGACCTGAAATTATTTTTCCATAGTGCCATGACAGACCTGACTTGACCATTCAGGGACAAGAAAACTTCCCCACCCAACATGGAGGTGGAAAACAGATGATTGAAGTGTGACATCTATTCAATAATGAGGAAGGAGATGGTCTTTTCCCCCTCCCCTCTTTTCCTTTGATTATAACACTGTAACCAATAAGTTGTTGCCTGAAGCACCCTCCTGCCCACCCACTTGTAAACTTCACAAGCATCCTATTCTTATTAAATCGCTTTTCTATTACTTTGCCTCCCACTGAATTCTTTCTGTGCTAGGACATGAAGAACTGGAGCTCCTTAGAGTTTCCCCCAAAATGCCATCTAGCAGTTTCACAACATTGTTACTCTTCAGAGCAATGTTTATTTATGTTGAGTTGAATGTCCAAAAAATGCAACTCAAGTATTAATTAGCTAAAGCCTGTGTTGAGCAGAATGAAAAATAAGAATATTTATGAAAAGTTAAAATATATGTTTTTGCACCACCTGTTTTGGTCTTTACTGTCTTCAGAGTAGATTGTTTTTCTGAAAACTTGCAAATATGTGCAATCAAGAGATTTCACCTTATAGTCATGGTGAAATTGCCACAAGGAAAAGGCAAATATTGAGCCAAAACTCAAGGGCAAAGGGGAGAAGGAATCTTCCCAGAGGCCCAAAGGATCTCAGACACCAGCCCCCATGTGATGAGTCAGGATGCAGTTCCTTCCCATGGATGGAGTGTTGACTTCTGCCTTGCAGCATCTCCCCAGGTAAAGAGGAGAAGTTCTGTAAGAACTTCTCAAGATGATATCAGGTACACCACCTTCTCATCTGCTGAAAGAAACCTGCCACCTATCCCAGCAAAGCTGTGTGTCTGAATCCTCATGTACCCACCAGCCTGGAACAGTGGCAATGATACAAGAAGAATAAAAGTCAGAATCAGACATTTGGCAAAGTGCTGACCATCCCAAGTAGAATTGGAAGCTCCACAGGAAAGAAATATAAAGAATGTGGACACAGTGTAACTATAATACCCATGCTGCCACCCAGAGAGCTCTTCCAAAGCCCTGGCTGCCCCACCTTCCCTGCAACCACCAAGCAGGATGCCTGTTCTCTCCCGCTGGTAGCTGGGGTTGGATATTGTTTTCTGATATTCCATATCCAATGGTTGGATTGCTTCAAGGACAGCAAAACCTTTGGAACTCAGTGAGTCAGTATCACAGACGTTATGACTCACCTGCTTCTAACCATTCTGTTTGCTTGAGATTCTTGTGCCCTTGATCAAAACCCTTTGGTGTTCTGTATCCTTGAAAGATGATTATAGGTCTCCTTCACAGTCTGCCCAGTCTGCCTGTCAGCCTCACCCTCCTCCTGACCTCACCTCCCACTGACCCAGCAGCACCAGCAAAGGACACATGCTGGACTTCTTGCCCTACCCTAGCCTCTGCCCAATATACTCTCCCTTCCCCTCACATTAAAACTCAACTCAGCACACTGCTTCCTGAGGGTCCCTGATCCCTCCCCACAAACAAGAAAGCTACCTCCTTTTCCCAGCATTGTGGAGAGTCAAGAACTGCCTCACACTTAAGGGAACACAGGGGAGGAAGATCCAAGTTGTCAAATGTGGTCAGTGCAATCAAAGAGTTGTGGGAAGTGGGTTAGGGACTGGCTTAGGCATTATGGATGCAAGCGACCAAAACGTGTGTGTGGCTGATCCCTTGGGAAGGAGTACACTGAGTGCTTCCGATGGTTAGCCCTCTGTATTTGTGAAGTTTTCACAAATAGGCCCCAGAATGAATTCTTCCCCAAACCAGTGTGGGTGTTGGTGAAAAGAGCAGCTTAAAGAGGGAGTAAGCTCCTCATCCTGAGGTGTTGGACTCCTGCCCACAAGAACCCCACTGTCCTCTAGCAGGAGGAAGAGAAGGAGAAACCGATATGGAAGGACGTGAACCTCTTCCAGCAGGAACAGCAGGAAATAGACTGCAGATGATCCTGAGACTCCCTGATGTGGCTCCTCCTGTTCTAACAAGGGTCTTCTCTGGTTGGGAAGGATGTCACTCAAAGCCTAAGAAACATCACTTCAAAGTGGAGAATCCACTCTAGCTGGGCTTGGCTACAGCTTTTAGGAGGAGCTGTTCTTGGACTCTGGCTTGGGTTGAGTTCAGGTGCTTCCCTACTGACGGCATGCAGAGTTTCTTGGCTGATCCAGCACCGCCCTTGGGGTCTTCCTGTGACAAGTAAGAGACAGCCCTCTTTGCCCTGCTGCCAGGGGCACAGGGGGGCAGGAGTAGAGAACATGGAGTGAGGGGAGGTAAATGAGGCCCCGTAGGGCTCAGAGCATGAAGCAAGCACCTCCCATAAGTGGGTGGTGGGGCATGCTTCTTCATTCACTGGAATTCTCTGGCTTGTGCAGGTTCCTTTACCTACCTTCATCCATCTATCCTTCACAAGTCCCAGAAAGGGCCCTCTTAACCCCATTTTTCAGATAAAGAAGCAGAGGCTCAGAAAGGATAAATAACATGCATAAGGTCATACAGGACTGAACTCTGCCTGACATCCCAGCTCATGCTCTAAATCACCTTCATACGCTGCCCTTGTTCAGCACTCAAAACTTCTGTGGGGAAACATCATTCCAAGACTTACTTTTAAATGCTGAATGGCTGGTGTGCCCAGGGCTCTGCCACGAGTCCTGATGAGTTGTGTCCTCAGCTGAGAGGAAGCAAAGCAAAGGAAGATGATAGCACTGGGAGTAAAGAACCAATTGCATTAAGGTGGAAAGCTGGCCTGAAATGGAGAGGCGGAGGAGGCTGGAGACACCCAGAGCTCTCAGGGGCCTTGCCTGGCACAGTAAGGAGTCTGAGTTTCTTCCCAAGGCCATGAGGTTTTAGGGCAAAGCTTTAAGCAGAGGAGAGATGCAGTCAGATTTCTGCTCTAGAGGCCTTCCAAGTGGGAGGCAGATGCAGGGTCCTTTGAAAGGAAGGATGTGGTGTGACCCCAGATTTTTCCTGAGAGGTCAGAGAGTGTAGGGAATAAAAGCTTGTGCCCTGGATTAAGAGCAGCCTCCAGGGACTGAAGGACACTTAACCATCTCAGCCTCAATTTCCTATCTGTTTACCAAAAAAAAAAAAAGATAATGAGACTGCCTACCTCAAATGGTTGTTGTAGTAATTGAATAAGTCCTTGAGATTTTATTGCTATAAACTTCCCTCTTAGAACTGCTTTTGTTGCATCTCACACGTTTTGGATCATTGTGCTTTTATTTTCATTTGTCTCTAGGTAGTTTTTCTTAATTTCCTCTTTGATTTCTGCAGTGATTCATTGGTTGTTTAGTAGCAGATTGTTTAGCCTCCCCATGTTTGTGTTTTTTATAGTTTTTCCTTGTAGTTTACTTCTAATCTCATAGCTTTGTGATCAGAAAAGCTGCTTGATAAGATTTCAGTTCTCTTAAATTTACCAAGGCTCACCCTGTGGTCCAGGATATGGCCAATCCTGGAGAATGTTCCATGTGCACTTGAGAAGAATGTGTATTCTGCTGCTTTTGGATGGAATGCTCTACAAATATCAAGTCCATCCAGTCTAATGTATCATTTAAGGCCTGTCTTTCCTTATTAATTTTCTGTCTAGAGGATCTGTCCATTGAAAGTGGGGTGTTACATTTCCCCACTATTATTGTGTTACTGTTGATTTCTCCATTTATGTAAGTTAGTATTTGCCTTATGTATTGAGATGCTCCTATGTTGGGTGCCTGGCATGCTACAGTCCTTGGGGTCACAAACAGTTGGACATAACCTAGCAACTGAACAACAACAAATGTTGGGTGCATATATATTTATAATTGTTATATCTTCTTCTTGGATTGACCCCTTGATCATTATGTAGTGTGTTTTTTGTACAGTTCTTCTGTGTATTCTTGTCACCTCTTCTTAATATCTTCTGCTTCTGTTAGGTCCATACCATTTCTGTCCTTTATTGAGCCCATCTTTGCATGAAATGTTCTCTTGGTATCTCTAATTTTTTGAAGAAATCTCTAGTCTTTCCCATTCTGTTGTTTTCCTCTATTTCTTCGCACTGATCGCTGAGGAAAGCTTTCTTATCTCTCTTTGCTATTCTTTGGAACTCTGCATTCAAATGGGTATATCTTTCCTTTTCTCCTTTGCTTTTCACTTCTCTTCTTTTCACAGCTATTTGTTAAGGCCTCCTCAGACAGCCATTTTGCTTTTTTGCGTTTCTTTTTTAGAAAGTTGAGCGCAGAAGAATTGATGCTTTTGAATTGTGGTGTTGGAGAAGACTTTTGAGAGTCCCTTGAACTGCAAGGAGATCCAACCAGTTCATCCTAAAGGAGATCAGTCCTGGGTGTTCACTGGAAGGACTGATGTTGAAGCTGAAACTCCAACACTTTGGCCACCTGATGTGAAGAGCTGACTCATTTGAAAAGACCCTGTTGCTGGGAAAGATTGAAGGCAGGAGGAGAAGGGGACGACAGAGGATGAGATGGTTGCATGGCACCACTGACTCAATGGACATGAGTTTGCGTAAACTCTGGGAGTTGGTGATGGACAGGGAGGCATGGTGTGCTGCGGTTCATGGGGTCACAAAGAGTCGGACTCGACTGAGCGACTGAGCTGAACTTATTTGTCTCTTATAACATTCTTTGTTTTAAAGTCTATATTGTCTGATATAAGTATTGCTACTCCAGTTTTCTTTTGATTTCCTTTTACATGGAATACCTTCTCCCATCCCCTCACTTTCAGTCTGTATGTTTCCCTGGGTCTGAGGTGAGTCTCTTGTAAACAGCATATATACAGGTCTTGTTTTCAAATCCCCCCAGCAGGTCTACATCTTTTGGTTGGTGCATTTAATCCATTTACATTTAAGGTAATTATCCATATGAGTATTTCTAATGCCATTTTCTTAATTGTTTTGGGTTTGTCTTTTTTCTTCCTCTCCTTTTCTGTTCTCTTCTCTTGTGGTTTGATTACCATCTATAATGTTGTGTTTTGGTTGCTTTTCCTTTTCTGTATGTGTCTATTGTAGTTTTTGGGTTTGCTGTTCTCATGAGGTTTTGATATAACAGTACATATATGTACAAGATTTTTTTTGTTTTTTCATTTTTAAGTTGCTAGTCTCTTTCCCACCTAGAGGAGTTCCTTTAGCATTTGTTGCAAAGCTAGTCTGGTGGTATTGAATCTCATAGCTTTTGCTTATCTAAAACTTTTGATTTCTCTGTCAATTCTGGACTGGAGCCTCACTGGATAAAGTATTCTTTGTTGTAGAGTCTTCCCTTTCATCACTGTAAATATATCATGACATTCCCTTCTGGCTTACAGAGTTTCTGCTGAGAAATCAGCTGATAATCTTATGGGCATTCCCTTCTATGTTATTTGTCATTTTTTTCCCTTGTTGCCTTTAATATTTTATCATTGTCTTTAATTTTTGTCAGCTTAATTACAATGTGTCTTGGCATGTTCCTCCTTGGGTTTATCCTGCCTGGGACTCTCTGCACTTCCTGGACTTGGTTGACTGTTTCCTTTCCTATGTTAGGAAAGTTTTCAGTTATTATCTCTTCACTTATTTTCTCATATCCTCTCTCTCTCTCTTCTCCTTCTGAGACCCCTATAATGTGAATGTTGGTGCATTTAATGTTGTCCAAGAGATCCCTTAGGCTGTCTTCATTCCTTTTCATTCTTTATTCTATTCTGCAGCAGTGATAATCACCATTCTGTCTTTCAGGTCACTTATTCATTCTTCTGCCACAATTATTCTGCTATTGATTCTTCTAGTATATTTTCATTTCAGTTATTGTATTCTTCTCTGTTTATTCTTTAATTCTTCTAGGTCTTTGTTAGACATTTCTTGCATCTTCTCAGTCTTTGCCTCCGTTCTTTTTCCAAGATCCTGGATCATCTTCACTATAATTATTTTGAATTTTTTTCTGGAAGATTGCCTATTTCTTCTTCATTTGGTTGTTTTTCTGGGGCCTTATCTTGTTCCTTCATCTATGACTTAATCCTCTGCCTTTTCATTTCAACTTTTGTGATTGTGGTTTTTGTTCTGGAGGCTGCAGTTGTAGCCTCTGCTCTAAATAAGTCCTTATAAGGCCTTTCCAACAGCCTGGCAGAAAGAACATGAGGGTCTTGCAGAGGGTTCCTGGGCAGGACCCAACAAAGAGCAGCAGAGAGCACACATGCTACCTGGGTAAGAGTTTTAAAGTACCCATCTTGTTCTCTTTTTCTCACTCCTTGAGCAAGTGGCTCTAACCTGGGTCCCTTTGCCTCACAAGACATCATCAGCCTTCTGCGTCCCTGTTGCAGCCTAGGAACCCTGTGGGTGGGCCCCGTGGAGACAAAGATGGCACAGCCTTCTTCTCTTCCTCAGGAACCTTCTCACTCTTCCCTGGGTGTGTTTCCCTTTAGAAATATTTAAATTGATGTAAGTGCCATGCAACAAATAAAGCAAAATACTCATATTATTTATTTGACTTCCAAACTTGACTTTGGAATTCCATAGCAATAATTGTGGAAAATACGCACTATTGTGAGAAGGAAGAAATCTCTAAATCTCAGGTCACATGTTGAGACACCACAGGCTAAAACTAACCACCTTACACATCAGAAGCACGTCAGTTCCCAAGGCCAAAGGTCTCTGTCTTACTCACTGATGAATCCCCAAATGCCTAGAATTGGGTCTGGCCCTAGTGAGTGCTTGAAATTTTCTGTGGGAAACAGAGAAGGGGAGTATTTCATGGTGTAAACAGGGCAAGTGGTGAAATACAAGGGATTTCCCCTCCAGAGAGGAAGGTGAGGCAGAAAGCATCCCTCCTCCACTGGCAGAGAATAGGGAAGGGCAGGGTAGGTCTGCTGGGAGGGTCTTCCTCATCAGGAGAGGGGGAGAGGCAGCAGAAGCCAGAGAATGCAACTGAGAGCCCCCTCACTGCCCCTGAACCCCGGTGGGGGGGCACGAACATGCTGCAGAAACCAGCAACGTGATCAGAGAAGAGTGTCAGTGACCGAGAGGAAAATTTTAAAGCTTGAGTTGAACTTTTGTGTCCATTTCAGATGTTTTACCACACTTGATGGTTCTTTTGCCCCTGCCATTTGCCAAGGCCCCCAGGTGGCAGACAGTCCTACTCCTGACCCTGTTAGGGGCATAAAAGTCTCAGATTGGGTCTGTTCCAACACCCCTGTAAGACTTGCCCTGGAGTAGGTTCATAATCCTGTTGTAAGAATCCTGGTGAGATATACAGACTACCCTTCTCAGAACACTGACTTTAATTCCATGTGATAAAGTACTTGGATTACGAAGGAGACTAATGGTCCTGAAATTGGTGTTGAAATAATTTTAAAAATCTGTCAACAATGACATATGTTCTTCCTCAAAATTAAGCAGCAAGATCTAGTGGCAAATATAAAACTGTCATAATTTCAAAGTGGTGATAAACACAAATGATATTTTGAGAGATCTTCAACAGCTTTATAGTTGTTAGAGGAAACACTGACTGAAACTGTCCACACTGGCTAGGCACCATAGTAACCATCTGTCTGAGTTATTTTACAACAGGAGGTCTGGTAAGGAACACAGAACTAATAAGCCACCACCAACTGGAAGAATTCAAGAAAGGTCAAAAGGAGACACCATGTGTCCTCCCACCTCCCAGAATCATCCTCGCTGAAATGCACGCACCACCAGGAAGTTTGGACCCTAAGTCAGAATGATTGGCCGAAGACAACCCAGAAACTAATTCTATCACCATAAAAGCTGAGACTGTGAGCCACATGTCAGAGCAGTCTTCCTGGGTTCCCTAACACTCCTGCTCTCTACCAAGGCACTCCTTCCCAATAAGGGACACCTCATCTGTCTTGTTTTGTCAGCACATGTGTCTCCTCATACAATTCATTTCTGAGTGTTAGACAAAAGCCTACTCTTGGACCCTGGAAGGTATGATGTAAAAATATCTGTGACTCCATCCAGAAATAAATCCACACACTTATGGTCAACAAAGGAGGCAAAAATATACAACGAAGGAGGCAAGAATGTACAATGAAGAAAAGACAGTCACATCAATAAGTGGTTGACTAAAAAAATATGCACAACCTAAAAGTTGAGAGTTCTGTTTTATTCAGCAGACATACTGAGGACTTCAATCCCAGGAGCAGCATTTCAAGTAACCCTGAGAGAACTGCTCCAAGGAGCAAAGGAGGGGTGCCAAAATATATAGGAGTTTTGCAACCAAGGACAGGTAGTCTGAACATCAAATTATTATCATTAATGAAAGAAAACCAGATATCTCAAGTTAAGGGATTTAGTGCTTTTCTGTGTATGAGAAGATACAAGAGCCTGAGCTCACTGAAATCATTCCTTTGCTATGCACCTAAGCTATCTGGGGCTGGTATCCTGTGTTTTCTTATTTTGAGTTCCCCCAGGGCTCACCATTGGGAATGGCTGCAGTCTGATGGCAGCTAAATGGCAGGAATTCTTTGTTTCTTTCCTGAGTTCCCACAGTACTCAATGGCTCATGTTGGAGGGCTGCAATCACTTCTGACTGTGACATCGTTTGTTTATTGACATGACAGGAAACATTCTATTTCTCAAAGTGGTGCTGGAAAAACTGAACAGCTACATGTAAAAGAATGCAATTAGAATATACTCTTACCCCACACACAAAAATAAACTCAAAGTGGATTAAAGATCTAAATGCAAGATCAGAAACCATAAGACTCCTAGTAGAAAACTTAGGCAGAACACTCTGACATAAATCATAGCAATATTTTTTTAGAGCTATCTCTTAAAGTAGAGGAAATAAAAGAAAAACTAAACAAATGAGACTTAATTAAACTTAAAACTTTTGCACAATGATGGAAATCATCAACAAATGAAAAGACAATCTACAGAAATGGAAAAAGTATTTCCAAATGATATGACTGACAAGAGGTTAACATCCAAAATATATGAACAGCTCATACAACTCAACAACAATAGAAAGATAAATAACTCAATTAAAAAATGGGCAGAAGACTTGAATAGGCATTTTTCCAAAGAGGACATGGAGATGGTTAACAGGCACATGAAAAGATGCTCATCCTCAGGGAAATGCAAGTAAAAACAATCAGGAATATCACTTGACACCTGTCAGAATGGGTATCATCAAAAAGAACACAAATGTTAGCAAGCATGTGGAGAAAAGGGAACCTTCATACACTGTTAGTAAGAATGTAAATTTGTGCAGCCTTAGTGGAAAACAGTATGGAGGTTTTTCAAAAACTAAAACTACCATATAACCCAGAAATTCCACTCCTGGGTTTTATCTTAAAAAAACAAAAACATTTATTCAAAAAGACACTTGCACCCCAATGTCCATCACAGCATTATTTAGATGTAGAAGCAACCTAAGTGTCCATCCACAGATGAATGGATAAAGAAGATGTGGTCTGTATACACAATGGAATCCTTCTCAATCGTAAAAAAGAATAAAATCTTGCCATTTGTAGTGACATAGATGGACTTGGAGGGTATTATGCTAAGTGAAGGGCATCCCTGGTAGCTCAGACAGTAAAGAATCTGCCTGCAATGTGGAAGAACTGGGTTTGATCCTTGGGTCAGAAAGATCCCCTGGAGAAGGGAATGGCTACCTATTCCAGTATTCTTGCCTGGAGAATTCCATAGAGAGAGATGTCTGGTAAGCTACAGTCTGTGGGATTGCAGAGTCAGACACGACTTTCACTTTTCTTTCATGCTAAGTGAATTAAGACAAACAGAGATATCATATATAAGTCAGATATATGATATCACTTATATGTGGAATCTGCAAAACACAACAAATGTGAATATAACAAAAGAAACAGACTCACAGCTGTAGAGACCAAATTAGTGGTTACCTGTGAAGAGACGAATAGGGGGAGGGATGACATGGGGGAAGAGGATTAAGTGGTACAAACTATTATGTATGAAATGAGCTACAAGGATATATTCCACAATATAAAAAATATAGCCAATATTTTACAATAACCATAAGTGGAGCATAACCTTTAAAACTTTTAAACTTTAAAAATGTTGATAAGTGTACTGCACACCTATAACTCATATAAAGTGTACATCAACTATACTTCAATTTAAAAAGAAAAGAAAATATTTGTGACTCCTATTGAGGACAAAATCACACTTTTTTTTTTAGGGAAATGCTAAATTTTGTTTTAAGGCAAGGACAAATGAAGATACAGTGTTTTCCCCCATTCCTGTTCTCAGACCCACAAAATTCCATTCATGACTCTTGGAGTGCCAGAGACCCCAGGTTAAGAATAGAGCACATGTGATCACCTTTCAGAGGCACCCTGAAAGGTCGTTTTCAACCCAGCCAAATCTGCCCTTTTTGAAGCCGGGCAGCAGTGGGAAGAGCTGGTGAGCAAGTGAGCAGATGGTGTGAGCAGGAACAGTTCATCAGAGTGGGCTCAGGACTTCCTCATCAGGATTCAGATGCAGACTAATCTGAATGCCCATTGGTAGCCCTGGGAGTTTGTGTTTTAAGTATAAGTCCTGGTGATAACTTTCACAAATATCCTATCATTTCCCCAGTGCCTGTCCCAACCAGGGACCCAAGATAGAGAGAAAGAGCACTGGGAACTCCTCACACCTCCCCTGGCTGGAGTGAAAGTGGCATCACTGCCGGAAACGAGCCAGCAGCTTCTGTCCCCTCCAGGGCCCCTTCGTGTGTAAGTGATGCCTGAAATGTGAGACCACAGCGCCTCTTTGCAGAGAAACCTGAGCAGAGGACTGTGCAGCCGGATTGAAGGGCTGGGAACTCACCGCCTCCTGCCCTACCTCTCCCCCAAACTTCACCCGCCTCCACATTCAATCTCAAACAAGCCAAGGAGCCTTGTCTACCAGGAAAGGAAGCCAACCACCATGAGAGCCCCAAAACATCCCAGACAGAAGGTGTCCGTGGATGAGCGAGGCTTGTGAGCCTGCCTGAGGGCCAACAGAGCCCTGCGGACCATGAGCCATCAGCTAAAGAACCGAGGGGAGGAAGGTGAGTTTATCCTCATCTCTGCAGAGCCCCTTCCCAGGTTTCCTGGGCAGCAGGGGACAGGGAAGTAGACGGGATGTTTTGCAGGTCCCAGGTTTGAGTTGCCGGGCCTGCCACTTGCTCACTGAGCAACCTCAGTCTGGTTATCCAAGCTCTCCCTGCCTCGTCCATGAGCAAAGGCAGCCATAGCCTCCTTGAAGGGCTGTTGGAGGGATTAAAAATAGCCTGTGCCCGCCTTAAGTTTGAGTGACAGAGGCCATCCGTGCCCGCCGGGCTCATTCAGCCTCTCCTGCCTTGGTAACAGTCATCTTTCCTTAGCAATCCTCTCCACAGATTTCTCTATCTTTCTCTCTGTGATTGTGGAGATGTTCTGACCTCATGAGTTTCCAGGGTGCCAGAAAAATGTCAGAATGAGGGGCCCTGGAGCTTGTGGAGTTAAACAGTTGGAGCCCAGTTCCCTCTGCAGCCCTATCAACCTGCTAAGGGTCCCCGTGGTCAGATGGGCAGTGTGGGGAAGGGCGCTCTCCAGAGGTCAGCCATTCACACCTGTTCCATCTCTTACAGGAGGAGGTGGCACGAGGGGGCAGGCAAGGAGCGGCTCTCTGGGCACAGGTGAGATGGGGTGAGGTATCCTGGGGAGCTGAAAGTCCAGCCATCCACTCAACCTTCTCTTCCATCCTCCTGCTTCCTGCCTTCCCCCACCTCACCCCCCAATCACTGTAAGGAGCCCTCGCAAGGCAGGTATAATCGTTTAATTGGGGAGGAGGCCGAGGGATGCTCAGAGAGGGCCTGCCTTCAGCCCCGAGAGTCAAGGGAGAGGCCCAGAATAAGTGACACTGAGTTGAGCCTCAAAGATCAGTGAACATTCACCAGCTTGTGGGGTCAGGATGCCACTCCAGGCAGCCGGTAGGGAGTGAAGCCAGAGCTCACACCCAGGCAACCTGACCCCAGAGGACAAGCTCTTACCCTCACAAAGCGCCAGCAGTGCTGGGTCACCTTCCCATCTGAAATGTGGACACGGCTCCTCTGTGAGACAGAGGGTTTTACCCAGAGGGGACAACCTGCTCCAGGAGGAGCTGAAGTCACAGGTGGAAGACCCCTCCAATGCCATCAGGGGAGCTTGAGCCACACCCAGGAATCAGGCATCCTGCACTTCAGGTCAGGAGACGTGTGGTTATGGTACGTTTTCTCCTCCTTGCATCCCAGGCAGGGCCCTGCTTGTAGGTGAGGAAGCAGAGTCTCAGGAGGTAATGGACTTCTTGGGGGAAGATGTTGAGAGAGATCCCCCATCTCATTCCCAGGAGAAGAACTGGTCCTGACCCCATGCTGGCACACGGAGCATAGGGGAGCTGGCCCCAGGATCTACCCCATTGCATCAGCCAACCCCTTCCTTCTTGCACCTACTACTCACCCACTACTTGGGGCCTGAGCCCTTGGTGAGGCAGTCAGTAATGGGGTGGGGGGGACACCCAAGAGCAAGGTGTGTAGCGGAGTTATGACTCTGAGCAGAGAGAGGGGCTATGGAGGCACCACTAGCATCTCAACACTCCTTCCTGCCCCCGGAGCTGCCACATGGCCACTGTCCCTCCTCCCCACTCCACCTCCTTCCTGTCTAGTCTTCCCATCCCTCCAGAGTGTGAGCTCCTCCACTCCGGAGTGAGTGTGAGAAAGTGCACAGTACCCCGGTAGGGCTGGATGAGGCCGGGTCCTCATGGAGGGTCCAAGCCCTTGGTAACACTGTGTTGATGCTGGTCTGGTCCACATTCCATTTCCCTGCTGTCTTCCAATTTCCATCCATTCTCCTCCCATCCCAACTCCCCCTCTGCCCCCCTGAAGAGGTGGGCCTTGCAGGGGCCACCTGTGGGCAAATGGTCCTGAAATGCAAAGTCATTTTGCCTAAAACACAAACCTTTTTCTACTGAAATATGCCACATACACATCTCTCCCCCCTTACCATTTTCTCTTGTGCAGAGAAAAAAGGAATTGAGTCAAAATTTTCACTTCAGGGACCCCAGTGGTCAAGGGATGCAGTGAAGTTAAATAATGGGAATTCATCCAATGAACTGAAACACAATTACATAAAGATTTCCATTTTAAATCTCCTCTGGAGTCACCTCTGAGGGACCCAAATTCTATTCCTTCAGCTTCTGTTTTACAAGAAGGAAAAAATATGTCTGAGAATACAAAGTGTGCTTCTCAAAATAATTACAATTTTTAATTCCATCCATCAAAAAGGAGGGTCAGAATTCTCCCTTCTCTTGTATCATTTGGTGAACATACTTAAATGTGAGGAACTGGAGGGTGAACCAAACCCACTAGGTCTCCCAGCTTCTCTGTTTTCCTTTCAGCCTATTTTTCGTTCTGAATTTTTCACTTGAGTCAGGTGCATAAATGTGAGGAGGCCTGTCAAGTGTAAGTGAGTGCATTCGGGGCTTGGAGGTCTTCCTAATGTGACAGCTGCCCTCCTAGCTCCTAAATTATGCATTATGTGGAGCCTATTGAAAACTGACGATGAAAGAAAAGCTAAAGCAGTTTGCTTTCTGTGAAAAAAAAAGGTTAGGGAAGATTGAAAGGCAAATTCTGGCTTGCTTTCCACATTCCACATGAATTTCATTCAGTTGGGAAATGAGGTTACATTAGGAATTACAGTTTGGAAAAAATTTATGAACCCTGTAGTTATGTCTACAGTGCTTGGAAGAATGCCTGGGACAGTTCGTTACCAAAAAGAAAAGCACTTCTTAGCTAATTGAGGATACACAGTTCAGGAGAGAACACAAACATATATTGACTTTCTTATCCAGTCTTTTCAACCAATATGGAAGCGGGCTTGGATGAATCATTAATCCCTTTCCCCCTGTCTCTGTTCCTCTGCCCTCTCTGAGAGCAGAGCTCAGTTCTAGGACTCTTCCCTGAGATCACAGCTGTGGCGACACACACTTTTTCGCACTCCTTCCCATGTCTTTGGAAAGAGTAGATTTGTTTCTGTCCAAAGCCCTTCTGAGCACAGCAAAGAGCATCTGTAGGACAAACCCGTCTTTCACTGGCCAATGCTGACCAGCTTCCTAACTTGATGAGTTATTATTACACCTAAATAATTTGTTGTTACATTGTCTTACCCAAAACCCTCTTCCCCTGAGAGGTGAGAAGAAGAGGTTAGGGCAGGAGTGGGTGAAGAAAACCTTCCTGCCAGACATGTGATTGTCTATCTTTGAGTCTGTAACTAGTACTCAGTACTTTTCAGTGTGTTTACATCAGGTGTCTCCACCCTCAACAACTTCTTCAGTGCTGCTGTCATGATCCTTTGATGTGATCACATCTGGTAGATGCTCCAGCATTACATTCTCTCCCTGTAGATTTCCCCCCGCTCCCCATAGGTAGGCTTTGCTCTCTGGGCAACCTCCTCTCCCCACGCTCCCTGCCGCAGCAGCAGTCACACCCAAGACTCAGCTCTGCCCTGGTCACCTACACCCCCAGACTGCTTGGCATTTTCACTGGGGCCCTTTAAACCTCTGTTTCCTCTGCCCGGAATCTGCTCACCTCACCACCAACTCTCTCTATCTCCACCCCTTTCTTCTCTTGACAAACCCTTGTTCATCCTTCAAGATTCAGGGAAAACATCAGTTCTTTGTAAGGCATTTTCAAACACCCTAGCCATAATTCATCACTCTCCCTCTGTATTTCCAAGATTGTTTTTCCTTTAGTTCACCTTTTATTCCTTCTTTTTAAAAGATGTTTACCTAAATTATTGTCAAGAGCTGGCTCCCTAAATATCACCAACACAGTCTGTTGATAAGGCAAAACTGATTTAATGCTTACAGCAATCAAAGTCTTGACAATATCTCACAGGAGGAAAATAAGGTCAGAATTTATTAAGAAATAAAAGTTTGATTTAGGATAGGACTTTCAAAGTGAGGGCTTAATTAGGATTGGGTAAGAATCACAATATAACAGTCCACAATAAACAGCAAGGCTAGGATTTTGAATCAAAGCATCAAAAGTATCTTAGGAGGCAAATTAGTCTGTGATGCTTTCTGCTGAAGAGATGATGGGTCTCTGAGAAAATTCTATAATGAGCAATCAAGCCATTTTCCAGGCAGGATATTCCTGGAAAAATAGTCATGCTAATGAAGACAGAAGCATAGCACATCATCTTCATATAGACACTGAGGTGTAGTTTGATTTCTCTGTGTCCAGGCTGAGTGTGGGGAAATGGTTTCAGTTCTGTTTGCCATTCTTCAGCCTGAACTGAAGGACTAGCCACTAATAGCTGAGAGTATCAACCCAGATCTTCACTACTGTTTAAGGTGCCATAATTGTGTGTCAAGTATCTGCTGATGGTCCTTTCAACCTGTGTGTCTGTTGGATTTTCCAGTTCTTTCTGATGGAGGGCCCTTTGCTGGATCATTTGACACACAGCAGCTGTGCAACAGCTTCAAAACTCTGGCTTAAGAGGATTATGGCCAGAGTGTGTATAGCTCACTTGTCAGGCAGGAGCCATGTGCTCAGACTGAACAAGAGAACCAATCTCACGCCCAACATGAGGAGGAGTCCCAGAACTATACATGGGCCATTAGGCATGTTACCAAGCTTTATGATATCTTCATTTACTTCCTGGATCTTTTTAGTAATGTTCAAGATCTCTGAGTGGTCTGTAGGAATGTGAGTACAACACTCTTTCATATAACCTCTCATTCTGACCTCCCCGGAGATTCTGTCTGAGTCCTATAGCTTTTCCTCTCTGTGTTAGCATGTAACATTCATCGTGCTATCTGGGCCTCTTGTAAAGTATGAAATGAAGAGTCCTGAAGAGAGAAGAGAGGAATCCAGAATTCCTGTAGAATAGTTAGGGTTTCAGTTCTAGAATCAGGGCCACTGTTTCTCCTTTTTCAGTGAAACTACCAACTGATCTCTTTTTCCTAGCAGAGAAACCAATGGGCCAAAATGGACTTTGGGTAATGTCAGAGGTGATCTTGAGAGTAGGGATTAGTGTACCAATGTAACAAGTTCCTGTCCAATTTGTGGGTAGCAGCTAGTAGACTTCTGTGCCAGATTCAATACCAGTCATCGGGAGTCGCCCAGTAATCTGGTTTTGGCCAAATACTCCTAAGGGATTATCAAATAATGCTGTAAACTTTTGACACCATTCATGAAGAATAGTCTGGTGTCAGGCAGTGGATTTTGTAATATCAAAGATCATTGGGCGGGGGTGGTCAAAAGAAAAATGATGTATCTTAACTTGTGACACCTATGAATGTGAGATACTCTCCTGCCACTACCTGTTCCCTAAATCCCCTTCCAAGTTCTATTTCAGTGAAAGTTCAGTTGCAAAGACTAGTTATCACAAAAGGACCCCAAGTATTGTTTCAGTAGAGGCAGGATTTCTGGCCACTTTGCCTGCTGTGGAGTTTGCCAACTAAAAAGTGAGTCCCAGCTACCTGGGAAACCAACTGATTTCTTACAAGGAACTGGGACCAAGCAAAGCTGGTTGGTTCCCAAGAGAAGCTGGCATTTTCACTAGTTCATGAGTAAATTGTAGCTGATATGAGAGTCATGGGCTTCCCAGGTGTCTCAGTGGTAAAGAAGCCGCCTGAAAAGTGCAGGAGATGCAGGTTTGATCCCTGGGTTGCGAATATCCCCTGGAGGAGGAAACGGCAACCCGCCCCAGTGTTCTTGCCTGGGAAATCTCATGGGGACAGAGGAGCCTGGAGGGCTACAGTTCATGGGGTCACAAGAGAGTTGGACATGACCAAGCGACTAAACAACAGCAACAACATGAGTCATACCAAGGAAGGATAAGGATGCAAACAGCAATATTAGAAATAGGGATTATAAATAACACAGTGAAATGTAGACTTAAGTGAATAAGAGGATAGAATATAGGTAAAAGAACAGAAAATCAAGGAGTACAAATTATAAAGTGACAATCTGTGGTCTTGTGCCGTGGATCTTGGGCACAGCTGTCTACGTCCAAAGGCTGTCTGCTTTCAGGATGGTTCCTGAGAACCCTCAGTCTGAGGTCACCAGTAGGGACAGTCTTCCAATAATTTGAGGATGGTTTATGTCTCTTTAGTTGAAGGACATGAATCTAAGAATCAAACTGCTTAATCATTTCATTACTGTGCTAGTTGTTAACAGTACCTGACAGAGTCCTTCCAGACAGGGGTCTGAGAAAGTAGAAACCTCTACAAAGTTTTCTTTGTAGAAAATAGAAAATTCTGGCCCACAGCTGAGGTTTCAAAGAAGCTTTGGGGATACAAATAGTATCTGGAGGTAACAGAGACTTAAAACAGCTAGGTTAACTTATAACCATCAAAAGTGAAATATTTCATAGCAATAATGAAATTGACAAGGGTTTGGTTGCTTCCATAACACACAAAACAAACACAATTAAGGCAATCTTTGAACAAAATATCTATAATGATTAAGTACATTTTTATAGACAATGAGCATTATGTCAGATTTATAGATGGTTGAACAGGTAAAGATATGTCTTTATAGATAAAAATATCTTGAAGTGTAACACACAATTTAAAACATATACAGACATACCAAGCATATAAGAAAAATATTTCAAGACTATATCAAGTAAAGAGATTTTGTAAATTTGGAGTAGGTCCTAAGCATCTGTATTTTAATAAAACTCCATAGGTAAGGCTGATGTTCATCTCCAGTTGAACACTGGAGGTCAGATGAAGCACTGACCTTAAAAAGTTAAATTCAAAATTTTAAATTGTCATCAAATAAACATCTTAAATGATAACTGAATTATGACTTATAATTATAGTACTGCCTAACAGGAGAAAATCATCATCAGGACTCTGATAAATAGAAACAAATCATGGCAGAAAAGTCACTGACAAATCTCTAGGAGCAGCCCATAGAGCATACAATTGCTGAAATATTTATTAACATTTGACCTTTACCAGTTTAACCTAGAAAAGTCTCAGCATCTGTTCTGATTGACACCTCTTCCCATGAAACTCCAACAGTAATAACATTTCAAATAACCCTAATAGTTTCTGGCACGTCTCTTTTTTAGGAAATGGAAGAGCAAATCTTTGTGACTTCCCAGGGCCGTCTGGGAAGTCACAAAGATAGTTATAAAAGATATTCTGAAAGTAATTTTACTTCATTTTACACTTCCAAATCAGTCTTAGGAAGAAAAATGAAATCGAAAGTTTTCAGATTTCATGGGAATTCCCTGGTGATCCAGTGGTTAGGAGTCAGCACTTTCACTGCCATGGGCCCAGGTTCAATCCTTGGTCAGTGAACTGAGATCCAGCAAGCCGCGCAGTGCAGCCACACACACACACACACACACACACACACAAGTAGGATTTGAACGCAAGATAGGATTATGGGTGCCTTGGAAACAGTATTTGGCTATTTAGTTGAAAGTGACAAAAAGACTTTAAAAATATATATATACTTAGAAGGTAACATGATCATCTACTGAGAACGTTAGCACTTTCAAAAATAAGGAAGCTTTTTTTCCCCTAAATAACCAAAGCCATAATGAAATCAAGACAAAACACAGAAAATTATTGTGGGAAAACTCAGAATCTTTTCTATATAGGCAGATAAATGATGGGAGGATCCTTTATATTGTAGATGAAGGCAAAAAACAGAAACAATAAAAATAAATAGAAACAAGCCCATCAAAAATGAGCAGATTTTGTTAGAATTTTAACATACTTAATAGCTTCTCAGACTCACTATTTACTCATCTATAATCCGAGGCCGATAAAATTCACTTTCCATGAACCTTCTGTTATTTTCTGTACCCATTCAGGTTTTGCCCTTCACCATGCTCCTTTTGCTCTGCAACAACCTGTCATTTCATTTTAGGACAAACCTATTCCTTTTCCCTTAACAAAAGCACATTTCTTCACTTTACATGCAGAGTTGTACCTTTCTGTCAGAACTAATCATAGTAGAGTCTCACTGTGTTATAACTCTTAACTGAAGAAGCTTTTGTTTCACAAAACAAGCTGGGAAGATGGATACTTGTCAGGTGTCACACATCAGCAGTTCAGACTAGCAGAACTCATGAGTACACATAACACAACTTTCTACAAATTCAACCCACACATAATTTTTCAAAGGGAAAGGAATGTACATGTTCACTTATAGACACGAAGCTATTACTTTTATGTAGCTTATTTTTAAAAAAGAAACAGAAGTATATATACTTAAAATGATGGTAATGTTTAGTCACTAAGTTGTGTCCGACTCTTGCACCCCCATGGACTGTAGCCTGCCAGGCTCCTCTGTCCATGGGATTCTCCAGGCAAGAATACTGGAGTGGGTTGCCATTTCCTTCTCCAGGGATTGAACCTGGGTCTTCTGCACTGCAGGCAGATTCTTTACTGACTGAGCTATGAAGGAAGCCCATACTTAAAATAATGCTTAGCAATCATGCACAGAGGAGCCTGGAGGGCTGTGGTCGATAGGGTTGCAAAGAGTTGAACACAACTGAAGTGATTTAGCATGTAGCACAATCAATGTTTTGGAATTCCATCTTATTTAGAATGAGCTAAGCATCCAATGAATATTCATTAATTCACTTTAATATCAGTCCAAAGTTTCAAGATACCTATAGATCTTGGAATTTTTAAAATTAATTAATTTATTTATTTTATTTTTGGTGCTGGGTCTTTGTTGCTGCCTTCAGGCTCTCTCTAGTTGCAGGGAGCAGGGGCTACTCTCTACTTGCAGTGCACAGACTTCTCATTGTGGTGGCTTCTCCTTGTTGTGGAGCACTGACTGTACAACACACAGGCTTCAGTAGTTATGGATCATGGGCTTAGTTGCCCTGTGGTATGGGGAATCTTTCCACACCAGGGGCCAAACCCATGTCCCTGCATTGGCAGACAGATTCTCAACCCCTGGACCACCAGGTAAGTCCTAAATCTTGGAAATTAATCTTGCAACTGGGATACTATAAAATATAAATACTATTGAAATCAAATGTTCATAATAATGAATCAATTTAATTAAGCACAAATTTAGGTACTTCATAATTTTAAACATGATGCAAAAATAATGCTGAAAAAACGAGGTCCATTGGAGGAGTGAATGACAAACCACTCCAGTGGTGGTCTCAAGAACCCCATGAACAGTATAAAAAGGCAAAAAGATATGACACCAGAAGATGAGCTTCCCAGGTTGGAAGGTGTTCAATATGCTACTGGGGAAGAGTGGAGTACAAATCAGTGAACTAAAATGGACAGGAATGCACAAATTTAATTCAGATGATCATTATGTCTACTACTTTGGGCAAGAATCCCATAGAGGAAGTGAAGTAACCCTTATAGTCAACAAAAGAGTCCAAAATACAGTACTTGGGTGCAATCTCAACAATGACAGAATGATCTCAGTTCATTTCCAAGGCAAACCATTCAGCATCATGGTAATCCAAGTCTAGGCTCCAACTACTCTAATACCTAAAAAGCTGAAGTTGACTGGTTCTATGAAGACCTATCAAAGACCTTCTAGAACTAACACCAAAAAAGATATCCTTTTCATCATAGGGAATTGGAATGCAAAAGTAGGAAGTCAAGAGATACCTAGAGTAACAGGCAACTTAGGCCTTGGATTACAAAATGAAGCAGGACAAAGGCTAACAGAGTTTTGTCAAGAGAGCATGCTGGTTATAGCCAACACCCTTTTCCAACAACACAAGAGATGACTCTACATGTGGACATTACCAGATGGTCAATACCAAAATCAGATTGATTATATTCTTTGCAGCTGAAGATAGAGAAGTTCTAAACAGTCAGCAAAAACCAGACTTGGAGCTGACTATGGTTCAGACCATCAGCTCCATATAGCAAAATTCCAGCTTAAATTGAAAAAAGTAGGGAAAACCACTAGCTCATTTACGTATGACCCAAATCAAATCTCATATGATTCAGTGAAGGTGACAGATAGATTCAAGGGATTAGATCTGATAGACAGAGTGCCTGAAGAACTATGGATGGAGGTTTGTAATGTACAGGAGGCAGTGACCAAAACCATCCCAAAGAAAAAGAAATGCAAGAAGGCAAAGTGGTGGTCTGAGGAGGCTTTACAAGTAGCCGAGGAAAGAAGAGAAGTGAAAAGCAAGGGAGAAAGGGAAGGATATACCCAACTGAACACACAGTTTAAGATAAAAGCAAGAGTAGATAAGAAGGCCTTCTTCAATGAACAATGCAAAGAAATAGAGGAAAACAATAGGTAGGGGAAGACTAGAGATCTCTTCAAGAAAACTGGAGATATCAAACAAACATTTCATGCAAGGATGGGCATGATAAAGGACAGAAACGGTAAGGATCTAACAGAGGCAGAAGAGGTTAAGAAGAGATGGCAAGAATACACAGAAGAATTATACAAAAAGGTCTTAATGACCTGAATAACCATGATGGTGTGGTTATTCACCTAGAGTCAGACATCCTGGAATGTGAAGTCAAGTGGGCCTTAGGAAGCATTGCTGTGAACAAAGTTAGTGGAAGTGATGGAATTCCAGTTGAGCTCAAATCCTAAAAGATGATGCTGTTAAAGTGTTGAACTCAATATGTCAGCAAATTCAGAAAACCTAGCAGTGGCCACTGAAATGGAAAAAGTTAGTTTTCATCCCAATCCCAAACAAGGGCAGTGCTAAAGAATGTTCTAACTACCAGACAATTTTGCTCATTTCCCATGCTAGTAAGGTTATGCTCAAAATCCTTCAAGCTAGGCTTCAGCAGTACCTGAATCAAGAACTTCCAGATGTACAAGCTGAGTTTAGAAAAGGCAGAGGAATAAGAGATCAAATTGCCAAGATTTGTTGGATCATAGAGAAAGCAAGGGAATTCCAGAGAAACAGCTACTTCTGTGTCATTGATTATGCTAAAACCTTTGACTGTGTGGATCACAACAAACTGTGGAAAATTCTTAAGAGATTAGAATACCAGGCCATTTTGCCTATCTCCTGAGAAACCTATATGAGGATCAAGAAACAACAGTAAGAAACTTACATGGGATGGACTGGTTCAAAATCAGGAAAAGAGTACAACAAGTCTGTATATTGTCACTCTGTTTAACTTCTATACAGAGTATATCATATGAAATGCTGGGCTGGATGAATCACAAGCTGGAATCAAGACTGCTGGAATAAATATGAACAACCTCAGATATGCAGATGATACCACTCTAATGGCAGAAACTGAAGAGGCACTAAAGTGCCTCTTGATGAGGGTGAAAGAGGAGACTAAAAAAGCTGGCTTGAAATTCACCATTCAAAAAACAAAGATCATGGCATCCAGTCCCATGACTTCATGGAAAATAGAAGGGGAAAAAGTAGAAGCTGTGACAATTTTCTCTTCTTGGGCTCCAAAATCACTGCAGATGGTAAATGCAGCTATGAAATTAAAAGATGCATGCTTCTTAGAAGGAAAGCTATGACAAACCTGGACAGTGTATTAAAAAGCAAAGATAGCACTTTGCCAACAAAGGTCCATATAATCAAAGCTACATTTTTTCCAGTAGTCATGTAGGAGTGAGAGTAGGACCATAAAGAAGGTTGAGTGCCAAAGAATTGATTCTTTCAAATTGTGGTGCTGGAGAAGACTTTTTAGAGTCCCGTGGATATCAAGGAGATCAAGCTAGTCAATCTTAGAGGAAATCAACATTGAATACTCATTGGAAGGACTGATGCTGAAGCTGAAGCTCCACTACTTCGGTCACCTGATGTGAAGAACTGACTCACTGGAAAAGACCCTGATGCTGGGAAAGACTGAAGGCAAAAGGAGAAGAAGGCAGCGAGGATGAGATGGTTGGATAGCATCACCAACTCAATGGCATGAACTTGGGCAAACTCCAGGAGATAGTGAGGGACAGGGAAGCCTAGCGTGCTGCAGTCCATGGGGTCACAAAGAGTTGGACACAACTTAGTGTTTGAACAACAACAGAAATAATGCTAGCATATTTAATCAATGAACCAATGTAAATTTAGGAATAAACTAAGTAGAATAAAACTACAATATTGTATTATATTTAATGCTGAAAAATCAAAGAAGACATGTTTGTTCTTATTAAACCAGAAGTATTAAACTAATTCCTCTGGAGTAGGAAATGGAAACCCACTCCAATATTCTTGCCTGGAAAACTCTGTGGACAGAAGAATCTGGCAGGCCACAGTCCATGGAATTGCAACAAGTTGGACACAACTCAGTGACTGAGAATGCACACACACATGCATTAAACTAATTCATTTGCTAAATGCTTATCAAATTCCTAGGATTTTTTGGAATATTTAATTTATATAAACACATTGATATGAACCAATCAAATGAGCTTCTTTATTTTATTACTACTCAGTTATTTATTTATGACTGCACTGCATCTTCGATGCTGCTTGTACACTTTCTCTAGTTGTGTTGCCTGAACTCTAAAGCTTACAGGCTTCAGTAGTTGGGGCTTACAGGCTCTAGAGAGCAGGCTGAGTAGTGATGCACAGGCTTAGGTGCCCGGCGGCAAGTGGAATCTTCCCAGACCAGGGATCAAACTCATCTCACTTGCATTGGCAGGTGGATTCTTAACCACTGGACCACCAGGAAAGTCCTTCCTACAAATTTTGATAAGTTTTAATTTCATTTAAATTTAGTTCAAAGTATTTTAAAATTTCTCTTGGGACTTCTTTACCCCATGTGTTATTTAAAAGTGTGTTGTTCTATCTTCAATCATTTTGGTGTTTTTTAAGTTATCTTTCTCTTAGAGATTTCTAATTTAATTCCATTGTGATCTGACAGCATATTTTGAATATTTTTTATCCTTTTAAATTTGTTAACTTATGTTTTATGGGCCGGAATGTTGTCTATCTTGGTAAATTCCTCAAGACGAGTGTGTGTTCTGCTGTTGTTGGATGAAATGTTTTACAAATGTCAATTAGATCCACTTGACTGGTGGTGCTGTTCAGTTCAATTATGTCCTTACTGATTTTCTGCCTGCTATATCTTTCAGTTACTGATAGATGTGTGTTGAAGTCTCCAGCTGTAATAGTGGTTTTGTCCATTTCTCTTTGCAGTTTTATCAGATTTTGCCTCACATATTTGGGTGCTCTGTTGTTAAGTGCATAGATATGAAAGATTGTTATGTCGTCTTGGAGAACCTACCTGTTTACTAGTTTTTTAAACTTTTTATTTTGTACTGGGGTATAGTCAATTAACTATAAACAGTGTTGTCACAGTTTCAGATGAACAGCAAAGGGACTCAGCCATACATATACATATATCCATTCTCCCCCAAATCTCCCTAATGCCCTACTTTATCCCTGGTAACTTTCCCTGCTCTGAAATCTGTTTTGTCTGAAATTAGTACAGTTATTCTAGCTTTATTTTGGTTACTGTTAGCATGATATTTTTTCTCCATTCCTTTACTTTTAGTCTATATGTGTCTTTATATTAGGTGGATTTCTTATAGACAACATACATTTGTCTTTTGTAATTCACTCTGACAATTTGTGTCTTTAATTGCTATATTTAGACCAGTGACATTTGAAATTATTAACATTGACCATATTTGTTGCTTTTTTCTATTCATTGCCCTTGTTTTTTGTTCCTATTCTTGTCTTCCACTCTTTTTCCTGAATTTGTGGCTTTGTTTGAGCATTTTATATGACTCCAGTTTCTTTCCTTTGTAGCATATCAATCATACTCCTTTTTCACTTTTTTTTTTAGTGGTTACAGTAGAGTTTGCCATATACAGTTAGAACAAAGTCAAGCCCACTTTCAAACAAAACTATACCTCTTCGTGGGTAGTACAGGTACTTTATGACAGTGTTCCTAGTTCCTCCTTCTCATCTCTCTGACATTGTTGTCACTCATTTTGCTTACCTATTAGCTATAATCATCTAATATATTGTGCTATTATTATTTTAAACAAACTTGTCTGTTAAATTAAGAATAAGAAAAATAAAACATTTTACATGTCCTTCGTTCCTTCTTGAACGCTTTCTTTATGACCTACATCATTTTCTTTCTCTCTGAAGAACTTAACATTTTTTGCAAGCTAAGTCGACTCAACTTTTGTTTGTCTGAGAAAGTCTATTTCTCCTTTATGTTTGAAGAATAATTTTGTTTAATACAAGATTAGGCTGTGGGGCTTTTTTTCCTTTTATTGTTTTAAAATATTTCACCTCACTCTCTTCTTGCTTGTGTGGTTTCTGAAGAGAAATCTAATGTAATTCTTATCTTTCTTCCTCTATAGGTAAAATGAGTTTTTTTCTTCCCCCCTCTGGCTTCTTTCAAGATTTTCTCTTTGTCTTTGATTCTCTGTGGTTTTAATACAATATGCTTTTGTATTAAAGCATATTTGCATTTGTTGGCATTTGTGCTTCCTGCTATTCTCTGAGCTTCCTGCATCTGTGGTTTGGTGGTTGTCATTGATTTTGGACATTTTTCAGCCATTATTGCTTCAAATATTTCTATTTTTTTCTCTCTTTCTTCTCCTTCTGGTATCCCCATTACTCTGTTACACATTTTGTAATTGTCTGATAGTTCTTGTGATATTCTGCTCTATATTTTTTATCCTTTTTTCTCTTTGCTTTTCAGTTTGGGAAGTTTTTATCGACATATCTTTCATTCAACTGATTTTTTCCCTTGACTATGATCAATCTACTTCTGAACCCATCAAAGGTATCCTTCACCTCTGGTATGGTGTTTTTTGTTCCTATTGTTTCCTTTTGATTCTTTTCAAAAGTTTGAATCTCTCTGCTTACATTACCCATATGTTTTTGTATGCTGTCCACATTTTCCATTAGATTTTTTAGCATATTAATCATAGTTATTTTTAAAATCTTGATCTGATAATTCTAAAACCTCTGCCATATCTGAGTCTGGTTCTGATGTTTTCTCTGTCTCTACGAAAAAATAATTTTTTTTTTTTTTGCCTCTTGCTGTGCCTTGTAATGTTTGTTGAAAGTCAGCATGATGTACTGGGTAAAAGGAATTGAGGTAAACAGGCCTTTAGCATGAGGTTTTATTTTTGTCTGGCTAGATGTTAGACTGTGTTCACTATTCATTGTAGTTGTAGGTGTAAGAGGACCCAAGTTCCTTTCGTGTTCTTGTTCTTGTCTCTCCAATTGTTTTGAGTTTACTTGGGAACTACTTTTTTTTTTTTGGTCTGAGCCTTGCTATTCTTTCCATTGTCATCTCCTATCATACCAGAGCCCTGTTGATGTGGTGATGAGATACAGGGCAGGGGAAGTTCTATAATCTTGTGACTAGATTTCAGTCTTTCCTGAGCCTGTGCCTCTAGGCTGTGACCCTCACAAATGTTTCTCAGCCTTCTCCCCCTAGCCTTCAGTGAGACAAGATATCTAGAGGTCTGGAGTGGGGTATTTCCCTTCCTCCAGGTCAGTTAAACTGGTAAATTCTGGTCAGTTAGGCTCACTCTGGGAAAATAGTTTCCCTGGAGCCTAGGTGTAAAGGAAAAACTCTGTTTTTTCTTTCTCACAAGGAAAATACCCAATTCTTCCCTACTGTGAGTTTCTTCCCTGTGTGTCTCCTTTATCACTTACACAGAATACTTCACTTCGGACATTTCACCAGATGTGTGGATGTTTTTCCTTATAACAAACAATTCTCTATGACATTAGCTGGGTGTCCCACAATATAAGTCAATTCTGACACTACCTACCCAAAGATAGCATCAGACCCCACAGACTCATTTTCTCAAGACTACAACCCACTTCAGACACCAATCACAAGCCCAGGTGGTTCTGACCAACCAGCTATAGATCAAAGGTTCCAAAGACGACCCCCGCCCCCCGCCCCCCGGCCCCGTGTTCAGTTAATTTGCTAGTGTAACTCACAGAACTCAGAGAAATATTTATTTACATTTACTAATTTACTAAGGGACATGATAAAGAATGGGTTTCCCTGGTGGCTCAGATGGCAAATCTGACTGACAATGCAGGAGATGGTTTGCTCCCTGGATCGGGAAGATCCCCTGGAGAAGGGAATGGCAACCCATTCCAGTATTCTTGCCTGGAGAATTCCATGGACAGAAGAGCCTAGCGAGCTACAGTCTATGAGGTTGCAAAGAATCAGACACGACTGAGCAACTAACACAACAACAGCATGACAAAGAATGAGCTTTCCAGGGTATTACTGGTAAAGAAATAGTCAGTCGTTCAGTTGTGTCCAACTCTTTGTGACCCCATGGACTGTAGCCCGCCAGGCTCCTCTACCCATGGAATTCTCCAGGCAAGAATACTGGAATGGGTTGCCATTCCCTTCTCCAGAGATCTTCCCAAGCCTATGATTGAACCCAGGTCTCCCACACTGAAAGTGAAAGTGAAGTCGCTCTTTCGTGTCTGACTCTTTGTGACCCCATGGACTGTAGCCTAGTAGGATCCTCCATCCATGGGGTTTTCCAGGAAAGAAGAGTACTGGAGTGGGTTGCCATTTCCTTCTCCAACACTACAGGCAGATTTTTTTTTACCATCTGAGCCACCAGGAAAGCCTGCTAAAGAATCTGCCTGCTAATTCAGGAGACACAAGGGACGCAGTTTCGATCCCTATGTCAAGAAGATCCCCTGGAGGAGAGCATGGCACCCACTCCAGTATTCTTGCCTGGAGAATCCCATGGACAGAGGATCCTGGAAGGCTACAGTCTATAGGGTCATAAAGAGTTGGATGCAACTGAAGCGACTTAGCATGCATGCACATGATAAAGAATACAGATGAAGAGAAACAGACAGCAAGTCTGGGAGTTGGGGTGTGTCACCCTCCTCGTCTGTGGATGTGTTTACCCATCTGGAAGCACTCCAAATCCACTGTTACTGGAATTTTATGGAGACTTCCTCACATAGACATTAGCAATTTTTACCTTCCTTTCTAGCCCCTCTCCTAGCGCTTGAGGATGGGAGTGGGGTGGGGCTGACAATTCCAAGCTTCTAATCATGGGGTGGTTTTTCTGGTGACCAGCCCCCATCCAGCCATTCAGGAGCTAACCAGAGTCACCTCTTTAGAACAATAGATGCTCCTCGTGCTTCTAGGGTTTTACAGAGATTTTAGGACCTCTGTGCCAGAAAGTGTGGACAGAGACCAATACACATTTTCCATTATCTCACAATAGGCCTTTGTTAAAGAGAACAGGACACTCTTGAGTTACTTTTCATATTTTTAAGTGATAACTTTCTCCTCCCCCTGCTGGAAACACCAGGGATTTTTCTCCAGTCTCCACAGTGAGAACCAGTTAGGGCTTCCAGGAAGTAAAACTCATTTAAGTGTGCCCCCTAGGCAAAGGAGAAAAAGAAAGATACACCCATTTGAATGCAGAGTTCCAAAGAATAGCAAGGAGAGATACGAAAGCCTTCCTCAGTGATCAATGCAAAGAAATAGAGGAAAACAATAGAATGGGAAAGAATAGAGATCTCTTCAAGAAAATTAGAGATACCAAGGGAACATTTCATGCCAAGATGGGCTCAATAAAGGACAGAAATGGTATGGACCTAACAGAAGCAGAAGATATTAAGAAGGGGTGGCAAGAATACACAGAAGAAGTATACAAAAAAGATCTTCATGACCCAGATAATCACGATGGTGTGATCACTCACCTAGTCAAGCCTTAGGAAGCATCACTATAAACAATAGGGCTTGTTTTCCAAAGAAAAATATTGTTTAGAGTAGCAAACTTATAAGCCTGCTCAGGCATGTTGTAAAGCCGCTGGAAAAGTAACTTGGAGCAAGTTTTGTGAATGGAAATGTAGTGCTCAAGTCACATTCTGCTTTAAAAAGTTGTAACAAATACAGATGAGTTAAAAAAAAAAAAAAAAGCTAGTGGAGGTGATGGAATTCCAGTTGAGCTTTTTCAAATCCTAAAAGATGATGCTGTGAAAGTGCTGCACTCCATGTGCCAGCAAATTTGGAAAACTCAGCAGTGGCCACAGGACCAGAAAAGGTCAGTTTTCATTACAATCCCTAAGAAAGGCAATCCCAAAGAATGCTCAAACTACCACACAATTGCACTCATCTCACACACAAACAAAGTAAATCCTCAAAATTCTCCAAGCCAGGCTTCAACAGTACATGAACCATGAACTTCCATATGTTCAAGCTGGTTTTAGAAAAGGCAGAGGAACCAGAGATCAAATTACCATCATCCTCTGGATCATAGAAAAAGCGATAGGATTCCAGAAAAACATCTACTTCTGTTTATTAACTATGCCAAAGCCTTTGACTGTGTGGATCAAAACAAACTGTGGAAAATTCTGAAAGAGATGGGAATACCAGACCACCTGACCTGCCTCCTGAGAAATCTGTATGCAAGTCAAGAAGCAACAGTTAGAACTGGACATGGAACAACAGACTGGTTCCACCTTGGGAAAGGAGTACATCAAGACTGTATATTGTCACCCTGCTTATTTAACTTATATGCAGAGTACATCATGAGAAACACTGGGCTGGATGAAGCACAAGGTGGAATCAAGATTGCCAGGAGAAATATCAAAAACCTCAGATATGCAGATGACACCACCCTTATGGCAGAAAGTGAAGAACTAAAGAGCCTCTTGATGAAAGTGAAAGAGGAGAGTGAAAAAGTTGGCTTAAAACTCAAAGTTCAGAAAACTAAGATCATGGCATCTGGTCGCATCACTTCATGGCAAATAGATGGTGAAACTGTGGAAACAGTGACAGACTTTATTTTTTGGGCTCCAAAATCACTGCAGATGGTGACTGCAGCCATGAAATTAAAAGACGCTTGCTCCTTGGAAGAAAAGTTATGACCAACCTAGACAGCATATCTAAAAAATATTTTAAAGCATATTAAAGAATATTAATATTTAATTTAATGTTTAATATTAAAAAGCAGAGACATTACTTTTCCAACAAAGTTCCCTCTAGTCAAAGCTATGGTTTTTCCAGTAGTCATGTATGGATGTGAGAGTTGGACCATAAAGAAAGCTGAGCTCCGAAGAATTGATGCTTTTGAACTATGGTGTTGGAGAAGATTCTTGAGAGTCCCTTGGACAGCAAGGAGATCCTACCAGTCAATCCTAAAGAAAATCAGTCCTGAATATTCATTGGAAGGACTGATGCTGAAGCTGAAACTCCAATACTTTGCCCACCTGATGCAAAGAACTGACTTATTTGAAAAGACCCTGATGCTAGGAAAGATTGATGACAGGAGGAGAAGGGGATGGCGGAGGATGAGGTGGTTGGATGTTATCACCAACTCAATGGTTGTGAGTTTGAGAAAGCTCCGGGAGTTGGTGATGGACAGGAAAGCCTAGTGTGCTGCAGTCCATGGGTTCACAAAGAGTCAGACCCGACTGAGCGACTGAACTGAACTGAATTGAACTGAACCTCCTCCAAAGTCTGGACCCTGCAGTTTTTAATTCTCAAGTTAGTCCACATTGAACCTCCAGCATTTCATCAATTACAGTTTGTATTCCTACCAGTAATAATCACGCTTTTTATCTTATAAATTCTGATCCTGTAGCACCTTGAGGCTTTGCTGGCCCTGGAGAGACAATCCTCCCAGTTCAGTTCAGTTCAGTTCAGTCGCTCAGTCGTATCCGACTCTGCGACCCCATGAATCCCAGCACGCCAGGCCTCCCTGTCCATCACCAACTCCCAGAGTTTACCCAAACTCATGTCCATCAAGTCGGTGATGCCATCCAGCCATCTCATCCTCTGTCGTCCCCTTCTCCTCCTGCCCCCAGTGCCTCCCAGCATCAGGGTCTTTTCCAATGAGTCAACTCTTCGCATGAGGTGGCCAAAGTATTGGAGTTTCAGCTTCAGCATCAGTCCTTCCAATGAATACCCAGGACTGATCTCCTTCCCAGTTTTAGCTGATTCTTAGAGACAGCAGACAAGTCATCTGCAAGCTTTCCTTTCATGTGCAAACCCACCAACCCAGAGCTTATAAGCTCAATCACCTCCTTATCAAGTTCATACTCTGGACTTCTAGCCACCTACCTTATTCAACACAGAATCTGGTACCAGAAAACTAGGGAAAGTCCCTATGTTTCAGGGCCCACTGAAATTATTCAAACTAGTCAATCCCAGCTCTTCATATGCTGGTTCACCCCTTCCTTTCCCTAGAAACCATAATAACATTTCTTCCCCACATCTTCCTCTCTGCCTTGCCATTGACTGAACCTGGTGCTGCCTCACGTAGCCCTATGTGGCATGGTGTCTCTTGGGATCTGTAAGGACATGATGATCATTTCCATGTCTGAGTATCTTACCATATCTGATTAAAATAAGCCCTGAATGCTCTTCCTTTGGGCTTCCATGGTGGCTCAGTGGTAAAGAATCCACCTGCAATGCAGGAGACAAGGGTTCGGTCCCTGGGTTGGAAAGATTTCCTGGTAAAGGAAATGGCAACCCACTCCAGTATTCTTGCCTGAGAAATTGCATGGACAGAGGAGCCTAGCAGGCTACAGTCCATGGGGTCACAAAAGAGTCGAATGTGACTTAGCAATGGGACAACAACAACTCTTCCTTTAAGCATACTGTCTCCCATGAAGGGCTTCTGCTCAAGATAACCTATGATTCTCTGCCTCTCTCTCCAGTTTCTGGACAGTAGCTTGCCCTACAAACCCAGTTCTCTGATGGATCTACTTAAAATTGTTTTTCAGTTCATTCAGATTTTTTTTCTTGTTGTTAGGATGGAGCTCTTTACACATTGGAGTGAAACCCAGAAGCCCAATCATTTAATTTTCTTACCTATTTTCTCAAGAACAATTCTTTTTCCAGTATCCTTTGTGGTTTTGTTTCTTCAAATATCTTTATCAATAAACTCCCTCCATTGGGGTTTGAATACCCCAATGGTATTCATGCTTTATAAAAGCATGAACTGACCATATCATCTCTGCTTAAAATATTTCTGGGTCTTTCCCACCCCATCACTACCTAACCCTACCCTATACCCACTCACTGCACACACACACACACCAACACACACAAACTCTGTTTTCAGGTCCTAGTTTAGAAGTTTCTTCCTCCAGAATATCTTCCTCAGGTCTGGTAAAACTCACCACTGTACTTCTTGAGTCCTACCAATATCCTTGCTTGAGATCCAAGAAGAGAATTTTTTGTAGTTTATCTTTGAAACTCAACGTAAATTCTGCTTACTAAATCCAGCATATTCCAGCTTACATTACACTTGTAGACATATTTTTTCAGTTCAATTTACCTACCACACTTTGAGATAGGTGTCTATAGATAGATCAGGTCCCCTGAAAGAGATAGGGATTCTTATGCCTGTGATTTATTGAGGGCAGTTCTCAGGATATAAGCAGTAAGGGAAGCAGGACAGATCAAGGGAAGAAGCTGAGCAAAGATGTGTGTTCAGCTGGAGTCTAACATCTGCCTGATCCCATGGGGAGCCCTGGAACATGAATGAACCACTAGCCTTGCTCTGCCTGGAGGCCAGAGGACTGGATGTTTGTATCCCATATCAGTTAGCAATTGTCTGTCAGCTGACTTGAGGAGAGGGGACAGATGTAAACTCCCAGGCATTTCCCAGCAAGATGGTTTCCATCAACCTCGGGCTCCCTTGGGAAGGTAGAAGCTATGAACTGTCAGGGCCAAGATGCAGAGCAGCTAAGGAACAATGCAGTGGCCAGATAATGGAGATCTGGTTAGACCACCAACAGCATACCCACGAGGAAACTAACTCAGGAGAATAGGCAACCTGCCCAGAGTTACCCAGGTAATAACCTGCTGTTCCAGCAGAACAAGGCTTCAGACTCAGATATCCAGACTCTAAATCCCCAATTCAGTCTGCCCAAATCCACTAGTGACCAGTTTTGGTTGCTGTTTCACAGGGTGGCTTGCTTCTCAGAATGTAAAGCTCAGGGGTCAGGGGAGCAGTGAGGAAAACTGTGGCTGTTACATTACATGCACAACCTTGAGAGGCTGGAAATGAAGTGGGACAGAGGCAAGAATTTGAGAACTTGGGACTCCTTGTCCTGGACTCCATCACTGAGACTGCCACTGGGGATGTTGGGGCATCCACTCTGTTCTGTTTTGCCCAAAGTTGGGGCTCTCACAGCTCTGTTGGGAAAATCAGCCTGGTTATAATCAGGCAGAAAAGTGGGTGGGGAGCCACCGTGAACAGTGAGCAACTGCTCTGCGGCCAGTCGGGTTCCAGGTGCCCACCTAGAGCCCAGAAGTGGCAAGGCAGGCTGAAGGGGCAGTAAGGGGGAGGCCTTTGTTGTGTACCTCCCATCAGTCAGATCCTTTATTCCTATTTAAATTAACCCAACCACGTTGGGAAATAGCAGCTACTAGAGCCATTTTACAGATGAGAAAACTGAGGTGCAGAAGAGCTAAATAGTTTATCTGTGGTCACAGAGATAAGTAAAAGATAGAACTGATCTTTTCATGCAGACTGGCCTAGCTCCAAACCTGTGTTCTTTTTACAAGTAAGAAGATCTTATTTCTGGATAAGAGTATCAGAGTAATGATGTCTGTTCTCAGATGTCAGTCCCTGTGTCATGTTCATTAACAAGCTGTTGGAGTGGTAACATCCCCATGTTAGAGATGAGCTGAGACCCAGAGAGGCTAAGTGACTGGCTCAAAGACACCCTGCTAGTAAGTGATGGAGAGGCTGTTTATTAATACTAGAACCTCATTACAATTTTTCCTGTGTTTAATGTTGTAAATGCCCAGATAGGAGAGTTGTGCTTAAACAAGGGGTTGGGCAAGCTGTTGCAGAAAGATCACACTGTAGAGCAGATTCTGTTTAGCCAGGCCTTTTGCCAGTGTTATCAAGTAGTGGTTTAAAATAACAGCATCAAGGTTGGGGCAGTGCTGAGGAACAGGACAGGCTCCGACTCCTGTCCTGCCTCTCATGTCAGGCAGGACACATAAGGGGACAGCCCCTGGAGAATGCAGCCAGCGGGCCAGTCGTCCAGCCTTACCAAACCGAGGCCCACGCTTGGCCTTGGCCCTGGGCATCAGGAGAGGACTCAGCTGTGACCCCAATGGACTGCACCCCAAGCAGAGAAAGGCCTGGGTCTCTAGCTGAGGTTTAGGTAAGAGTGTGCGAGTGCCTGCCGGTCAAGGGGGAAGACCTTAGCTCTCACTCCAGACCAGAGGCTCTATCTGAAAGAGTGGACCTTTGGAACCAGCAAGCTCCAAGAAGCATCTTTTAAAAAAAAAAAAAAAACACATTTATTTATCTATTTTGGCTGTACCAGGTCTTAGTTGTGGGCATGAAAGATCTTTTAGTTGCCATGCTAACTCTTAGTTGTGACAAGTGAGATCTAGTTCCCTGACCAAGGATCCAACCGGGCTCCCTGGTTGGGAGCAGGAGTCTTAGCCACTGGACCACAAGAGAAGTTCAAAGGGAGCCTCTTGAATATCTGATTTCTCACAGCTGGGGGCACTTTCCTGGGGAGGAGGCCCGTGAGGCCAGAACTATTTCTTCTCTGCCCTTGCAGGTGACAGGTCCAGGAGGACCCCCTCGATGAAGCGGACTCGTCCAGCCGAGAAGGCGCCAGGCAGGCGCAGATCCCAGCCAGGCCAGAAGGAGCGGGCCGGGGGCAGCCCGGCGTCCGGCTCTCCTCGGAGGAAGCAGGCAGAGCGCAGGGGACGCCGGGAGCTGCTGGGGGACCGCGAGCGGGGGTCCGCAGAGAAGACCTGCGGAGGGAGGAGGAAGAAGGATGGGAGGGCTTCCCTCAGGGAGCAGAGAGCTGCTTCAAAGAAGGAAAAGGAGGCCCAGAGGAAGGAAGAGATGTGGAAGCAGCTGAAGAAACACAGGTGTGTTGTGACCCGACTTCAGGCGCGTTTCAATTCGCCCTCGCGCTCCTGCCAGCCCTGCTCCCTCCCTTGATAAGGGTCGGTGCCAGCATCCTCCCTACCCCTCCCACGAATTGCTCTCTCCAGCCTCCCTCTGACTCTACCTTCCTCCCTGCCCAGCTCACCGCTGGAGCCAACCGGGATGAGGATCACACTCATCCCAGGTGGAGTGGCCCTGCGCACTGTTGTCCCAAACCCCTCCATTAGGGCAGGTGCAAGCGGAGGCTGTGAATGGAGAGGTGACACGGCGGCATGGTGGGACAAGATCCCAAATCTCCTGGATTTCAGCTCTAGTGGTGACACTACAGCTCGTGAAGAGGAGCTGAGAGAAATTTAAAATTAATTATTACAAATTAAAAATTCTAAATTTCTAGTTAAAATTGGAAGTTAAAAATTAAAATTGAATTTAGGAGTCATAAGAGGGCTTAAGCATGCCATTTCCCAACCTGACCTGCATCCTCTTCTGTGAAATATGGTTTTGATCTAGAAGAACTTCAAGAGTCCCACTGGCTCTGAAATTCCAGGATTGGGGGGTTTATTTGCTATATTTCCTTTGTTCCATTAGCATTGACACACAGCGGGTTAGTTGATAGAGTCAGTGTATGGAACCAACAAGAAGGGGTTTTAGTTTCTTTTTTTTTGCTACCAATTTTGATGAATCATCTCCCTCTCTTTGCCTCCCTCTTCACTTTACTTTGCATCACTTCTCAGGATGGTTTAAGTATCCCCATTGATAATGGGTGAAGAGGCTTTGGAAACAGAGATACTAGGATTATGGCAAAGAGTTGATACTCCTTCCACCCATTTCTAATAAACCTTATTTACCCACACCCTCACTCAGGTGTCCCACTGTACATCTCCAGCTTTACAGAGGGGAAATTAAGGCCCTCGAAAGGGGCCACTGATTTCTTCCATCACCCCTGCCAGCCATCCCTGGCTCCCTTGGGGCTTTTGTCTACTGTCTGGTTGTCCCTAGCCCTGAGCTAATGGGATAAAGGATGCATGGTGCCCCTAGCAATGTAGAGAGACCTTGAATACATCATTGGCAGGTCTCAGTGTCCTGAACTTTAGAAGGAGGCTGTCCCATCCTGTCTGGAGGGCAGATGTAAAGTAAGCGATAAGGACTCAATTGTGCCACTTTCAGCTTCATGCGTAGCAGGGCATAGAGATGAAAAATATCCAGCCTTCTTCCCCAGAGGCTGACAGTCTGACATGGGAAATAAGACAGGGGCATCAGCTATCATAGCACAAGTGTTAGTTGCTCGGTTGTGTCCGACTCTTTGAGACCCCACAGACTATAACCTGCCAGGCTCCTCTGTCCATGGACTTCTCTAGGCAAGAATATTGGAGTGGGCAGTCATTTCCTTCTCCAGGGGATCTTCCAGATCCAGCGTTCAAACCTGGGTCTTCTGCATATTTCAGGCAGATTCTTCACCATCTAAGCCCTCATCATAGCACAAAACAGAAAGCAATATATATATACCAGGAAGGATTTGATGAAGAGTGTACTGCTGGGAGTGTACAGCCTCCGTGGAGGCTGGGGTTCCTCCACGGAGAAGGTGAACATTTCAGTAAGACTTTGAAGACCAGGTGGAATTTGAACAGTGACTGAATGTCGCATCTCCACCACCACCCAAACTGAGGGAATGCCTTATACAGACACTCAAGGGCAGGTGTCCTGGGGTGTGCGTGAGGCATGGCAGAAAGTCCCTATGCTCTAGGCTTCCCAGCATTCAAGAGTTAGGGTCCCTCCTCTCCACCCATTCCTATGACCTCTCGCTCCTCAGGAGTTGATCAGAAGCTAAACTCACAGAGCCTGCTGCAAACTGATCTCGAAAGCCCATGGTAACCCAAGTCCACATCCTGATATTTCCAATTATGAAGCTTGCTAAGCAGGCTGCCCAAGAGAACCCTTCTCCAGCCCCTCCCTTACCCCCTGTCAGTTGCTGCCAACTCAGCTGAGAGTCACTGTTTTTATGAGTGAAGGAGGCTGTGAGCCACACAGACAAGAACTTCGATTTTGTGGCAGCTGAGTGCACAGTCTTGTCTGTGAGATGGTGAGGGTCATCACACCCTCCACCTGGAAGGGTTCTGCAGCTGTGCTGTCCCATACAGTTGTCACTAGCCACATGTTGGGCATTTGAAATGTGGCTGCTATGACTGAGAAACTGAACTTTTAATTCAATTTAACTTTAATCTGGTGTTAATACTACTGAGTTAAAACAAGAATTAGCCTTGCCCAATGAAGAAAGCTGAGCACCGAAGAATTGATGCTTTTGAACTGTGGTGTTGGAGAAGACTCTTGAAAGTCCCTTGGACTGCAAGAAGATCCAACCTGTCCATCCTAAAGGAGATCAGTCCTAGGTGTTCATTGGAAGGACTGATGCTGAAGCTGAAACTCCAATACTTTGGCCACCTCATGCGAAGAGTTGACTCATTGGAAAAGACCCTAATGCTGGGAAGGATTGGGGACAGGAGGAGAAGGGGCTGACAGAGGATGAGATGGCTGGATGGCATCACCAACTCAATGGACATGGGTTTGGGTAGACACCGGGAGTTGGTGATGGACGGGGAGGCCTGACACGCTGCGATTCATGAGGTCGCAAGGAGTCGGACAGGACTGAGCAACTGAACTGAACTGAATGGCTCAGCAGGAAAAGAATCCTCCTGAGATGCAAGCGATGCAGGTTCAATTCTGGGTCAGGAAGATCCCCTGGAGGAGGAAATTGCAACCTACTCCTGTATTCTTGCCTGAAAAATCACATGGACAGAGGAGCCTAGTGGGCTACAGTCCAAAGAGTTGCAAAGAGTTGGACACACTGTTCACACACACACACACACACACACACACACAATAAGAATTAGTAAATCGTACTCGCTTCGGCAGCACATATACTAAAATTGGAATGATACAGAGATTAGCTTGGCCCCCGTGCAAGGATGACACGCAAATTCGTGAAGCATTCCATATTTTTTAAAGTAATTAACCTCAGACTAATAAAAATAATTGGGAAAAAAAATAAAGTAAATATTTAGACCACAAAAAAAAAAAGAATTAGTAAATTTACCTGGACAGACAGATGTAGTTTTGAGGTTGATTTAACTTTGAAACCAAAGCATTTCTTCCCCCCCAAAAAAAGACAGTTTTGTCAGTGCAGATGTGAACATCAAAGGAAAATAATATTCTATTACTTGATTCATTTATAAGGAAAGTTTTAAGTAGGTCTAAAACAATTTAGATATGTGACTCTACTCTTTCAACTAAATTTTATGAAATCTGAATACAGATTAAATATGTTCAATGAAAATTTCATGTCTGAATTGACAGTGAGTACACGATGAACACTGGCTTTTTAAGACAGTACAAAAAGGATGTAAATTGTCTCATTAATCATGTTTTCACTGATTATATGTTGAAATTATAAAATTTTAATATATTGGGTTAAATGAAGTGTATTATTAAAATTTTAATAGTATATTCATGTTATTTTATAATATAGCTACTAGAAAATTTAAAATTATGATACAATTCCATTGGGCAATCCTATGCAAGTGAGGCTGTCTGTGTGGGTCGATTCAAAGGCATGGAGCTCTGGAAAGCAGCCCTCAAGGCACTCTGGGGCTGCAGGAAGAGTAGTGGCCTCCTCTGCCGGGTGGGTGAAGTCACAGAGTGTTCTGAGCAGGGCAGGCCTGTGCAAGGTGGCATCTGGGAACATCTCCGGTGGGCTCCTCCCATCCCACAGAATCCCCGAGGACCCTGCCCTCCTTCCCACCCTCCTCCACTCCACCCTGCCTCTGCTCCAGGTCATCCTCCGTGGCCTCTAGTACCTCCAGTGGAGAGTCTCTGTCTGAGGAGGAACTGGCCCGGATCTTGGAGCAGGTGGAAGATAAGAAGAAGCTGATCGCCAGCATGCGGAGCAAGCCTTGGCCCATGGCGAGGAAGCTGGCGGAGCTCAGGTGGGTGGAGGCAGCTGGCCAGGGCACTCCCAGTTGAAAAGGCTCAGCTCCTCTGATGGGCTTGGGAATCCCTTCCTCCTCTCCACCCAAAAGAGCTCAACAAGAATGGGGGTTCACCCTTCCACCCTGCTTCGGTCCCCCTGTCCCCAGCACACGAGGGGCCACCAGCCCTGGTGTTGGTTAGCACCGAGCCAGGCCTAGTAGGAGACACGGAGGATCATGGCCCTTGGGCTACACCCTGCCTCCACTGCCTTGTCACCCCTTTGTCTCACACCCCACCCCATCTGGTGGCTTCTGCACTTCCCTCACAACCAAACAGACATGCCTTCTTTGTGTGTGTGTGTTAATTGCTCAGTCGTATCCAACTCTTTGAGACCCCATGGACTGTAGCCCACCAGGCTCCTCTGTCCATGGAATTCTCCAGGCAAGAATACTGGAGCGGGTTGCCATTCCCTCCTCCAGGGGATCTTCCTGACCCAGGTATCAAACCTGGGTCTCCCTCACTGCAGGCAGATTCTTTACCATCTGAGTCACCAGGGAAGCCCATGCCTTCTGTGGTGGTGGTGGGGGGGTGGGGGGCAGTTATGATTCCCCCCCTTAACAAGTTCCTACCTCTCTTGTGTTCTGTAAGCGCCAGAATCTCTCCCCTTGTCACACACTCACCCTTGCAGTGTGGAGTGCAGGGGGATGGGCTGTCTTAGCTACACCTGTGTCCCGGAGGCCTAACACGGGGCCAAGCTTGCAGTGACACTCCATGAGTATATCCTGGCCTTGTGCCCATGCCTCTGAATCCTATTTTCAGCTCAGCTGCTTCCCTGGTTTCCGTATGACCGGCCAGCTCATCACTCATTTTATGGCTCTTGAGTCTCTGCTGCAGTTTTGAGAGAAGAGCAGGATGTTTTTACTAGAAAACTATAATCTGATTTTACCATCTTCCCCCAAGTCCTGCCTCAATCTTTCTGCCATAAGATTGGGTGACTCAGAAAGAGTCTTCCTTCTAAAAAAATAAAAAGATTGGGCGACTCCCTCCTTCCCTCTGTATAAAGCTATTTCCCTCAGCTCTTCTCACACCTGAATTTCCTCATTGCTCAAATGCCTCACCCTTTATCACAGAACAGTTCGGCAGCCATATTTTGACCTTCAGCCTCTCTGTGTCTCCAAGGCATAGCAAAGATGCTGGCTGTGCAAATGGGGTCCGGCCCTGACAAGTAATCTGGTAAACAGAGCTTACTCCACTGTGTCGAGTGCTTCCCAGGTGGTGCCATGATAAAGAATCTGCCTGCCAATGCAGGAGATGTGGGTTCTATCCCTGGGTCAGGAGATCCCCTGAAGGGGGATATGGCAACCCACTCCAGTATTCTTGCCTGGAAAATTCCATGGACAAAGGAGCCTGGCAGTCCATGGGGTTGCTAAGAGTCAAACATGACTGAGCGACTGAGCACACCCACCACTGCCCTGAGAATTATTACCTTCTCTCAAAGTCAGCCGCTGGAAGAAATGCCTCCCCGCAGTGCCTCCAGGCCAGTGCTAACCAACAGAACTTTCTGAGATAATGGAAATGTTCTAACTCTGTGTTAATAGAGTAGCCACCAGTCACATGTAAGTAAGCACTTAGAAAGTAGTGCAACTGAGAAACTGAATTTCTGTTTTATTTTAATTTATTTAAACTTAGGTAGTCACACGGAGAAGGCAATGGCAACCCATTCCGGTACTCTTGCCTGGGAAATCCCATGGACGGAGGAGCCGGGTAGGCTGCAGTCCACTGGGTCGCTGAGAGTCAGACACCACTGAGCGACTTCCCTTTCACTTTTCACTTTTCATGCATTGGAGAAGGAAATGGCAACCCACTCCAGTGTTCTGCCTGGAGAATCCCAGGGACGGGGGAGCCTGGTGGGCTGCCGCCTATGGGGTCGCACAGAGTTGGACACGACTGAAGCGACTTAGCAGCAGCAGCAGGTAGTCACAGGCAGTGACAGTTTGAGTGGTAGGTACAGCTTCAGACAGTGGGCTGTCTGCCTTTCCAGCTCCCTTTTTCTGAGTCTCTTCTTCCTGCTCTCCCAGGGCCACGTTCTTCCTCTTTCCATCTGTCACTCTAATAGAACCTCATCCCCACTCAGGTGTCACCGGGACACATCTTTTATTAACAGTGGAAAAAGAGCAACCTTGCTGCTTATGGAAATGAGATCTCCAGCTGACTGGAACTCTCAGGGACCATGAAAATCCCTGAGCTGCCCAGAGCAGAAGTCTGCATCTCCTCCAGGCCTAGGGGCAGAGTTCCTGCTCGTGCTCAGGGTGGGAAGTGGCTAAGGCCCGAAAAGCTGAAAGGACTTTCATCTCTCCCACTGGAGCAAGTCTTCCTGATAACAGTGATCTCTTCCCTCCAGCCCACCCTCCTTCCTCTTCCCTCTTGCAAGGCTCCCTATCCCAGACTCAAGTCTCAGACTCTTTAGCCTCTGGGTCTCTGCTCCAGTGATGCCTCTGCCTTACCCACCTGGCTAGGTCCTACCTTTTGAGACTCAGGCCAAGTGTTGCCTCTGCAGGGAAGTCCCTACTGCCCCTCCCTGCATTTAGGCTGAGTTAGTTACCACCTCTCTGAGCCTTAAGGCCCTATCCCTCACTTGACTGGCTGCTCTAGTTTGCAAAGCTGTGTCTTATTCATCTTTTAATTTCTATCTTTTTTATATTTTGCCAACATTTGCTGCATGCTACCTATGTGCCAGGTATTGTTCTGAGCCTGGATGTGTAAAAATTCCTTTAATCTTCCTAATCACCCTGTGATGTAGGTATATTATTATTGCCCCCATTTTACTGATGGCAAACTGAGACACAGAGCAATCTAGTAATTTTTCCAAGCCACACAGTGAGTTTAGAGACCTGGCCAGAATTTAAACTAAGGAATTCTGGCTCCAGAACTTGCACTCTTATATTGTAATTGTCTCTCTAGAATTCCGAGACATTCCAGAATACACCCCTTTGCCTCCTGTATGATTTCCTCTTCTGGCAAAAAAGTCTTCAACTGCAGATCTGCAGATAGCATCCCCAGACTACATCCTTTTTTAGAAGCAATGGTGTGGGGACCCCAGTCTCTGGCCAACTCAGGCAGCTGGCTGACTTTGGCATACTTGTTGTAGACAATTGAAGAAGGGTGGTAAGGGATAAAAAGCAATAGCAGTGAACTGGGGCAAGCCTGCATTCACATTTATACCATATCTGGGTGATTTAACTAGCTATTCAATCCTGCGCAGGCTGGCTTCCTTCCCTTAACCTCTCTGAGCCTCACAGCCCTTTTTTGTAAATTAGGAATAATATTATCTACCTTCAGAGTTGTTTTGACAAATTCAACATATTTATTTAAGGGCCCAGCATGTAATATACAATTAATAGATAGTAGTTATTGCTATTATTAATGGTTGAACATCTTGTACCAGACACTGTGCTAAACCCTGAGAGATGAGGATGGGGAACAAAGATGAATCAGAGGAGACTTCACTAGTAATACACATTAATAATGGCACAAGGCAGGCTGTCGATGTTGGTAAAAGAGTTTCTAGTGCCCTTGAGTCAGGGATGTTTGCTTTAATCATAGAATTAATTAGGTGTGTCCCTCAGCTTTGTCAGAAACCCAGTGTGTTAGAAAATTAGCCAAAGTGCTTGCTCTCTTCAGAGAGATCTGAAGAATTCCATTTCCAAAAAGATGCAATAGACGTACTTCTCCATAATCTTCCCATGAAGCACAACTGAAACCCCAGATATTATGTGTAAAGCAAACATAAGAGACTCAGAAAGGTGGAGAGAAGAAAGCAGACCGGCTAAGGACCTCAGGGTCAAATGAATGACAGGTCATCAAGTTCTAGGTTTCCTTTTTGCCTATATATCCAAACTGGATACTGGAGATATTGGAGAAGCTGGCATCCCCCAAAACATGGACATATACTCACAAAAACACCTCAAGAAAAGTCTGCTGTCTCTAGCCAAAGGACCAGAAAAGACAGAATACTTGTCAATGAAAACAATCCTACCCCAACCAAACACCATAAACAAGAAACATCTCTAGCCCCACTCCTGGCAGCAAAAGTCAAGTTGGGAAGCCTATATTTCCTCTGTTGCCAGGATTTAACACGGTACCTCAACACCCTCATCAATAAATTATCAGAGAAGGCCAAGTGAGGAGCAGGGACATTCATACCTACTGTAGTAATAAGCTCTCCCTCTCTCTGTGGTGTCAGTGGAGACCACACAGGGAGCATGAACTTTCATCACAACCAGGCAGTAACAAATTATACCTTCAAGCCAGGATGATATGAGTAGAAGGCTTGTGGAAGCCCAAACTCCCACCCTGACACATCAGTAACAAGGAACTCCAGCCCAGTCCCAGGTGTCAAAGGAGGCCAAGTGAGTAATCTGGACTTCTACCTAGAAGTAACCGGGCAGCATCTCCCTTCACCTACTGAAGCAGTGTCAGAGGAGGCCTGCTAAAACACAAGATTTAAGTAAGATCCAGAGTCTCATAACATAAAATCCCAAATGTCTAGGCTTCAACTGAAAACTCACTCATCATACCAAGAACCAGAAAGATCTTAAACTGAATGATAAAAAATAATCAACAGATGCTAACATCAAGATTATATAGATGTTAGATTTATCTGACAAAGATTTTAAAGAAATCATCATAAAAACGTTTCAGTGAGCAGTTATGAACACACAATACAAATAAATAGTTTCAGAAAATGAATAGAAGATATAAAAGAGAACTGGAAATTTTAGAAGTAAAAAATCTAGTGACTAAAAGTTTTTGAATGGGCTCAACAGCAGAACAGAGAAAACTGAGTAGATTATCAGTGAAGGTAGAACAAGACAGGTCACTCAATCTGAACAATAGCAAGAAAACAGTCTGGGGGAAAAAGTGAATAGAGCCCCAGGGACATGTAGGATTATTTTTTAAAAACCTTACCTTGGTGCCTCCTCCAAATCCCTAGATATGAAAGAAAAAAAGGGAGTGTCAAAAGAAGATAGAGTGGGGCTAGAAAAAAGTCTTCAAATATATAAGAACTAAAAATTTTTCAAATTTGACAAAACTTAAGTATTCAAGAAGTTAAAACCCCAGTAAGATAAATCCAAAGAAATCCATGCTAATACACATCATGGTCAAACTTGTGAATACTTTTAAGAGTCTGAGAGAAGCAGTGCATTACTAAAGAGAAAAAGCAAATAGAAAGACAGCAAATTTCTCATCAGAAACCATGAGAACAGAAGTGCTAAGTGAAAAGAATTGTCAGTCCAGAATTCTATATCCAGCACAAACATCCTTCAAGAATAAATGAAAACTCAAGACATTCTCAGATGAAGGGAAACTAGTAGAATCTGTCATCAGGTCTACCCTAAAGTATAACTAAAGAAAGTTCTCTAAACATAAAGGAAATGATAAAAGAAGGCATCTTGGAACATCAGGAAGGAAGAACATGGTAAGAGAAAAAATCTTGGGAAATACCATGCATTTTCCTTCTCCTCTTGATTTTTAAAATTATGTTTGACAGTTGAAGCAAAAATGAAAACACCACCTAATGTGGTTCTCAAAAATGCAGAGGAAATAGTTAAGACCATTATAAATGAGTAGGATAAAGTGACATAAAGAGAAATAAGGCTCTATGCTTCACTCTAACTAGTAAAATGAACCAGTAAGTTTTGATAATACATATAAATAGATAGATAACAGATAGATGGATGATAGATATAGTTCGACACATATTAATGCCTATAGCAACCATTAAAAAGGCTATACAATTTGATATACTCAAAAACACTGCAGGTTAAACAAAATGGAATTCTAAAAAAATGTTCAGGAGACAGGGAAGAAGGCAAGTAGAAATGAAAAACAGAACAAGAAATAAAATGATGTATTTAAACTGTCACATGTAAATAATTACTACATGTTAGTAGTCTAAATATATCAATTAAAAGACAGAGATCGGCAGATTGGATTTAAAAGATAACTCAAGTACATGCAGTCTATAAGAAGCTCACTTTGAATATGATATACATAACTTGCAAGTAAAGAATGGCAGAAAATACACCATGCAAAACTTAACCAAAAGAAATTAGGAGAAGCTATATAAATGTCAAAGTCAATTTCAGAGTAAAGAAAATCACCAAGGATATAGAGGGACACTATATAATGAGGAGATGGCAAGAGTGAACATCAACATTTTAGGAATCAGTGAACTAAAATGGACGGGAATGGGCAAATTTAATTCAGATGACCATATCTACAACTGTGGGCAGGAATCCCTTAGAAGAAATGGACTAGTCCTACTAATCAACAAAAAAGTCCAAAATGTAGCACTCAGGTGCAATCTCAAAAATGACAGAATGATCTTGATTCATTTCAAAGCAAGCCATTCAATAACAGTAATCCAAGTCTATGCCCGAACCACTAATGCCAAAGAAGCTGAAGTTGAATGATTCTATGAAGACCTACAAGACCTTCTAGAACTAACACCAAAAAAAAAAAAAAAAAAAAGATGTCCTTTTCATCACAGGGGACTGGAATGCAAAAGTAAGAAGTCAAGAGATACCTGAAGCAAAAGGCAAGTTTGGCTTTGGAGTACAAAATAAAGCAGGGCAAAAATGAACAGACTTTTACCTAGAGAATGCACTGGTCATAGCATACACCCTCTTCCAAAAACACAAGAGACAACTCTACACAGGGATGTCACCAGATGGTCAATACCAAAATCAGATTGATTATATTCTTTGCAGCTGAAGATGGATAAGCTCTATATAGTCAACAAAAGCAAAACCAGGGGCTGACTGAACTCCTTATTGCAAAATTCAGACTTAAATTGAAGAAAGTAGGGAAAACCACTGGGCCAGGAAAACTACTTGACCTAAATAAAATCCCTTATGATTATACAGTTAGAAGTGACAAATAGACTCAAGAGATTAGATCTGATAGATAGAGTGCCTGAAGAATTATGGACAGATTACTGGAGTCAATGATCAAAAACCATCCCCAAACAAGGCAAAATGGTTGACTAAGGAGGCCTTACAAATAACTGAGAAAAGAAGTGAAAGGCAAAGGGGGAAAAGGAGAGATATACCCATCTAAATGCAGAGTTCTAAAGAATAACAAGGAGATAAGAAGGCATTCTTAAGTGAACAATGCAAAGAAATAGAGGAAAACAATATAATGGGAAAGAATAGAGATCTCTTCAAGAAAGTTAGAGATACCAAGGGAACATTTCATGCAAAGATGGGCTCAATAAAGGACAGAAATGGTATGGACCTAACAGAAGCAGAAGATATAAAGAAGAGGTGGCAAGAATACACAGAAGAACTGTACAAAGAAGATCTTGATGATTCAGATAACTGCGATGGTGTGATCACTCACCTAGAACCAGACATCCTGGAGTGTGAGGTCAAGTGGGCCTTAGGAAGCATCACTATAAACAAAGCTAGTGGAGGTGATGGAATTCCAGCTGAGCTATTTAAAATCCTAAAAGATGATGTTGTAAAAGTGCTGCACTCAATATGCCATTAAATTTGGAAAATTTAGCACTGGCCACAGGACTGGAAAAAGTCAATTTTCATTCCAATCTCTTAGAAGGGCAATGCCACAGAATGTTCAAAGTACTGCACAATTGCACTCATTTCACATGCTAGCAAGGTAATACTCAAAATCCTTCAAGCTAGGCTTCAATAGTATGTGAACTGAGAACTCCCAGATGTACAAGCTGAGTTTAGAAAAGGCAGAAGAACAAGATATCAAATTGCCAACATCTGTTGGATCATAGAAAAAGCAAGGGAATTCCAGAAAAACATCTACTTCTGCTTTATTGACTACACTAAAGCCTTTGACTTTGTGGATCACAAGAAGTTATAACAAATTCTTAAAGAGATGGGAGTACCACCTTACCTGGGCTTCCCAGGTGGCTTAAATGGTAAAGTATCTGCCTGCAATGCAGGAGATCTTGGTTCAATCCCTGGGTCAGGAAGCTCCCAAGGAGAAGGGAACAGCAACCCACTCCAATATTCTTGCCTGGATAATTCCATGGACAGAGGAGCCTAGTGCTACAGTACATAGGATCACAAAGAGTTGGACACGACTGAGTAACTACCCTTCCTGCCTCCTGAGAAACCTGTAGGCTTCTTAAGAAGTAGCAGTTAGAATCGGACATGGAACAACGGACTGGTTCCAAATTGGGAAAGAACATCTAGGCTGTATGTTGTCACGCTGCTTATTTAATTTCTATGCAGAGTACATCATGGGCAATGCCAGGCTGGATGAAGCACTAGCTGGAATCAAGACTGCTAGGAGAAATATCAATAACCTCGGATATGCAGATGATACCACCGTTATGAAAGTGAAGAGGAACTGAAGAGTCTGTTGATGAAAGTGAAAGAGTAGAGTGAAAAAGCTGGCTTAAAACTCAACATTCAAAAAACTAAAATCATGGCTTTCGGTCCCATCACTTCATTGCAAATAGATGGGGAAACAATGGAAACAGTGACAGACTTTATTTTCTTGGGCTCCAAAGTCACTGCAGATGGTGACTGCAGCCATGAAATTAAAAGACACTTGCTCCTTAGAAGGAAAGTTATGACCAACCTAGACAGCATGTTAAAAAGCAGAGATATTATTTTGTAAACAAACGTTCATATAGTCAAAACTATGGTTTTTTCCAGTAATCGTGTAAAGGTGTTAGAGTTGGACCATAAAGAAGGCTGAGCACCAAAGAACTGATGCTTTTGAACTGTGGTGCTGGAGAAGACTCTTGAGAGTCCCTGGACTGCACAGAGATCAAACCAGTCTATCCTAAAGGAAATCAATCCTGAATATTCATTGGAAGGACTGTTGCTGAAGCTGAAGCTCCAATACATTGGCTACTTGATATGAAGAGCCTACTCATTGGAAAAGACCCTGATGCTGGGAAAGATTAAAGGCAGGAGGAGAAGGGGACAACAGAGGATGAGATAGTTGGATGGCATCACTGATTCAGTGAATATGAGTTTGAGCAAACTCCAGGAGATAGTGAAGGACAGGGAAACCTGGCATGCTGCAGTCCCTGGTGTCACAAAGAGTTGGTCACAACTGAGCAATAAAAAACAACATAATGATAAAAGGGTCAATATACCAAGCAAACAGAACAATCCTAAATGTATGTGCACCAAAGAGATCAGTGGTTTGGATTCTACAGGTTATTAATTTTCCAATGCTATGTAATAAATTACCCCAAAACTCAATAATTGAGAACAGTAATAAACATGTGTTATCTTCTGTCAGTCAGAAATTCAGGATCAGCTTAGCTGGCGGCTCTAACTTGGGAGTCTTTCATAAGGCTGAATCAAGATGTTGGTCAGGGCTTCAGCCTTCAGATGACTGGGGCTGGTTTCCCTGTCTCTCACTATCTCCTGGAGTTTGCTCTGGGGCTGGTGAAGCTACTTCCAAGGTTGCTCACACACATGGATGACAAGGTGGTTCTGATTGTTAGTAGGGGCCCCAGTTTCTCTCCATATGGGCCTTTCCATGGGCTGCTAAAGTATCCTCATAACCTGACAGCTAGCTTCCTCCAAAAGAGGGAAGTCACAACACCTAGTTTCAGAAATCCTAGTCTCAGAAGTCATAAGTTGTCACTTTTACCACTTTCTATTCATTGGAGGCACATTGCTGAGTCTGGCCCACATTCAAGGGGAGAAAAATTCATTTCTCCATTTTAAAGGGAAGAATATAAAGAAATCTGTTGACATAGTTGAAAACCAACACATATGGGAAGTCACGTATGCTTGGTTAGCCTCAAGTGCCTTTAGATTGATTCAGTGACATCTCTAGGCCTGGCTATCTGAGTTTCCACTCAGAGGGAGCTCAACATCTGTTTGATCTTTGCCTCCACAACTGAAAAATAAAAACTGCTTGGAGGCAAAGGGAAACACCAAACCAGCATAACCCAAATTACCTTCAACATCTGGCCATCTCCAACCTCTGGCTGCCTCTCTTTGGCCATCTGTGTCCCCTACCTTAATCTAGATGTCTTCTGGATTTCTGGCTGACTGATACACTTTCCCAGTGTTCTGCGTGGGACAGCAAAGCTCTGTAAGGATGCTGTCAAACTCAAGCTGCCCTGTGTCTATTTGTGCCTCTGCATTGCAAAATTAAGTGTGATTTTGCATCTGATCTGCTTCACCAGTGGTGGGTTTTTGGATGTATGTGGTTTCTCTGAGAGATACTTTGGGTCAACTTCAGAGTATCCCTGTTGTGGAAGGCTGCACTGCTGAGTCTCTTGTCCAGGCCCCTGGCGAGCAGAAGGCCCTTCACAGCAGCCCCCTGGGCTAGCAAAGACTCTTTATCAGCTGTCCACTTTAGGAGCTGCTGTTTCCCCAGAAGAAGAGTGACTGCTTGCTAAATGAAACCACTGTGCTCACATGGTCTGCATCCACACATTTAAATCTCATAACATCATGCCCATTTCTAGATGAAAACTGCCACCCCAGGAGGCACAGCATCTTGCCTGGCTCTCTCTGGCACTAAAGCCACACAATATACTCCTTTTCTCCCAGCAGTAATCACTGGCCACCCTGACTGTGTCTTTCAAACTGTTATTTGGGCCGCTTTATCAACAAGGAGGGTCTTGCTAGGGCAATGTGAGGGGCTCCTGAAGTGCTGTCTGTGGGTGGCTACCCAGGAAAGCCGTGCCTCAACAACGGCTTCCTCCTCTCCTGAGTGTTGGTGGGGCCTGAGGGGTTGATAACCACCTGTCAAAAGTGACCTTGAGATTCAGGCCCCTAGAAGTTTCCACAAAGCAAACGATCCCACCTCTCTTGCCTTTTCACTTCATTTATCGCACACCATCTAGTTTGAGGAAGAGGAGAGATGAGCTTGCATGAAGTTCCCCATTTGAAAGGAGGAGAAAAGGGAAGATTTGCAGGGACTTCCCTGGTGGTCCAGTGGTTAGACATCCACAATTTCACTGCCAAGGGCATGGGTTCAATCCCTGGTTTTGGAACTAAGATCGTGCAAGCCACACTGCATGACCAAAAAAAAAAAAAAAAAAAGGATTTGCAACAGTTGGGAAGTGCAGGGCAAGAGCCAGTGTTTCCATAAACCAACTGCTATTTCTAGTAAGGAAGCACATGGATCACAGATAACAGATGTAAAAGGATTTGCTATAAAAATGTTAGTTGTGATTATTTATACACTTTTACTGATCCAAGAAAGCTTGCTGCGTACATCAAAATTGTTAGACCGCTTGATCTGTTTGCAGTAAATAATCCTTAGTGTTTGTATCCAGTTCTGAGCAGGGCCCTCTGTTCTTCTGAGGGCTCTCCGGGCTTCTGGACACAGTCTGAACATCAAGAAAAGAAGCATTTGGTGCCAGGTTCAATGGCTCAGGCATAAGAGCTGGCTCTTACTTTTGAGATTTTTATCCAAAGTCACCAAATCTTGAATGTTGTCACATTCAAACTCACAAACCCTGAATGCTTAGGAGTCCCTACCCACTCATGAAATATAGGAAGAGGACAAAAATAGGAGTTTCATGAAAACATTCTTTGTTGTCCTGGAGTCATTGGTAGTCACACATAACTCACTGCCAGAATGACTGCAGTCTGGGGGAAACAGGGGCTGACCCCACAAAGGAGCCTTAATCCCGTACAGCCCCGCTTTTGACCCTGGACCCAGAAGCTACACAGATGGCCTCATTAACATTGGGACATCATTGAGACATCCTAATAAAACCAGTCTTGGGGTTAACCCCAGTTTAGAATATAACTTTGACAGGTAGCAACTACCTGCATTTGCACTTTGGAGGTGGTGTAGGTTATGTTCCCAGCAGGAGAGCCTGAACAACAGCAGCCAAACACCCAATGTCTTCTTCCACCCACCCTGAGGTGGATTTAATTCTTCATCTACTTGTATGGTTTTATCCAGTAGTTGCTGATAAACTGATTCTTTGGGTGTTGGGATGGGAGAGCCCTGATGTGGAACACTTGCTAATTCCCATAGTCTGAATACTCCCACCATGGCCAGTTTCAAGCTATCAATAGTTTAATAATTGGTTGGTCAATTTTCTGAGTATTAAACAATCAGTTCTCAGAAGCCAACCCTCACCAGCTCCAGCATTTGACCCAAAGTATTTAACAGAGAGACCTATCTGTGTGTTTCTCATGCAGCCTTCCTTGGAAGTTCACTCACTCATCCAATGTTCATGCACTCTACAAATATCTAATGAATGCTGTATTGGTTTTTTATTTAATTGCTGCTCTAGCAAAATACTACAAGTTTAATGGCTTAAGACAGTTTATTAATTCACAATCCTGTTGGTCCCAAGTTCAGCATAGTGTGACTGGATTCTCTGCTCAGGGTCTCACCAGGCTAAAATCAAGGTATCAGCAGGGCTGTAGTTCCCTGCCACCTGGGACTTGAGGTTCTCTTCCAGGTTCACTGACTTTTGATAGAAATTCATTTTCTTCTCTTGTTTTTCAATGTGGCATCCTCCAGAAGGGCCCCAGCAACAGAGGATAGAGGATTCTCTTGATTCTAATTTCTGATTTCCTTTTCTGCCACATCTCTCTCTGATTCTTCTGCCTTCCTCTTCTTTTTCTAAGGGCTCATGTGATTATATTGGGCCCTTCCAGATATCCAGGGTAATCTCCCTAGGTTAAAGTCAGTTGTCTTAATTACATCTGCAAAATTCCTTTTGCTATTCACAAGGGGGCGAAGGTCATGGAAGCCAAAATTCTGCCTACAGGTGCCAACAATGTACGAATCACTGTCCTTGGCATTTGGGAGACTTCAGTGGACAAAACAGACAAAATGCCCTGCCTTCGTGGAACTTACATTCTAACTAGGGGTTTAAAACACTCAAAGCCCTCGGCCACATATATGACTTCATAGTTCAGATTTCTTTTGCTTGGGTGTTAATTAAATTTCTGCCTTTTCCCCCCCTCTAACCAGGGAGGCCCAAGAATTTGTGGAGAAGTATGAAGGAGCCTTGGGAAAGGGCAAAGGCAAGCGACTCTACGCCTATAGGATGCTGATGGCTAAGGTGTGTGGTCCAGAGGCTGCAAACCTATAGGAGGACTTGCTCAGTTCCTGAGTCTGGGTGACCATCACAGGCACCTGCCTGGTTTCGCAGCTTATGTCCACCTCCCCCAGAATCCTGAGTGTGAGGTCCAGTCAGTCGTTCTGATTTATCCAGGAATGAAACCAGCTGTCCATTTCTCTCTACTTATCTGTGAGGGCTGCAATATACTAGAGACTTGTTTCCTCTCCACTGAAGGACTAAACTCACAGAATTAATGATGTTGAATCTACTGGGATCTTATTTTCCAAACCCCCAAATCAAGACTTTGGTTTGGTGGAGACCCAGAAGGGCCATGAGTCCTACAGAGTCATGACCCAGCGTCATACAGAAGACAAAAGTGGTGTCAACATGGCGTCAAGGACAACCCTGGTGTGTTATGTCATAACCTGGGCTTCTGATTCAAGCTAAAGTAATGCCCTCTAATTGGATATTTAATGTGAAACTATGGAAGCATCCTTCCTTTACCTACTGATCTGAAAAACTATCATTTTCATTCACTTAATTCTTCTATAGGGCCTTTTTTGGAACTTTTATTTGAACTCATCATTTCAACTATTGATTCAGTCTAATGGCTCATAAGACTTCCTCTTTTTACCTTTCTTTCTCAAAAATGTCTTGGCCAGTCTTGCCTATGTTTCCATTTGCATTTTGTTATGTTTTAGTAGCATTGTTTTTTTTCCATGTGCAATTTTAAAATCACTTTGCCAATTTCTAGTATAGTCCATTAAGATTTTGATTGAAAAATTTTTTTTTTAAAAACATAGTCAATTTTATTCTCCTTAAACCACAAAATAGAGTGGAAATTTTTTTAACCTTTGATTTAATTTGGGAAAACTTATCTGTAGAATATCCAGTCTTTACATCTAAGAATATCATACATTTCTGAAGCTTTATTTTTCTATCCTTCAGCAAAGTTTGTCATTTTCTTCATATAGATCTCTTCTATGTTATATGTTATTTCTACAAAATTTATGTTTTGGTTGCTTTTGTGAATGAGATCATTTTTCCATTTCTTTGATAACTAGATATGCTGGCATGCAGGAAAACTGTGTATTTGAATATTCATTTTTAATCTGTTTTCTCTATTATACTTCCTTATTAGTTGTAATCACTTTCATCTAATTGTGTATGTAAAGATATTTTTCTTGAGTTCTAAATCATTTCTCTCCTAAACTGCAGATTAGCAATACTAGAACAGTTTCAGTTGGTAATGGTGATCATAGGTCTCTTTGCTTTTCCATTACTTTACTGAAAATGACACCAATGTTTCACATGAAGTTGATGGTAGTTGTTACCTTGACAACCTTGAAGTAGATTTTCTTTCTCACAATAAGAAATTATCCCTTTATTTCTAGTTTAATAAGACTTCCATTTTATTGGAATATCCAAATAGATGTTCAGTTCAGTTTAGTTCAGTCACTCAGTCATGTCTGACTCTTTGCGACCCCATAGACTGCAAAACGCCAGGCTTCCCTGCCCCTCACCAACTCCTGGAGCTTGCTCAAACTCATGTCCTTTGAGTCAGTGATGCCATCCAACCATCTTATTTTCTGTCATCCCCTTCTCCTCCTGCCTTCAATCTTTCCCACATCAGGGTCTTTTCCAATGTCAGTTCTTCACATCAGGTGGCCAAAGTATTGGAGCTTCAGCTTCAGCAACAGTCTTTCCAATGCATATTCAGGACTGATTTTCTTTAGGACAGACTGGTTTGATTCCCTTGCAGTCCAGCGGACTCTCAAGAGTCTTCTCAAACACCACAGTTCAAAAGCATCAATTCTCCTGCAATCAGCTTTCTTTATGGTGTAACTTTCACATCCTATATGACTACTGGAAAAACCATAGCTTTGACTAGACATACCTCCTTTGTCAGCAAAGTAATGTCTCTGCTTTTTTAATATGCTATCTAGGTTAGTCATAGCTTTTCTTCCAAGGAGCAAGCATCTTTTAATTTCATGCTTGTAGTCACCATCTGCAGTGATTTTGGAGCCCAAGAAGATAAAGTCTGTGACTGTTTCCATTGTTTCCCCATCTATTTGCCATGAAGTAATGGGACCAGAAGCCATGATCTTAGGTTTTTGAGTGTTGAGTTTTAAACCAGCTTTTTCACTCTACTCTTTCACTATCATCAAGAGGCTCTTCAGTTCCTCTTCACTTTCTGCCATAAGGGTGGTCATCTGCATATCTGAGGTTATTGATATTTCTTCTACCCATCTTGGTTCCAGCTTGTGCTTCATCCAGCCCAACATTTTGCATGATGTACTCTGCACATAAGTTAAATAAGCAGGGTGACAATATACAGCCTTGACGTACTCCTTTCCCAATGTGGAACCTGTCCATTGTTCCATGTCTGGTTCTAACTGTTGCTTCTTGACCTGCCTACAGGTTTCTCAGGAGGCAGGTCAGGTGGTCTGGTGTTCCCATCTCTTTCAGAATTTTCCACAGTTTGTTGTGATCCACACAGTCAAAGGCTTTGGTATAGTCAATAAAGCAGAAATAGATGTTTTTCTGGAACTCTTTTGCTTTTTCAATGATCCAATGGATGTTGGCAATTTGATCTCTGGTTCTTCTGCCTTTTCTAAAACCAGCTTGAACATCTGGAAGTTCTCAGTTCACGTATTGCTGAAGCCTGGCTTGGAGAATTTTGAGCATTGCTTTGCTAGCATGTGAGATGCGTGCAATTGTGCAATAGTTTGAACATTCTTCAGCATTGCCTTTCTTGGGGATTGGAATGAAAACTGACGTATTCCGGTCCAGAGGCCACTGCTGATTTTTCCAAATTTGCTGACATATTGAATGCAGCACTTTAATAGCATAATCTTTTAGGATTTGAAATAGCTCAGCTAGAATTTCAACACCTCCACTAGCTTTGTTCATAGTGATGCTTCCTAAGATAAATAGATGTTAGATTTTGTTAAATACCTTTCCCTTCTGTTCATAAACTTAGTTTTATCAGGCACATCTGATTTTTCAAGTATTTTATTTATAATTTTTACATAAATTTTCACAAAATTGAATTTATGTGTGCACACACACACATGCATGCTGTCTTGACATATTTTAATATTAGGGTTGCACTTTCTTTGTAACATTAAACAAATAGCATTACCTCCATTTTATGCTGTAAATCAGCTTGTGAAGCATGATTTTTTTTTTAATTGAAAGATGGAATCCTCAAAACTATAAAGGTCAGGAAGTAATTTATAGAATATCTTGATAAGTTTTTAATGGTTTTCCAATTGGGATAGTCAAGTTTTAACTTCTTCTTGGGGTCATTTTGATATTTTTTTATCTCCTCAGATTTGATCCTTTCATTAAGAGTTTCATATGTATTAACAGAAAATTGCATATAGATAGTCTCATAATTTTTGTAATTATATTTTATATATGTTGAGTTTAAATCTTTTTTATCCCTAGTATTATTTTTTCTTCCTTTTCTGTTATAGTCACCTGACAACTATCTATGGGTCACATTAATTTTTATCTAAAAACCATTTATCACTTAACAATGCACACTCAGAACTTTCTTCTCAACTGAGGAACATGTTCTTCAAATATGTCTGATAAATAATCTAATTTGTTTCTGTTCAAACAGTTCCAGCTTCTTCACTAGAAGAAGGATGGCTGCCGATTCCTCACTCTTTGTATTTACTTTCCCTCATGATTTTTAATTCTTTGCTTTCTCTCTCTTTGCATCTCAGAAATTTCTCGGGTTTATTTTCAATACTATTGGATCAATTTTCTTTTGTCTCAATTAAAGTATAATGTTTATTTTCATTCTATTACTGGACTTTTAGCAATCTTGTAATCAATTTTTCCATACTTCACCTGTATTCTTTTATTTTCCAGCCACAAGGTTTGTGGGATCTTAGTTCCCCAGACCAAGGATTGAACCCATTCCCTCAGCAATGAAAATGCAGAGTCCTAAACCACTGGGCTGCCAAGGAATTCTGCCCCACGACACACATGCCGTATTCTTTTTTAAAACTCTAATTGCTACCCTGTACTTTAGAAGCCATGTTTTTTGTATCCCGCTAAGAATATTGATGGAGTAGAAAATGGCAACCCACTCTAGTATTCTTGCCTGGGAAATCTCATGGACAGGGGAGCCTGGAGGGCTACAGTCTATGGGGTCACAAAGAGTTGGACACTACTGAGTGACTGACCACACACACAGCAAGAATATTGAACCATCTCTCAAAATTGAATTATGTGAAGAAGAAGTGAAGTGAAGTCGCTCAGTCGTGTCCGACTCTTTGCGACCCCATGGACTGCAGCCTACCAGGATCCTCAGTCCATGGGATTTTCCAGGCAAGAATTCTGGAGTGGATTGCCATTTCCTTCTCCAGGGGATCTTCCCGACCCAGGGATCGAACCTGGGTCTCCCGCATTGTAGGCAGACACTTTACTGTCTGAGCTACCAGGGCCCTGGATGAAATACTTTCTGAAAACCTCAAATAAAGGGGTCCCTTTTTCCTTGTTTTGCGCACTGTTTCTCAGGCTTCGCTGGTTGTTTTTGGTTATTCAGATTCAGATCTCATCCACAGGCAGGATGTGCCTGTGTCTTGTTTGACCACTGTTTGAAATCTTTTCTCCTATATAACTGAAGAGCGAAACAACATGCACAGCCAGGAACCCCGTCCAAGGAGGCAGCTACCATCTCACATAGCTCTGAGGAAGGGAGTTGAGGTCTTCTCCCACCCATGCCCAGGCTCAGTTTCCTGATTCTCCAAATCAATGAAGGATAAAAGCTTCAATGCGAGCTTCTCCCAGGCCTCTCTCTGCCTATGCCCCCCCACCTCCAGGCATGACTTTTCAGGCTGAGATGCCCTCAGCCTTGAGGGGCTGCAGGCGGTTGCCAAGTGACCAACTGGCAGACTGTGTCTTCAAGGGTCTCCCTTGGCAACATTCATTACTCCATTGATCCTCAGCCTTGCAAGGCTATATTTTATACTGATTTTTATCAGCACCTTGACAGAGGATCTGTCTCTCAAGGGAGGATTCACATTAGTAAAGCTTATGAGACCAATATATAATATCAGATACCAGATTAGTAATTTACAAGGAGGAATAACCAATGCAAGAACTGAAAATTTTGAAGTCCATATCAACAGTGTCTTTTTTTTTTTTTTTTTTGGTTGTCAAATGATCCTTTATTTTTCTTTTTCCTTTGCAGTTCTTAACTAGCTGGGCACTCCACCGCACCACTGTTGATATCATCTATGATGTCATGAGGGTGGCGGCCATCAACATTGCAGCCCACAGACTGGGTGGTCCCCAGGATCTCTTTAATGGTTCCAGAAAGTTCTCTAGCTAGAGACGGATGCCGCATCTGCCGGGCAATGTTGACGATCTCATCAAAAGTGATGTTTCCACTGTGCTTAATGTTTTTCTGCTTCTTTCTGTCCCTTGGTGGTTCCTTGAGGGCTTTGATGATCAGGGCAGAATGTACCACCTCAATCTGGGCTTGTCTGTTCTGAATGGTCAGTTTCACTGTAATCCTCAGACCCTTCCAATCACCAGTTGCCTTGGCGATGTCATCACCGACCTTTTTTGGAGACAGGCCCAAGGGGCCAATCTTGGGGGCCAGGGCAGACATGGCACTGACTTCCCCACTAGAGCACCTCAGGTATACGACTTTGATCTCGTTGGGGTCGAACTTAGGCGGCATGGTGGAGGCGGCTGGTGTCGGATGGACCCGGATTCGGGACGACCGGGACCGAAGAAAGTTGCACCTTGGCCTCCTCCTAGCTGAAAGCCGAAAGCAACAGTGTCTTTTATTTTTGATAGTACAGTTATGTGCTGTGCTTAGTCACTCAGTCGTGTCTGACTCTTTGTGACCGCATGGACTGTAGCCCTCCAGGCTCCTCTGTCCATGGGGATTCTCCAGGCAAGAATACTGGAGTGGGTTGCCATGCCCTCCTCCCAGGGATCTCCCCAACCCAGGGATAGAACCCAGGTCTCCCACATGGCAGGCGGATTCTTTACCATCTGAGCCACCAGGAAATCCCAGTACAGTTTTATGGGAAGCTGAACAATAACCCCAAGCTTCCCAAGTGGCTCAGTGGTAAAGAATCCACTGGAGGAGAGGCGGGTTCAATCCCTGGGTCAGAAAGATCCCCTGGAGTAGGAAATGGCAACCCACTCCAGTATTCTTGCCTGGAAATTTCCATGGACAGAGGAGCCTGGTGGGCTACCATTCATGGGGCTGTCAGACATGACTTAACATGCACACATGAATTATTATCCCAATTCCAATCTACTAATTTGCAGTGAAAAAAAATTACTGCCATAGAAATCAAAATATTCACAGCTCAGATGATGGGCAAATGCTTTCCTTATAGACAGACCTACCTAAGAAGCCAAATAAACCGAAGATGGTTTTCAAGCACAGAATCAGAACTAGGAAAGGTAGAAGAAGCAATGGGATTGGGATAGCCAGTGTCCCCACATCCCTGCTTGTCTTAGGAAGATCTTTGCCATTATTATGAACCTGTCCTTTGCTTATGGGTCCCTCTTCTCCTTGGCATCTGTGACCGTCTCCCTTCTGACAGGTGGTTTCCTTTCTTAAACAGTAATTATCCAATAACTACCTAGTCAAAGCCTTTACATCTGGAAGTCGATCTGGTTCCTTCAGATAAATTTTCCCTTTTATGCTTTAGTGAATTTACAAAGAAAATCTCATTTCCTTCATGAACAAGTTCTTTTGAGACCTTTGTAACAATAGAAACGGATCTTAGAATTTTCTCTTTACTTTATCTTTGCCTGCTATTTTCTATAAGTTTTTTTAAAAATTCCAAGTGGATTTATTTATTTCCAGGGGGTGGGACTGTTGAAGAGCATCCCCTGAAAGACTTGACAGATTTTCATGCAGCCAGCAGACAGCTGCTCAGGTTTCTGACTGGTAAAAAGTGAGTGTTGTAGCTGGAGTAGACTCTGGAAAGGGGCATAATGCCTTCCTAACTAATTTTAGCGGGGGAAAAAAGAAAAAACAGGCTGCCATTTCACTGGAAGAAGAAAGGGAAACCTGGGGATGAGATCTCTTTACCACTGCTTTCAGTATTATAGTTTAGCAATGGTTCCTATCAGATTAAGGCACTCGACTGTCTGCCAATTATAGGTGTGAGGTTTTTTTCCCTTGAATTTTTGGTTTTAGATGAAGTTATATAAGAGTTTGCTAAACCAATTTGATTCCCCAAATCAGAAATTATACATAGACTTTCTATCTTCATATGTAAACTGTCCAAACCTGAAATTTTATCAGCATCATAGAAAACTGGAAGATATTGTGTTGCCCTGGCTTCTCTCTCACTCACACCTAACTTTGAAAGTGATGATGTGAGCATCCACCTCAGACAGCCTGGTCTCAACAGTTCCAACGTGACAGCCTCACTCACCTATTGACCTCGTGTTGACTTGTCAACATCCACACGCACCTCCAAGCCCCAAAGCAGCATGTTAATGAACTGAGGGTGTTGTCTGTTTAATTTCAGAAATGGGTCAAGTTTAAAAGAGACTTTGATAATTTCAAGACTCAATGTATCCCCTGGGAAATGAAGATCAAGGACATTGAAAGTGAGTATTTTGGTGTCACTGTTTTTAGTTGGTTTGCTGAAAGGTTTTCCAAGGGTTTGGACTGTGTTCTGGACCAACTGGTTAGTTTATCATAGATGCTGTTGTATTAGAAAAAGGAATGGACTTTGGGCTAGTTAGATCAGAATTTAAATTGTGCTTCTTCACTTTCTGATTGTAGGAACTTAGGCGAATCAGTTAAGTCCTTTTTATTTGGAGAAAAAAAAAAGAGATGTGTGTTCTACAGGCTGACATGAAAATTGCATCCATCACCCACATATAGTGCTTGGCAGTGTTACCATCCTCCTTCTGCAACACTTACACCCACCATCGTCTTTTCTTCAGGTCACTTTGGTTCTTCAGTGGCATCATATTTCATCTTCCTCCGATGGATGTATGGAGTTAACCTTGTCCTTTTTGGCTTAATATTTGGTCTAGTCATAATCCCAGAGGTAAGAAAAGAACTGCCTATAACTTTGGATAGTGTTATGAGGCTTATCATGACTTCCATCTTCATTTATATGAAACAACTACTCTGTTTTACAAAGAATCCATCATTTGTTTTTAATTCAATGCTCACATCAATTGCCCAGAGAACCCAGTACAAAGAATAGAACCAAAATACTTGCATGTCTGAATGAATATGTGGCCCCTACATTTTTCTACCTTTTATTTTACTTTGAGATTAGTCAAGAATTAATACTTTAGTGAGGTATTTTCTTTTATGCTGAAAAAAAGAGAAATAGAATGCATTACATTATAATTTATTAGCCCAAAGAAACCCTGCATTTGAATAGCACTCCTCACTGTTCTCCCAGATACAATTTTATTATGGATGTGGGTAGATCCTTACCTATAAATGAGTAATAGAGAGACAAAAAATGAACAAATGACCTGTGAAAATCTGCATGATAAACTTGTGGTGAATGAGATCCCAGGTTTCCAGAGTGTTGTCCTCAGACCTTTTCCACGGCTGTCTGTGGTCCACTAGCCCTCAGCACAATAATTGCTATAGTCCTGTCTGAACCTCCTGGCACTAGTCCTGGGTACACCAGCGGATTTACCTCTACAGCTTAGAGGGTAATGATATTTATGAATTTAGTAGTTTTTCCTTCCAGATTTATTAACTGGCTCACACACTAGTAAAGTAATGCTCAAAATTCTCCAGGCCAGGCTTCAGCAATACATGAACCATGAACTTCCAGATGTTCAAGCTGGTTTTAGAAAAGGCAGAGGAACCAGAGATCAAATTGCCAACATCTGCTGGATCATCAAAAAAGCAAGAGAGTTCCAGAAAAACATCTATTTCTGCTTTATTGACTATGCCAAAGCCTTTGACTGTGTGGAGCACAATAAACTGTGGAAAATTCTGAAAGAGATGGGCATACCAGACCACCTGACCTGCCTCTTGAGAAACCTATATGCAGGTCAGGAAACAACAGTTAGAACTGGACATGGAACAACAGACTGGTTCCAAATAGGAAAAGGAGTACATCAAGGCTGTTTATTGTCACCCTGCTTTTTATTTATTTTTTTTTTAATTTTTTTTTAAGGCTAATAACTTTATATCATTACAGTAGTTTTTGTCATACATTGAAATGAATTAGCCATGGATTTACATGTATTCCCCATCCCAGTCCCCCCTCCCACCTCCCTCTCCACCCGATCCCTCTGGGTCTTCCCAGTGCACCAGGCCCGAGCACTTGTCTTATGCACCCAACCTGGGCTGGTGATCTGTTTCACCCTAGATAATATACATGTTAAGATGCTGTTCTCTTGAAACATCCCACCCTCGCCTTCTCCCAGAGTCCACAAGTCTGTTCTATGCATCTGAGTCTCTTTTTCTGTTTTGCATATAGGGTTATCATTACCATCTTTCTAAAGTCCATATATATATGTGTTAGTATACTGTAATGGTCTTTATCTTTCTGGCTTACTTCACTCTGTATAATGGGCTCCAGTTTCATCCATCTCATTAGAACTGATTCAAATGAATTCTTTTTAATCGCTGAGTAATATTCCATGGTGTATATGTACCACAGCTTCCTCATCCATTCGTCTGCTGATGGGCATCTGGGTTGCTTCCATGTCCTGGCTATTATAAACAGTGCTGCGATGAACATTGGGGTGCACGTGTCTCTTTCAGATCTGGTATCCTTGGTGTGTATGCCCAGAAGTGGGATTGCTGGGTCATATGGCAGTTCTATTTCCAGCTTTTTAAGAAATCTCCACACTGTTTTCCATAGTGGCTGTACTAATTTGCATTCCCACCAACAGTGTAAGAGGGTTCCCATTTCTCCACACCCTCTCCAGCATTTATTGCTTGTAGACTTTTGGATAGCAGCCATCCTGACTGGCGTGTAATGGTACCTCATTGTGGTTTTGATTTGCATTTCTCTGATAATGAGTGATGTTGAGCATCTTTTCATGTGTTTTAGTGCCATCTGTATGTCTTCCTTGGAGAAATGTCTGTTGAGTTCTTTGGCCCATTTTTTGATTGGGTCATTTATTTTTCTGGAGTTGAGCTGGAGGAGTTGCTTGTATATTTTTGAGATTAATCCTTTGTCTGTTGCTTCGTTTGCTATTATTTTCTCCCAATCTGAGGGCTGTCTTTTCACCTTGCTTATAGTTTCCTTTGTTGTGCAAAAGCTTTTAAGTTTCATTAGGTCCCATTTGTTTATTTTTGCTTTTATTTCTAAAATTCTGGGATGTGGGTCATAGAGGATCCTGCTGTGATTTATGTCGGAGAGTGTTTTGCCTACATTCTCCTCTAGGAGTTTGATAGTTTCTGGTCTTACATTTAGATCTTTAATCCATTTTGAGTTTATTTTTGTGTATGGTGTTAGAAAGTGTTCTAGTTTCATTCTTTTACAGGTGGTTGACCAGTTTTCCCAGCACCACTTGTTAAAGAGGTTATCTTTTTTCCATTGTATATCCTTGCCTCCTTTGTCGAAGATAATCAGGAACAAGACAAGGGTGCCCACTCTCACCACTACTATTCAACATAGTTTTGGAAGTTTTGGCCACAGCAATCAGGGCAGAAAAAGAAGTCAAAGGAATCCAGATAGGAAAAGAAGAAGTGAAACTCTCTCTGTTTGCAGATGACATGATCCTCTACATAGAAAACCCTAAAGACTCTACCAGAAAATTACTAGAGCTAATCAATGAATACAGTAAAGTTGCAGGATATAATAACACACAGAAATCTCTTGCATTCCTATACACTAACAATGAGAAAACAGAAAGAGAAATTAAGGAAACAATACCATTCACCATTGCAACAAAAAGAATAAAATACTTAGGAGTATATCTACCTAAAGAAACAAAAGACCTATACATAGAAAACTATAAAACACTGATGAAAGAAATCAAAGAGGACACAAACAGATGGAGAAATATACCGTGTTCATGGATTGGAAGAATCAATATTGTCAAAATGGCTATACTACCCAAAGCAATCTATAGATTCAATGCAATCCCTATCAAACTACCAACGGTATTTTTCACAGAACTAGAACAAATAATTTCACAATTTGTATGGAAATACAAAAAACCTCGAATAGCCAAAGTAATCCTGAGAAAGAAGAATGGAACTGGAGAAATCAATCTGCCTGACTTCAGACTCTACTACAAAGCCACAGTCATCAACACAGTATGGTACTGGCACAAAGACAGAAATATAGATCAATGGAAAGGAAAAGGAGTACATCAAGGCTGTATATTGTCACCCTGCTTTTTAAACTTATATGCAGAGTACATCATGAGAAACGCTGGGCTGGAAGAAGCACAAGCTGGAATCAAGATTGCCGGAAGAAATATCAATAACCTCAGACATGCAGATGACACCACCCTTATGGCAGAAAGTGAAGAGGAACTAAAAAGCCTTTCGATGAAAGTGAAAGAGAACAGTGAAAAAGTTGGCTTAAAGCTCAACATTCAGAAAACTAGGATCATGGCATCTGGTCCCATCTCTTCATGGCAAATAGATGGGGAAACAGTGGAAACAGTGGCAGACTTTATTTTGGGGGGCTCCAAAATCACTGCAGATGGTGATTGCAACCATGAATTAAAAGACGCTTACTCCTTGGAAGGAAAGTTATGACCAACCTAGATAGCATATTAAAAGTAGAGACATTACTTTGCCAACAAAGGTCCATCTGGTCAAGGCTATGGTTTTTCAGTGGTCATGTATGGATGTGAGAGTGCTGAAGAATTGATGCTTTTGAATTGTGGTGTTGGAGAAGACTATTGTGAGTCCCCTGGACTGCAAGGAGACCAAACCAGTCCATCCTAAAGGAAATCAGTGCTGAATACTCATTGGAAATACTGTTGCTGAAGCTGAAACTCCAATACTTTGGCCCCCTGATGCAAAGAGCTGACTCACTGGAAAAGACCCTGATGCTGGGAAAGATTGAGGGCAGGAGGAGAAGGGGGCGACAGGGGATGAGATGGTTGGATGGTATCACTGACTCAGTGGACATGAGTTTGAGCAAACTCCAGGAGATAGTGAAGGACAGTCTCCTGGCACACTCCAGTCCATAGGGTCTCAAAGAGTGGGACAGAACTTAGTGACAGAACAACAACAACAAAGAGCTTGAAATACTCTCATTAATCCAACAATACAGGATTTTAAAAATAGGTTTAGGGTACATACATGTGATTAGGTATTTTGAAGTCATTTTATTTTGAAAAATATCATATGCCATAAGGAATTGGTCATAAAATAATACTAAGCTAAATAACCAAGCTAAAACATACATAAAACTCAGAAACTTTGAAAGAAAATATATGAATATCTATCAGTCATCTTTAAGATGACTGTGAAAGTGATAGGTAATTTTTTGAACACTCTTCTATACTTTTTCACATTTTCTACAATGAGTATATACTATTTTAAATCAAGAAAGTGATTAATGTTATTTTTTTTAATGAGTGTTCCTGCTCTGAGAAGGAATTTAAACCACTGTGTGCACATTTCTGTGTGTTTGTATCTCCTCCACATGTAATTGTGTCATTCTGTCCCAACACAAGGTGCTAATGGGCATGCCCTATGGAAGTATTCCTAGAAAGACGGTGCCTCGGGCTGAGGAAGAAAAAGCCATGGATTTTTCTGTTCTTTGGGATTTTGAGGTACCATTGCCCATGTGCACAATGTTGTGATTGTGGATAAGTGTGAAATGTTTAATTATTGGAAAGCCAGTGCTTCAACCGGTGGGATCCTGGCACTGTGCAGAATAAGCTAGCCAACCATGTCCACCTAGTTCCCCTTAATGGGTCTTTCCATCACACATTCTGATGGGCACAAGTTCCCCACGAGGTCACTGCTCCCCCCATTCTGCCAGATCTATGTAAGGCAATCTTGCAGGATGGTTTTATCTCACTGTAACCCAGTAAGACCCCAGTGCTATTGCCAGTCCAACCTTTCCCCAAGCTTCACTTGACATCTTCAACTAAGTATCAAATTTGCTTCTCAAATTCAACAGCTATCCAACCAAACTCACATCACCTTTTCTCATCTCTTTTATGGGAACCACCAGTCATCCAGTCATTCAAGTCTGAAACCTGAAAGTCATCCCACATTTTTCTGTCATCACTACCACCCCTCACATCCAACGAATCACTAAATCTGAGCCTGTCTACTAAATATTTCTTAGTCTCCTTTTCTCTTTCCCTTGGACCTCTGCTCCTAATAACACTGTACCAAGGTCACTGTCAGAATCCCAGCCTTTTCTTGGCTCCTCATATCTCCATTCCCTCTGCTGCCAGGGACCTTTCTAAAATACAAACCTGACCCTGTGACTCCCCATCGTCGATATTCATTCATTCCCATTCCCAGTTGGAATAAAACCAAGTGTTCTGAATTGGGTTTACAAAAGAATTGTTCATGACCCAGTTGCCCTCTACCTTGCCAGTCCCAGGTCTATCTAAGACCTCATATTTTGTGCCCCAATATTATCAACTTGGGGGGAAGTCCAGTGCCCCGTGCCTTTGCTCAGGGTCCTGTGCCCATCCCTCCCTCAGAAAAGTGTGAAAATTAGTTGGAAGATTTTTTTCAAGTTGTTTGGAAAGGAATGTTCCAAATAATTACTATACCACTAAGAATTGCATACTATTGCTACTATATGTGGGTTTCCCTGGTGGCTCAGCAGTAAAGAATCTACCTGCAATGCAGGAGACCCAGGTTCGATCCCTGGGTCAGGAAGATCCTCTGGAGAAGGAAATAGCAACCCACTCCAGTATTCTTGCCTGGGAAATCCCATAAACAGAGGAGCCTGGCAGGCTACAGTCCATGGGGTCACAAAAGTCAGACACAACTTTAGCAACTGAGAACACACACACACCACCACCACTACTATATGCTGCTACTGAGAATTTCCTTATTCTTTTTTTAAAAATATTTACTTATTTATTCATTTGTTTATTTTTAACTACTCTGGGTCTTCCTTGTTGTGTGCAGACTTTCTCTAGCTGCAGCAAATGGGGACTACTCTCTAGTTCTGGTGCCCAAGCTTCTTACTTGCGGTGGCTTCTCTTGTTAGCTCAGTTGGTAAAGAATCCGCCTGCAATGCAGGAGACCCCGGTTGATTCCTGGGTCGTAAAGATCCGCTGGAGAAGGGATAAGCTACCCACTCCAGTATTCTTGGGCTTCCCTGGTGGCTCAGCTGGTGAAGAATCCACCTGCAATGAGGCAGACCTGGGTTTGCTCCCTGGGTTGGGAAGATCCCCTGGAGAAGAGAAAGTGTTCTGGCCTGGAGAATTCCATGGACTGTATTAGTCCATGGAGTTGCAAAGAGGTGGACACCACTGAGCAACTTTCACTCTCTTGTTGCAGAGCACGAGCTCCAGGCACATAGGCTCAGCAGTTGTGGTGCACAGACTTAGTTGCCCCATAACATGTGGAATCTTCCCAGACCAGAATCTAATCCACATCCCCTGCATTGGCAGGAGGATTCTTAACAACTGGACCACCAGGAAAGCCCTTCTTTATTCTTTATTTCACCCAAGATCCCTTGTTGAAATGTCCCATCCACCCCAAACCATCTATTTATTCAACAATAATCCTATGTTGAATTTGTTCTTGTTGCTGCCAAGGATAAATTTATTTTTCAAGTAAAAATTGAAATTTTGGAAAACTTACATCCATCACCATGACAATGGCGGTTTCTCAATAGTTAAATACTTTTCTGATGAGATCAATGGAGATGTTAACAATGTGATTTTTAGGAGTCCAGTGGTTAAGACTCTGCATCCACTGGAGGGGGCACAGGTTCAATTCCTGGTCAGGAAACTAAAGATCCCACATGCCATGTGGCACAGTCAAAGCTAAAACAAAAGAGAAAACTGCTTGTATAAGAAATGTGTTGACATTTGGCATATGATCATAACTCAGTGAACTTTCCAGATGACCAGTACAAAATGATGTGTGAGTGAAAGATCCCACATCTTGATAGTAAAAGATAGAGCAATTGATTTTTTTAAAACTTTATATTTTGAGTTAACTTTAAACTTATAGAAGAGTTGCATAAATAGTACAGAGAGTTCCCATATACTGCTCACCCATTCACCTTATGATACCCATAGAACAGTCATCAAAACTAAGAAGTTAATCTTCATCCAGTATTATTAACTGAAATACTGTATTTATTTGAATTTCACCTGTTTTTCCACTAATGTTCTTTTTCTGTCCCAGGACCCAATTCAAAATCTCACATTGATTTGTCAAGTCTCTTTACTCTCCTCCAACTTGTGACTGTTCTCTATCTTTCAATGACCTTGACACATTTGAATAGCTGATCAGTTGTTTTTGGAAAATGCCCCTGAATTTGGGTTTGTCTGATGTTCTCTCATGATCGTATTAAGGTTATGCATGATTGGGAAGGATACCACAGAGGTAGCGTGACTTTCTCAGGGTGTCAAATCAGGGTTACATTATGTTGAGCTCTTGGTTAAAGTGTTATCTGCCAGAGTTCTCTGCTGTAAAGTGAGTATTTTTCCCTTTTCAATTACTTAGTATTTGGGGGAGAGCAATGGATCTTAAGGTATAAAAAGTTCATTATATGATTCATATTCCACATGATAGCTAACTTTTAGGAACTAGTTATGGGGTTGAGGTAAAATATCAAAGAAGAAATAGTCACAAGTATATGAAAAATACTATTAAAATTTGGCTCCTCTCTCCAACTACACATCTGTGTGAAGCCAGAATAATCCCATGTTTTATGTTCAGCAAAGATATAAAAGAAGTGCTGAAATTCTAAGTGAATATTATACCTAAATAACTACACCTAAAAAGTGTGCTAATTACACTTAAAGTCAATTATGTGCTTGTGCTCCTGTGCTTAGTCGCTCAGTCGTGTCCGACTCTTTGCGACCCCATGGATTGTAGCTCACCAGGCTCCTTTGTCCATGGGGATTCTCCAGGCAAGAATACTAGAGTGGGTTGCCATGCCCTCCTCCAGGAAAGTAAATTATACCCAGAACCAAACTGAAATTAAAACTCAGGTTAGATTGTGAGCTTTATCACACAGTTTTCTTTAGAAGTTTTGAGACACTGAGAAAGTTCATGGATTTCCATCTAGTTCCCGAGTGTTAAATTAAGACCCTGGGCACAGGAGGCAGAGCGGAGGGGAACTTGGAGTGGTGTGTGCAAGTGCACACAGACACACACACACAAACATCCCTTATCCCTAACTTATCCCAAATGTTAACCACAATCTCCTCCCCCTTCTGTATCTCGGTGTAATGGAGAAATAGAAGGGGAAAGGAAAGAGGGGAGAGTGGAGACCTGCACAGACTCTGGAGCAAACCAGGGGAGTGAAGGGAAGAACAAGAATGTCCAGAACCCTTCCTTCCTCCCCTCCAGCTCCCATCATACCTCTGAAAAAGAAACCCCAGGTCGGACAGGAGTGTCTGATGACTGTCACTCTAAGCTCACTAACTCAGGGCATTTGCTTTGCTTACGCCCAGGGCTACATCAAGTATTCTGCTCTCTTCTATGGCTACTACAACAACCAGAGGACCATCGGGTGGCTGAGGTACAGGTTGCCCATGGCTTACTTCATGGTGGGGGTCAGTGTGTTCGGCTACAGCCTGATGATCGTCATTAGATCGTAAGTGTGATTATCGCATTTACAGGCATTTAATCTTCCCACAGACAGCCCACTCCTATGGTCACACTGTGCCTACTTAGCTTCTTCTCAGGGATTTAGAGAGAAAACAAGGAAACAAATAAAGCAAATGCAGATTGTCATATGAGGCATGAAAGATATATCCAGGTTAATGTGGGAAGTTCTGGAAAATGGGATAGACACTCCTTTAGAAGAAGCTGGCACAGCACTTTAGACAAAGCAAGAGCATGTGCAAAGGCCCTGAGGCAGTGAATATCCTACTGGGCCCCTAAAGTGGTCAAAAAACCAATGTAGGTCTTCCCTAGTGACTAAATGGTAAAAAAAAAAAACAAACAAAAAAAACTGCCTGTCAATGCAGGAAGCACAGATTCGATCTCTGATCCAGGAAGATCCTACAGGATATGAAGCAGCTAAGCCCATGTGGCACAACTATTGAACCTGCACTCCAGACCCTGGAAGCCACAACTACTGAAGCCCGCATGCCCTAGAGCCCATGCTCTGCAACAAGAGAAACCACTGCAATCGCAGCAAAGAGCAGTCCCTGCTGTCCACAACCAGAGAAAGCCCACATAGCGATGAAGACTCAGAACAGCCAAAAGTAAATAAGTAGAAATGATTAAAATCTTAAGAAAACAAAACAAAACAGTATGGCTTGAAGGGGGAACCTGGTACCTGGTAAGGAAATGCTGGAGTTTTCGAGGCCTGTTTCTGTTTTTTCAGAGCCTGGCTTCCTCAGAAAAACCCTCTGCTGTAAGCTCACTTACAAAGATACAACAATGAGGCTAAACCAACGTATGCGGCAGTGACTAACCTTGGTGTCCTCCCCCACCCCAACTCTGCTTTTCTCTGTGGTCAGAAATGGCGTTTAATATGTTTGTGCCCCCTAATTCATATTCTCTGAAGAAGAAAACTTGGCTTACCCCCCGGATTGCCTTCTTCTAAGTCAGGGGGTCCCAGTCAGCACAGGCTGTGCAGGATGGGGGCACAGTCTCTGCACAGACCTGACCACCAGGCCCCCCCTTCAGCTGGGCCACCGGAAGTCACATTTCCTGGAAGAGCAGAGCAGCTGAGTATGCAGCAGAAGCAGAGCGCCCTTTAGGCCCAGCCAGAACCCCCGCAAGGCGATGGACGGGCCCAGCTGGGTTTTCTATCTCATGCACTCAGAGGAAAATGCTGCTGTTCATGAGAGTCTGTCTGGCATGAGACAGTGACCACTACGTGACATGTGGCTACCCAGCTCTATCAAGCAAAAGGAAAAAAAATCAAGGGGGCAGGCGAGACAGGCTTGGTTTTATTCTTAGCCCTGACATTGTTACATTTTTCCCAGTGAAGCATAAGGATATGGAATGTTTCCCTGTTAAACCAAAAAGCTAACTAAGGCAACCAGGCCCCTGAAACAGCAAATCCCAAAAGCCAACACATCAAACAGAGTCAGAGAGATGCAAACCCCCCATTGCATCTGATGGAGCCCCTGCCTGGGATTCTGTGGTTCTCCCAGGGTGGATCTCCAGGAAGCACAAAGAGAGAATGAGGAGAGGGAGGATCAAATAGGGGGTTGCTAACGTAGGTCCAAGGTACTTTCCTCCAAGCTTGCTTAAGAAAAGGATGTGTGCATGATCTGGTTGCAATACCAACTGCCTCAGTGCTTATTGAATTTTATATCAGAAAAAATATAATTTTTATCCAAGAAAATAGATGAATTAGAAGGGGATGTTCTTGAATTTATGGTTGCTAAGGGGAAGAATGAGGGGAAGGGATAGTTAGGGAGATAGACATCTACACACTGATATATTTAAAATAGACAACCAACAAGGAACAACTGTACAGCACAGAGAAGTCTGCTCACTGTTATATGGCAGCCTGGATAGGAGGAGAGTTTAAGGGAGAATGGATACATGTATATGTATATATATGGCTGAGGCCCTTTGCTATTCACCTGAAACTATCACCATATTTTTAATCGGCTATACCCCAATGAAAGTGAAAGTGAAAGTTGCTCAGTTGTGTCCGACTCTTTGTGACTCCATATCACAAAGACTCTGTACAGTCCATGGAATTTTCCAGGCCAGAATACTGGAGTGGGTAGCCTTTCCCTTCTCTAGGGGTCATCCCAATCCAGTGAATACCCCAACAGAAAAGTTTAAAAATAAAAAAATACATGTCCAAAGAAGTAATGGCAATAAATTAAAAAAAAAAAAAAGGAGGGGATGTTCTCTGTGAGAAGAGTTCTAAAACATCAGCAAGTGAGTCAAGTCACAAGAAATCAGACGTCAGGGTACAAAACATCGTTGTGTCCTGTACCCATGCCGGCCCCTTGTTACCCAACTGATACCATTTATGCTCACAGGGCACTCTGACTTTGAGGGGATGGTGCTCTGGCTGTCAGTAGCCTGACTCAAATCCGTCTCAGCTCTTTTCCTTCACTGGACATCTGCCACCTGTGCCCAAGACTGGGCTGACACAGAGCAGATCTAACAACAGCCGTCTGTGCCCAGCAGGATGGCCAGCAACAACCAGGGCAGCACAAGCGAGGGGGAGAGTGACAACTTCACCTTCAGCTTCAAGATGTTCACCAGCTGGGACTACCTGATTGGGAATTCAGACACGGCTGACAACAAATACGCCTCCATCACCACCAGCTTCAAGGTAGTCACCTCAGGGCCAGTCCACTTCCTGGGGAACTCTGAGTCCCTCTGGTCACTGGGAGAGTTCTCCGAGGCGGGGCATGGGAAATAAGGTCCCCAACTCTTCTGTGATAAGAGCTTTCCCAGAAGTGGGAGCCTGGCTCTCAAGCCTTCAAGAAAGAATGCTCATGAGTGGTGCCCACCATCTGTTCCTTAATACGGTTGAGAATCATGGATGCTGGGTCCTGCCTCTTTCCTCTCAGAACTGCTTTCTGCTGGAGGAAGTGAAAGGACTCACTTGGGGCAGCTGTTCTCAACTTTTACACATATTTGCATGATCTGAGGAGCTTTAAAAAATCTTCTGGGCCCCACCCCCAGAGATTCTCATATAATTGGTCTAGGGTGGGGTCCTGGCATTGACTTTTTTAAAAACTTCCCCAGGCAATTAGAACACCCACAGAGAGTTGAGAACCCTGGTTTGTGGATGTGGGAATAAAGGAATCAGTTAAATGTATAATTCCACACTTAATTATCTTATTAATTTGCTCACAAGAGAGATGTGAGGTGGCCTACAGAATATAGAACAAAAACAAGCCTGAGGATAAGCAGCTGGAATGAAGGGGGACACACTGCACATCTTAGTTTTTCCCTCCATGACTGTATATACCACTCAGGGTTCTTTACTTTTAATTGAAGTATATTTGATTTACAACATTGTGTTAGTTTCTGTTGTACAGCAAAGTGATTCAATTATACATATATATTCATTTTCATATTCTTTTCCATTATAGGTTATTACAAGATATTGAATATGGTTCCCTGTGCTATACAGTAGGACCTTGTTGTTTATGTATTTTATATACAATAGTAGTTTGCATCTACTAGTCCCAAACTCCTAATTTATCCCTCTGCTATCTCCTTTAGTAAACATAAGTTTGTTTCTAAGTCTGTTTCTGTTTTGTGAAAAAAAGTTTATTTGTACCACTTTTTAGACTCCACATATAAACAATATCATGACATTTGTCTGTCTCTGACTTACTTCACTTACTGTGATAGTCTCTGGATCTATCCGTGTTGCCGCAAATGGCACTATTTCATTCCTTTTTATGGCTTTTTAAATTTTCATCCTTTTTAATATATAATTTTCCATATGTACCCCATCTTCTTTATTCATTCATCTGTGAATGGACTCTTAGGTTGCTTACTTGTCTTTGTTATTGTAAATAGTGCTGCTTTGAACATTGGAATGCTTATATCTTTTAGAATTAAAGTTTTCATCTTTTCCAAATATGTGCCCAGGAGTGGGATTGCTGGATCATGTGGTAGTTCTACTTTTAGTTTTACTGTTCTCCATAGTGACAGTTTCCCAGGTAGCGCTAGTAAAGAACTCGCCTGCCAATGCAGGAGACATAAGAGATGTGGGTTTGATCCCTGGGTCAGGAAGAGCCCCTGGAGAACATGGCAACCCACTCCAGTATTCTTGCCTGGAGAATCCCTAGGACAGAGGAGCCTGGAGGGCTACAGTCCATAGACTCACGAAGGGTCGGGCATGACTGAAGTAACTTGGCATGCATGCATATAGTGGCTGCAACCACTTACATTCCCACCAACAGTGTAGGAGGGTTCCCTTTTCTCCACACCCTATCCAAAATTTGTTATTTTCTCCCATTCTGCAGGTTGTCTTTTTGTTTTTGTTTTTTTTATGGTTTCCTTTGCTGTGCAAAAGCTTGTAAGTTGGATTAGGCCCCATTTATTTATTTTTGTTTTGTTATTTTTATTGCCTTAAGAGAAGGAAGGAGATTTTTCAATCAACTAACAGTTATTGTGCTCAGATTCAGCTTCAACTAACTCATCAGGCAGTTAAAATACATTAATGCGCACAGTTCTCACAACATGTGCCCTGTTATATAAGTATATTATTTTGGTTTTTAACATATTCAGAGAAGCCTCCTCCTTCCTAGATATTCAAAGTGCTTCATACACATTGACCTGCTTTGCCTCTCTCTAGTAGTCCTGGAGGAAAGGTCAAAACCCCTGTTGACCCCTACCCTGCCCTTAGATGCTCCGTCACAGCTCCCCATTGCTGAGAAGGACAGGAGAACTGAGCCAGCTCCCTGCTCCAACAACTGCCAAGCCTAGAGGACGCTGGGGCTCATGACTCAAGCCCTGTTCCTGGTGGGTGTACCTGCCTTCTGCAAGCAACAACTGGCATCAGTGGGAAGCAGTCCATTCTCCTCCCAGAAGGGCCAAGAGAGTGGAGAGGGAAGAAGACAAGACCATCAAGCAGGGCTGTGGTGTAGATCTGACCCCTGTAAAGTTCTGGAGTAACAAAGTCTGACTGATCAGAAGCACTGGACTGATCAGAAGCATTGGACTATCAAGAACTCTGAATGGTTTCAAAGAAGACATACAGATGGCCCAGCAGGTATTCAACATTGCTAATTATTCAGTTCAGTTCAGTTCAGTCACTCAGTCGTGTCCGACTCTTTGCGACCCCATGAATCGCAGCACACCAGGCCTCCCTGTCCATCACCAACTCCCGCAGTCTACTCAAACTCATGTCCATCGAGTTGGTGATGCCATCCAGCCATCTCATCCTCTGTCATCCCCTTCTCCTCCTGCCCCCAATCCCTCCCAGCATCAGGGTCTTTTCCAACAAGTCACTTCTCATCAAGTGGCCAAAGTATTGGAGTTTCAGCTTCAGCATCAGTCCTTCCAATGAACACCCAGGACTGATCTCCCTTAGGATGGACTGGCTGGATCTCCTTGCAGTCCAAGGGACTCTCAAGAGTCTTCTCCAACACCACACTTCAAAAGCATCAATTCTTCGGCGCTCAGCTTTCTTTACAGTCCAACTCTCACATCCATACGTGACCACTGGAAAAACCATAGCCTTGACCAGACGGACCTTTGTTGGCAAAGTAATGTCTATCAAAACTACAATGAGGTGTCACCTCACACCAGTTAGAGTGGCCATCATGAAAAAAATCTACAAATCACAAACACTGGAGAGGGTATGGAGAAAAGGGAACACTCCTTCACTGTTGGTGGGAATGTAAGTTGGTATAGTCACTACAGAAAACAGTATAGATGTTCCTCAGAAAACTAAAAGTAGAATTATGATGTGATCCAGCATCCCACTCCTGGCCATATAGCCAGCCAAAACTATAATTCAAAAAGATACATACATTACTATATTCATAGAAGCACTATTCATATTAGCCAATAGATGTACTATAATGTGTGTGTATATATATATATATATATATATATATATACACACACATACTACTTAGTCATAAAAAAGAATTAAATAATGCCATTTGCAGCAACATGCATGCAACTACAGATTACCATACTAAGTAAAGTCAGAAAGAGAAAGACAAATACCATATGAGACCTCTTATATGTGGAGTCTAAAATATGACACAAATGAACCTATCTATGAAACAGAAACAGACTCACAGACATGGAGAACAGACTTGTGATTCCAAGGGGGAGGGGGCTGAGGGAGGGGGTCGAGTAGGGGTTAGGGTTTAGCAGATGTAAACTTTTATATATGGAATAGATAAACAACAAGGTCCTACTGTATAGCCTAGAGAACTATATTCAATATCCTGTGATAAACAAAGATGGAAAGAATGTTTTTTTAAAAAAGAATGAATACATATACAACTGAATCACTTTGCTGTGCAGTAGTAATTAACACAACATTGTAGATTATATTCAACTTAAAAAACGTAAAGAAAGATCTCCTTCCAGGACTTTTGTGTCCAGGGGACCTCGTTTTTCCACCCTGATTCTGCCACATTCTAGTCTCACATACTATAAAAAATGTACTAATGCAGGATATAAGTTTAATAATAAAAAAATACATTGTATTTGTATACACTAGCAGCAAACAATTAGAAAGTAATTTCATTCCATTTATAATAAAATGACATGAAGTACAATAAAATGACATAAAGTATAAAAAATTCCAAGGAATAGATTTCTCACACACACACAAATGTGCGAAGCTGCCTACAGCAAAAAGTACAAAACATTGCTGAAAGGAATTAATAAACTCTAAGTAAATGGAGAAATATACCATGCACATGGATTAGAACAGGGATCAGCAAACTATAGCCCAGGGCCCAAATCCAGCCTGCTGTCTATTTTTATAAATAAGATTTTATTGAAATAAAGTCATGTCTATTTATTATATATTATCTATAGTTGCTTTCATGCTACAGCAATACAGTTAAGTAGTTATGAGAGACACCATGTGGCCTGCAAATCCAAAACCATTTACTTTCTGATTTTTTATAGAAAAAAGTTTGATCAGAACTTTTTTTATAGAAAAAGCCAGTCCCTGGCTTAGAAGACTCGATACTTTTGAGATTCAATTTTAATCTATTTGATCTGTAGATTTAAAATAATCCCAATGGGTTAGAAAAATCTCTGTGGGCATTAGTGTCTATAATGTGGGCAATAAAGGTAACTACTATTGGTTTGTTGTTGGGATTAAGAAGAATAATGCATGGGAAGCATTTAGCACTGCAGCTGATATACAGTAAGTTTCCAGTAAATCGAAGCTTTTGTCATTACATGTACCAAAAGAGCAGTAACAACAAAAAATGTAATTTTTTAAGATTCCTCTTTTTCCTTCCAGTTTTATTGAATACAATTGAAAGACAGCACTGTATAAGTTTAAGGTGTACAGCATAATGCTTTGACTTACATCATGAAGTGATTAACACAGTTTAGTTAATCATCCATCATCTCATACAGATACAAAATTAAACAAAAAATTTTTCCTTGTAATGAGAACTTAGGATTTACTCTCTTAACAACTTTCATATATAATATACAGTAGTGTTAATTAGGTTCATCATGTTGTACTTTGGGACTTCTTTATCTTATAAGTTTGTATCTTTTGACTACCTTCATCCAGTTCTTTCTCTGCCTACCCAACTCCTACCTCTGGTAACCACAAATCTGATCTCTTTTTCTATAAGTTTGTTTGTTTAAATATAACTTACCTACAATTCAGTGTTATTTCTTGTTGTATGGCATAGTGATTCGATATTTCTATACAATTCAAAATGGTCACCATGGTAAGTCTAGTTATAATATGTCACCAAAGATATTTGTACATTTTGTACATTTGTATGTTTCATGCTCATGACTCACTTATTTTGCAAGTGGAAGTTTATGCCTCTTCATCTCCTTCACCTATACAAAATATATTTTCTTAAAGAAAAGAACTAACTCCCCACAAGGCAGCAGTGCTCTCTACCACCCCAATGATTTAGTTTCTGAAAATATAAAAAGTAGTCATCTCAGGAACCGAACGATGATTCCTTGTTATTATTCACATCTCATTTTCACACATCCAGGAGTCAATAGTGGATGAACAAGAGAGTAACAAAGAAGAAAATGTCCATCTGACAAGATTTCTCCGTGTCCTGGCCAACTTTCTTATCATCTGCTGCTTGTGTGGAAGTGGGTACCTCATTTACTTTGTGGTGAAGCGATCCCAGGAATTTTCCAAAATGCAGAATGTCAGCTGGTATGAAAGAAATGAGGTAAGATGATATACTGCTGAGGTAAATATCCTGAAATTACCCTGTTCCTATGCCATTCAGCTGAATTATTGAATTCTGGACTATGGGACTTATTTTAAAAAGTGAAATTACACTGCTTTCAAGTCACGTAATATGAGCATATTGAACAGTCACCTGTTATTAGGCTTTCATAGCTGGATAAAGCTGGATTCAATTAACATGTCAGTCAGCTAGATAGCCAGTTGTCTTAACATGAATTTTTTAAAAAGATGGTCCTTTCCTTAGGTCTCTACAGTGCCGTAGATCATAAGTCAGCTGTCTAGAACTGCATGGGTGTAGTTCTGGGCTGCCTTTCTGTTCCACTGCTCTATTTGTCTATTCCTGCACTAATAACGTATTGATAAACTGTGACTCTATAGGATGTCTTAATACCTGATAGAATGAGTTCTCTCATCAAGATTCACAACAAAACACATTAAGGTTTTATTGTGATTGTATTGAATCTATAAATCTCTCTCAGGAATTGACATCTGTGGTAGTTGGCAAAAATGGCTACAAGTTCTTCCCATCCTTATATGCACATTTTTTTGCAATGTGATTTTATGGCCCCACCCATGAAGAGGTAAAATCTGTTTCCCAATCCCTTGCCTTAGTCAATGAAACAATAGCAACCATGATACAGTCCAGTTCAGTTCAGTTGCTCAGTCGTGACCGACTCTTTGCAACCCCATGGGCTGTAGCACGCCAGACCTCCCTGTCCATCACCAACTCCCACAGTTTACTCAAACCCGTGTCCATTGAGTCAGTGATACCATCCAACCATCTCATCCTCTGTTGTCCCTTTCTCCTCTCTCCCGCCTTCAATCTTTCCCAGCATCAGGGTCTTTTCCAACAAGTCACTTCTCATCAAGTGGCCAAAGTATTGGAGTTTCAGCTTCAGCATCAGTCCTTCCAATGAATATTCAGGACTGATCTCCTTTAGGATGGACTGGTTTGATCTTCTTGCAGTCCAAGGGACTCTAAGAGTCTTCTCCAACACCACAGTTCAAAAGTGTCAATTCTTCAGCACTCAGCTTTCTTTAAAGTGCAACTCTCACATCATACATGACTACTGGAAAAACCATAGCCTTGACTAGATGCACCTTTGTTGGCAAAGTAATGTCTCTACTTTTAATATGCTGTCTAGGTTGGTAATAACTTTCCTTCCAAGGAGTGAGCGTCTTTTAATTTCATGGCTGCAATCACCATCTGCAGTGATTTTGGAGCCCCCAAAAATAAAGTCTGTCACTGTTTCAACTGTTTCCCCATCTATTTGCCATTAAGTGTTGGCACCAGATGTCGTGATCTTAGTTTTCTGAATATTGAGCTGTAGGCCAAGTTTTTCATTCTCCTCTTTCACTTTCATCAAGAGGCTCTTTAATTCTTCTTCACTTTCTGCCATAAAGGTGGTGTCATCTGCATATCTGAGGTTATTGATATTTCTCCCAGCAATCTTTATTCTACCTTGTGCTTCTTCCAGCCCAGCATTTCTCATGATGTACTCTGCATATAAGTTTAAAAAGCAGGGTGACAATATACAGCCTTGATGTACTCCTTTTCCTATTTGGAACCAGTCTATTGTTCCATGTCCAGTCCTAACTGTTGCTTCCTGACCTACATACAGATTTCTCAAGAGGCAGGTCAGGTGGTCTGGTATTCCCATCTCTTTCAGAATTTTCCACAGTTTATTGTGATCCACACAGTCAAAGGCTTTGGCATAGTTAATAAAGCAGAAATAGATGTTTTTCTGGAACTCTCTTGCTTTTTTGATGATCCAGCGGATGTTGGCAATTTGATCTGTGTTCCTCTGCCTTTTCTAAATCCAGCTTGAACATCTGGTATTTCATGGTTTACATATTGTTGAAGCCTGGCTTGCAGAATTTTGAGCATTACTTTACTAGCATGTGAGATGAGTGCAATTGTGTGGTAGTTTGAGCATTCTTTGGGATTGCCTTTCTTTGGGATTGGAATGAAAACTGACCTATTCCAGTCCTGTGACCACTGCTGAGTTTTCCAAATTTGTTGACATATTCAGTGCAGCTCTCTCAAAGCATCATCTTTTAGGATTTGAAATAGGTCAACTGGAATTCCATTGCCTCCACTAGCTTTGTTTATAGTGATGCTTCCTAAGGCCCACTTGACTTCACACTCCAGGATGTCTGGCGCTAGGTGAGTAATCACACCATCATGATTATGGGTCATGAAGATCTTTTTTGTACAGTTCTTGTGTGTATTCTTGCCACCTTTTCTTAATATCTTCTGCTTCTGTTAGGTCCCTACCATTTCTGTCCTTTATTAAGTCCATCTTTGCATGAAATGTCCCTTGGTATCTCTAATTTTCTTGAAAAGATCTCTATTCTTTCCCATTCTATTGTTTTCCTCCATTTCTTTGCACTGATCGCTGAGGAAGGCTTTCTTATCTCTCCTTGCTATTCTTTGGAACTCTGCATTCAAATGGGCATATCTTTCCTTTTATCCTTTGCTTTTTGCTTCTCTTCTATTTACAGTTATTTGCAAGGCCTCCTCAGACAGCCATTTTGCTTTTTTGCATTTTTTTTGGGGGGGGATGGTCTTGATCCCTATCTCCTGTACAATGTCACAAATCTCCATCCATAGTTCATCAGGCACTCTGTCTATCAGATCTAGTCCCTTCAATCTATTTCTTACTTCCACTGTATAATCATAAGGGATTTGATTTAGGTCATACCTGAATGGTCTAGTGATTTGCCCTACTCTCTTCAATTTAAGTCTGAATTTGGCAATAAGGAGTTCATGATCTGAGCCCCAGTCAGCTCCCAGTCTTGTTTTTGCTGACTGTATAGAGCTTCTCCATCTTTGGCTGCAAAGAATACAATCAGTCTGATTTCGGTGTTGACCATCTGGTGATGTCCATGTGAGAATCTTCTCTTCTGTTGTTGGAAGAGGGTATTTGCTATGACCAGCGCGTTCTCTTGGCAAAACTCTGTTAGCCTTTGCCCTGCTTTATTCTGTACTCCAAGACCAAATTTTCCTGTTATTCCAGGTGTTTCTTGACTTCCTACTTTTGCTTTCCAGTCCTTTATAATGAAAAGGACATCTTTTTGGGTGTTAGTTCTAGAAGGTCTTGTAGGTCTTCATAGAACTGTTCAACTTCAGCTTCTTCAGCATTAATGATTGGGGCATAGACTTGGATTACCGTGATATTGAATGGTTTGCCTTGAAAATGAACAGAGATTATTCTGTTGTTTTTGAGGTTGCATCCAAGTACTGCATTTCAGACTCTTTTGTTGACTATGATAGCTACTCCATTTCTTCTAAGGGATTCTTGCCCACAGTGGTAGATATAATGGTCATCTGAGTTAAATTCACTCATTCCAGTCCATTTTAGTTTGCTAACTCCTAAAATGTCGATGTTCACTCTTGCCATCTCCTGTTTGACCACTTCCAATTTGCCTTGATTCATGGACCTAACATTCCATGTTCCTATGCAGTATTGCTCTTTACAGCATTGGACCTTGCTTCCATCACCATGATACAAGCAGACTTGAAAAGTGCTTGTGTTTTGGAACTTGCTTTCTTGGGAACCTGAAATATCTATCATGTGGATGATGCCAGGCTGACCTCCTAAATGATGACAGACACATGGCCCAATTTTCTCATCAACCTAGGTGATAGTAGATCCACCCCAGATGTATAAGTGAAAACATCAGCCATCAGTTGACTATATATATTAATACATGAATGAACCCAGGTGAGACCAGCAGAAGAACCACCTTGCTAAGCCCAGAAAATATTACTGACCCAAAGAAGAAAGAATCTACCTCCCATCATAAAGCAAGAAAGGAGTCCACAAGTCTGTTCTATACATCTGAGTCTCTTTTTCTGTTTTGCATATAGGGTTATCGTTACCATCTTTCTAAAGTCCATATATATGTGTTAGTATACTGTAATGGTCTTTATCTTTCTGGCTTACTTCGCTCTGTATAATGGGCTCCAGTTTCATCCATCTCATTAGAACTGATTCAAATGAATTCTTTTTAATGGCTGAGTAATATTCCATGGTGTATATGTACCACAGCTTCCTCATCCATTCGTCTGCTGATGGGCATCTGGGTTGCTTCCATAAAAAAAGGAAATGTGGAACTGGCAGGACAAATATAAAGCACAAATCAGATAGATTTAAACATAAATGTATCAGTGATTTCAATGAATGTGAATGAATGATAGCTATAGCTCAAAGTCAGTGATGATCAGACTGAGTTTTTTTAAAATGCTATTTACACTTAATTTCTAAAACCCTGAGCTATGAAAGGGATTCAAAAGACGCTCAAGATGAATTCTTCCTTTAATGGAATTGTCAGTCTCCTCAGGAAGCAGGTTTGACAAGAATAAACTTTGGCACAACCAGTAATAGGCAGGAAGAATGTGATCAAATAAGACGTTTCGCATTTCAGATGTGTGGCAGGTGGGAAAGCCCATGTGAGCCAGAGACTGGGGGGATTTTATGGCAAAGGCAGGAATCAAGCTGAGCATCAGACAAATGTTAAGAGAAGGGCCGTGGTGGATGTGGTGCCAAGATGGTTTTCTAGGCAGGAAGAACCGCATGAACAGGGCTGGAGGAATGAAGGTCATGAGAAGCCAACCCAAAGGTAAGTGTGAGTGGGTAGAGGGGAGTGAGCCGCAGTCCAGAAGAGCTGATCAACCTGCACTTTGATCAGCAGTTCAGGATGCTTTCCACTAGGTGGGCAGACTCAGCGGCAGAGAAAACAGTCTACTATGGCTGGCAGTTCCATTATTCGAGTCAGGATTTTCCCAAAGTTGAAGCCAAAATTTAGTTCTTACCAGGTTCTGTGCTGTCAGCTTATGACTTATCTCCTGATTCTCACAACGAAGTCCACCATCACCATTTTACACAGAAAGAAATAAGCTCAGAGAAATTATGTAACTTTCCCTAAATTACAAAGCCAGCAAGCAATAGAGCAGGGTCTAAAACCCAGAGAGCTGACCCCAAAGGCCACACTCTGCACCACATGCCTCTACTGTTGGTTCTGTTCCATGATTTGAGCTCTGCTCTTCCACTCTCCTGAGATGAGATGACTCTTAATGATTCGCAACTGTTACCAAACACAAAGCACTGTCCCATGTGTTAATTCATTTCCTTCTCAAAGATAGTTTGCTATTTTTATCAATGCTACTGGTAACAATCATTGTGACAAGCAGTCCCAGAGCATGTTGGTTCCTATGTCAGGTCACACAGCAAGTTGTGGAGACCCCAGGTGGGGCATTTCTAGAGGCAGAGGAGGGGGCAGGCAACCAGGAGATGGAGATGAATGACCCTGGGAGCACAGAGATGGTGGACAAGCAAGTGACATTGATGACAAACTAGCCCGGCTCTTCTGACTTCCCAGGTAGAAATTGTGATGTCTCTGCTTGGGATGTTTTGTCCTCCTCTGTTTGAAACCATTGCCGCCCTGGAGAATTACCACCCACGCATTGGACTGAAGTGGCAGCTGGGGCGCATCTTTGCACTCTTCCTGGGAAACCTCTACACCTTTCTCTTGGCCCTGATGGATGACGTCCACCTGAAGGTAGAGACCACAAACTTCTTCCCAATTCCTAGTGTCCACCATGTTGCTTGTTTAAATATAATAATTTCCTTTTGTATGATTTATATTAAGTAAATTTTAGAAAGATCAGAAAAATTAAATGAAGAAAAAATGTTGCCAGATTCCTATGACCCAACTGTTAACATTTTGCTTCAGTTCTTTACTGTCTTTTTCTTAGGCTATCTTTTTTCACATCCTCCTCCTGTCATTTGATAACCTTAATATTTTGTCTGCAGCCTTTCCAGTACTGTTTCTTAGCTGCCATATGTGTTTACCAGCTGACAAGTGTCCATTGAAATAATAAGTGATGGGTGAGTTACCCTTTCATCCCTGCTCACCAGTTATGGTGCACCCACCAAGTCAGGCCCTGGGGGTACCGCAGAGAGCAAGACACAGTTCTGTTCCAGGGGAGACAGACTCATTCATCACAGCACTCTGGGCCAGGTGCTTCAGTGGGGGTGAGTCCAGGGCAGCGGGACAGCGCACAGGAGGTGCTGCAGACCCCACCATGAGGGATCTTAGCGGACACTGGAAAAAATCAGAGGGAAGAGCTTATGCAAATAGAGAACTGTGAGTTAGCTGAACAATAGCATGGAGGGCAGGAAGTGAAAGATGAAACTGGGGCAAGGGTCAGATGGTGATGCTCCTCTTTCCCATGCCTCCCTCCTCATGAATTTTCCTGAGGTTAACAAGAAGCTGCTGGAAGATTCTAAGCATAGTAGTGACTAGATCTGGCACTTGCCTACCCTCCATCTGCAGCCTGCATCTCTCACTTCCCTCCTACCCTAATAACTGCTTCACCCTTCCGAGCTCACATTTCCTCCTCTCTTGCCTCACTCTCCACTCTCCTCCCCTTGTTTGACGAGTTGAGTTATCCTCCTGCAGTTTGGCTCAGATGTCCCCACCTCCAGGAATGGGCCCCATGGTCTGAAGTGAATTCCCTCAGTCCCCAGAGAAAATTTCCCACAGCTTTTATCACTCTGTTCTGCAAGTGTCTGTTTATCTCTGTCACTTACTGTTGGTCCTTTAATGGACCGGAACCTGGTGGTCCGGAGTCGACAATAAGAAAGTAAAAGAAAAAGAGGTTGATATTCCCTGGTTTACGCAGAGAACCAACAAAGCTCTTTGCACAGAGCTTGCACTGCTTCACGTAGGCACCAGGCGCCCTCCCTCTCGAGGGGGTTAAGGCATGGCGCGCCTTCTTGAGAGGCTCTTGGAAGCCCAGGAAAGAGAGCTCAGCGGGCTTCCGCGCTCCAAGGAATTAGCCTGAAAGAGAGAGAGAGAGGGAGAGAAAAGGAAAGAAAGACACAGGGACCCAAGCTTTGATGGAACAAAGGTGTTTTATTCAACATGGTGTGGGTATATATACCGTCTTACAAGATAGCTATTCTCAGCAAAGATAAAGATTAAAATTCCAGACTGAACAAAACATAAGGTGATCCATATTAAAGAGAGAGTTGTAAACAATCACTTTTACCGTATGGTTCATAAAAAGGAAGAGGGTACTTATCACTGTATAGAAAAACTAATGAAGGAAATGCATGGATTCCTCAGCCCCGGGAGAGGCTTGCCTCTCCTCTTAATTCCTGAATATTCAGGAATTAATAAGGAACAGAGGATTCATGACAGAGCCAAAACAGCACACAGGAAGCCTCCTGTTAAATGCTTCCTGACAACTTACTACTAGACTGAGGAAGTGTGTCACTTACTGGAACTGGCAATTTTCTGAGGTAAACCGTTCCCTCCTGTGTCACTCTCGTGTCTCCTTTGCCTTACATGCCCAGAATAAATTAACCTCTAAATAAGAATGAATACTTGGACTGATGAATAATAACTTAAAGAAGAAAAATTCCTGGAAAAGACCCAGGGACTTCAGCCAGTTGCCCTCCTCTTCTCTATAGACTGAAAGGCTGGGGAGGGCAGTTCTGGAGAGGCCCTGTTAAGGGATAGGGCAGAGGCTAGATGTTGTGGCATATGCTGGCTTGAATTGTTCTTTCTGTAGAAACTGTTGGACCTTCCCTGGCTCTTTCCAACCCCACATCTCCATCTTCCCTTCTAGCTTTCTAATGAAGAGACGATAAAGAACATCACTCACTGGACTCTGTTTCACTACTACAACTCCTCAGGTTGGAATGAGAGTGTCCCCCGGCCCCCCCTGCACCCTGCAGATGTGCCCCGGGGTTCTTGCTGGGAGACGGCTGTGGGCATTGTGAGTAATCACGCTTTCCTGAAAAGGTGGTCCCTATTCTCAGCTCTTTGTTATCCCTTCCTTGATGTTTCCATGTCTCCAAAATGTCAAGCCAGCATTTCTTAGAAAAGTTCCACCTTTTCACATTGCCCTTTTTTTCAGTGTCCCACACACTTCTCTGTGTCCTCCATCTGCCAATCTAATACCACTTGAATGTATTTAGTTTTACTGCAGATTTCACTAAAAGCCTGAGGTTCTCCACCTGGAAATCATAAATAGATAATCCTAAAAACTGGGTACAGGATTTTGTGTGTATATGCATCTGTGCATTTTTCTGTAAAGAGAATTAAAGGTTTTCATTAGAAAGTCAGAAATTAACAACAACCATTTCCACTTACCCACTTTCACTACTGTCCTTGTACTTACACAGTGCAGGTTTCTAAGGCTAGTGTTCTTTGCCTCCATAGGCAGAAATCTGAAGTATTCACAGGTAACATAGGGATCAGCTGCCTTCTCCTCCTTGCATGGGGTTTCTATTCACCTGTCACCGCTGAATAATCCACTCCCCTAAAGCATTAGAAAATTATGTTTTTAACTGAGGGTAATGAAGTCCAGTGGAAGAGGGGATTACATCACACACTCTGACAAACACTGCCTACAGGCCCATCAGCAGATATTTTCCTGCCGCAGACTCTCTTTCCCACGGGGTCCTGGGGGATTTTCTCTCTACTTGCTTCATGGAGGACTAAGACTCACCACTTCTCATCTCCTCTGGCCCAGATTCCCGCATTCTCATCAAATCCTCTTCATCTTTAATGTGAAGAGCAACTCACATTTATAAACCCATCATAGTTGTGTGACAGAGAAAGTCTTCACATGAGTAAAACACACCTTCTTTGAAAGACAGAAGAGTTCATTACCCATGTGATTCCTTTGGAATATTCTGCTGTAGAATTTCTCTATTCCTACCTCATATCCTTGGAGGGCATCTCTCTTGACTTCCTCCCTGAATGCCCATCACTGATTAAAGCTTGCTTCTTTCTGAGCTTGATGGTGATGATAGGTTTGAAGTGTTATGCCCTGCTTACCTATGTTCATCTCCACCCCAGGCCCCAGAGCATCACCTTGCACAGATGTGGAGACCAAATACAAGTTGGTTTGTCTTTTACTTAAGAGCATTAGTATTGAGGGAAAACCATATAAACTCATCAGCTGTTCATCCAGCAAACATTTATTAATCATCTTGGAAGATACAACAATGAATAAAGCAGGCCCTATGCCCCTGGGGAACTCCAAGTCTTTTGGATGTCTTGAAGGTTTTAATGATGTCTGGTAGATCTTTTCAACTTTTTAAAAAATTAATAAATTGTATGTACTCTGCAAAGCAGAGAAAACTTTGTTTCTTTGCTTTGAGCTCTTCTTCCATGTGCCTCTGTAAAAAACCTAGATTGTTTTCTCTACATACCAAAAAGAAAAAATTCAATCAGCAGGGGTGAAGAATGTCAGCAGCTGTCCCCAAGGACAGTGGTCAGATTCAGTCTTAGTTGGTACAGATGGTACTTCAGAGCAGGTGGGAGAAGCAAGGAGTAAGCCTTTAGATCTTTCATTTGTGCAATAGTGCTGATAACTACCAAATACTGGGTGTTACCAACTGCCAGGAAATTTGTGTGCATAATCACTAAGCTTCCCAATAACCTTGCAAGGTTAATGTCAACATCAAAATGTTCAGGGACTATTCAAAGCAATAAATTAGTAACTTGCAACTAATTTAACTGGAACCTATAGCAAGCATTTTTCAAAGCATGGAGTCATATCTGTACCACCATTCTGCTACCATCAATCAGAGAGCCACAAAAGAGAATATGGAGTGGAAGGGGGCGGGGGGCATGGCATGGCTGCAGTCAGCTGGGAGAAGTGGGTATGGTCAAACCCTGACCATCCCCTTTCGCTTTGTTCCTTTTTGCAGGAATTCATGAGGCTGACAGTGTCCGACATGATGGTAACATATATCACCATCCTGCTGGGCGACTTCCTGCGGGCTTGTTTTGTCCGGTTCATGAACTACTGCTGGTGCTGGGACCTGGAGGCTGGATTTGTAGGTCACCGTTTCCTGAACATTCTGCAGAAAGGCATTCCAACCATTCTCTCTGATACAGTTAGATGCATTCTATTATTTTCTTTAGATGTTTAATGTTAATCTCTACTCTGTGAAGTAGTACAGTATTTCATTTTTTCCTAGGCAAGACACAAAATCCAATAGATAAAAAAAATTTTTTTTTAGTATTTTCAAATTTTAAATTCCCAAGATTTAACCTTCCTGTATTCGGATTTGGCATGTTTCCTCCTTTGATCCACACTCATGTGGCCTTCCTTTTCTCTCTCCTCACTTTGTCTTCCTCTTCCCTCATTCCTGTCACTTTTTATCTCCATATCTGGAAGACAAATCAGGAAGCAGGTTTAAGCTGGCCTCACAAAGACCCCAGCTCCCCACTGCAGCTCCCCAGTGCTCACACACTTGTGTCCTTTCAAACAGTTGACTAACCTCCAAAACTCTGAAAATCAGAGTCAGGTTGAAAATGTGAATCAGTCTGAGCTCACTCCTTTCCAAGAGGAAGATGAGAAGGAGAAAAGAGAATTGGAGGAGTGATTGATTGATTTTGTTTGCTTTTAAAGCTTTATTTACATTTGACTCCTTGTTTATTTGCATTTTGTTATTTATTATATGTACACCTTAGATTACTTGATTATAATTTCAAGATACATTTCTGATTAAAGCATTGATAAAATGTTCTCTTAAGGGGTCTCCCAAGAACACATTGTCAACCTGCAGGCCCTAGAAGGTAAAATTCTGTCTCTCATTTTTTAAAAATTTGATTACACCTTGTGGCTTGTGGAATCTTAATTCTCTTACCAGGGATTGAACCTGGACGCCCAGTAGCAGAAGGGTGGAGCCCTAATCCCTGAACCACCATGGAATTTCCAAGTAAATTCTCATTTTTTAAACTGAAGAAGACATTGAAGAATGCTTCAAGCTTGAGAAATTTAAAACTCTTTTTAGGGGCTTCCCTGTTGGCTCAACGGTAAGGAATCTGCCTGCCAGTTCAGGACCACAGTTTCCATCCCTAGTCCGGGCAAATCCCACATGCCACGGGACGGCTAAGCCCGTGGTTCAACCACAAGTATTGAACCTGTGCGCTACTGAGCCCGTGAGCCGCAAGTACCAAAGCCCAGGCACATTGCAAAGCCATGTGCTCTGCAACAAGAGAAACCACTGCAACGAGAAGCCTGCGTACTGCAGCTGGAAAGTAGCCCCTGCTTGCCACAACTGAGGAGCAGCAACAAGCTCTCCGCGAGCAGCAATGAAGACCCAGCACAGTCAAAAATAAATCTTAAGAAAAAAAAAAACCTGCTTTTAAAAAGTTGAAAACATGTTAAAGAAATAGAACCCTGAATCTAAGGTTCCTCTCTGGTCACCAGAGCAGGCTCTTTGGGGTGGAGTGGCTTGGTCAGTTGGCTGGTAGTGGGATCTGGCTGACACCACCTAACAGACTTTTTCTCTTTCTCTGCTCTTTCTCTCTTTCCCTCCAGCCCTCATATGCTGAGTTTGATATTAGTGGAAATGTGCTTGGTTTGATCTTCAACCAAGGAATGATCTGGTGAGTTATGCATTTCCTCTGGGCACCACCTCATCTGGGGAGTCAAAAAGCTGGAATCCCAGGCTTAGCCTCTCAGTCAGCAGGAGAGAGACTAGACAAGTCATCCGGCCTCTCTGAGCTCCTTTCCGTCACTTGAGCAGGACTAGATTTGAACCAGGACGGTGTCTGGCCGACTCTGTTTCTACCATGTACATAGCAAGGGGAGAGAAGAGTGAAGGAGAGAGAAGGAAAAAAGGAAGAGGGAGGAAGGAGAGAGGAGAGAAGCAAGAAAGGAAAAAGGAAAAAGGATGGGAAGGAAGGAAGAGAAAGAAAGGGAGGGAGAAGGACGTGGTGGGGAGGAAAGATAGGAAAGAGGGAGACACGTGAACTAAGGAAGCTGCCTGACTTCAGGCAAAGGCTTTCAAGTGTGTTAGTTGCTCAGTCATGTCCAACTCTTTGTGACCCCATGAACTGTAGCCTGCCAGGCTCCTCTGTCCATGGGATTCTCCAGGCAAGAATACTGGAGTCGGTTACCATTTCCTTCTCCGGGGGATCTTCCTGACCCAAGGATTGAACCTAGGTCTCCTGCATTGCAGGCAGTTTCTTTACCATCTGACCCACCAGGGGACCTGGCAAAGGCTTTCAAGGGCTCATTGCAAGCCAACATCCAATTCTTTTAATTTAAGGACTTCAGATACTTTTCTGAGCAGCAGTGCAGTTTAATGGAGACCAGAGAGCAACAGGAGGCCATGTAATTTGCTCCATGGCTGGAGGTGGGGCAGCAGTAAAATCCTGGCCAGAACCCAAGCCAGTAATGCTTGGAGCATCCCTGTCCTGAGGAATGGATGGCTATGGCTTAGTGATAAATGTCCTGGCTAAGTGGGAGATCCCTTCCCTTGGGACCTACAGGGAAAGCAGCAAGGCCTCCTGCCCCTAGCCCATCGGCCCCATTTCCTTCTGCCATCTCTCCCTGGCCTCTCCTCCTGTCCAGTCAACCAGGTGTGCCATCTCTGCCCTTCCAGGATGGGTTCCTTCTACGCCCCAGGACTGGTGGGCATCAATGTGCTGCGCCTGCTGACCTCCATGTACTTCCAGTGCTGGGCGGTGATGAGCAGCAATGTCCCCCATGAACGCGTGTTCAAGGCCTCCCGCTCCAACAACTTCTACATGGGCCTCCTGCTGCTGGTGCTCTTCCTCAGCCTCCTGCCCGTGGCCTACACCATCATGTCCCTCCCGCCCTCCTTCGACTGCGGGCCATTCAGGTGCACAGTCTCGGTTGGAGGGGAGCAGCTCCTCTCCTGGGGCAGTCTGCTCAGAGGTCTCAGGCCCAGAACTCCAGTTCTGATATCACATCAGCCTGCAAAAGGCCACGGAGTGGAGCTTTGGGCAAGTTATTAACACTGTCAACAGAGCTTTCTGCAGGATGGAGACGTTCTATATGTCTGTGCTATCCAGCATGGCAGCCACCAGCCACCTCTGGCTGTGGAGCACTCAAAATGAGGACCAAGAAGTTCAATTTCTAATTTTATTTCATTTTAATTAATTTTAATGTAAATAACCAGCAGTGGCTAATGGCTACCATAGTTGTTATGGTATGGTTATGGTTCTCCAACTCATATTGTAGAGTGCAGTTCTACCTTTTTAACATATGGATAATCTACTGCCCTGGATTACCTTAGGATGAGTTAACAGGGGGTAGTCTGAAAATGAAATGACCATCCGTTTACAAGTGCCATTCAAATGTGAAGTAGCTGCCGAGACTCTTGACTGGATCCCCGTGCCCTACAGAGCACTATGGGCCAGACTAGGTTCAGAGACACTGTATAAAGAGATAATTATGTAAGGAGGTAGATGGAGAGGTAATGTGCATCCACTATTCTGTTTTCAAATGCAACACCCTCTGAAAACAAAGCCCTTTCTTTCCTGCCTAAAAAAAGACTCTGTGGTTCAAGAGTTTGGGATGCTGCCCCTCCTGTTGGCCACCTCCTTACTTAGAAATGCGCAGTGCACACTCCTTCATTCAAGGCTCTGCAGTAGCGTGCAGTGACAAATGGTGTGCAAGCTGGTGCCTCTATCCCCGCTAACCACAGACCCTTGCTTCACAGAACACCACCCAGGGCCAGGAGGAGGGTGAAGCAAGTAAGGTGCCCACCCTGCACTTGTACAACCCCGAGGGCAGTACCTCCTTAAACTGTGCACCCAAGGCCTCACCCACCTCACTCCAGTCCTGGCCCTGCCTGCTAACATGGGTCCACACGCTTTGGGAAATGCTGGGCTGGAACTTGGTTTATAACGGACTGGCCTTGAGAAAGCCTGTGGTTGTGCCCCACAGCAAAGGCCTGGAGTTCTAAGGAGTCCTTGGCAGGAGGACTCACAGCAGAGTGTGATGGGGCTGCAAAGGGGTCCAGACAGGAGGAAAAGAGGGGCTGAATCCAGAGTGGAGGGCCACACTGACAGCAGTAGGAGGCCTGCGTGCCAGGCTGAGGGACAACCACAGTGGCAGAAGTGGCAGAAGCCTCTTTTGGCTTCTTCCTGAGCAAGGTTTGGAAGGCTGGGCTCTGGAAGTGAACACTGGTGCCCCTTTTCCCAGACCACCCACCTGTCCCAGGCAGGAGGTCAGTGAGTGGACCCCCACCACGTCTGGCCCTCAGCACCTGCCCCACTCTTGCTTCATCTGCTTCCTGAGGCCCTTGACAGCCGACCCCCCGATAGCAGAGAAAGGGACCTGAAGAGCCCAGGAGAACAGATAGCTGCCACCTCCTTCCTATCACTCTTCTGATCAAAACCCACCAACAGCTAGAACATTCATCACAGCTGTTCTCTCACTTGCTTCAGTGAAAGTGAAAGTCACTCAGTTCTGTCTGACTCTTCGTGACCCCATGGACCATGCAGTCCATGGGATTCTCCAGGCCAAAATACTGGAGTGGGTAGCCTTTCCTTTCTCCAGGGGATCTTCCCAACCCAGGGATCGAACCCAGGTCTCCCGCATTGTGGGTGGATTCTTTACCAGCTAAGCCACAAGGGAAGCCCAAGAATACTGGAGTGGGTAGCCTATCCCTTCTCCAGGGGATCTTCCTGACCTAAAAATTGAACCAGGGTCTCCTGCATTGCAGGGGGATTCTTTACCAACTGAGGTGTCAGGAAAGCCACTTGCTTCAGAGCTTTATTCAGTGGCCTCATTTTCAGTGAGGCCTTCCCAAGAGACAGTAACTAAAATCACACATACATACACACACATACACCTTATCATTACTTCTGATTATCACACCTCTTTATCAACATCTAGCATGCCACTCTTTTTCCTTTTTTAATCTTATTTGTTGCCCATCTCCCCACCAGATCATAAGCTCCATGAAGGTGTCATTTTCTTTTTCTTCCTTTCTCTCTGGTTTACACCTGGTATCTAGGAGAAAACACCTGGTTTATGGTCAGTGCTTTAACCAGCCTCTTCACCTTGCATAAATTCACTTTTCAGGGTGGGACTTAGGGTTTGGACCAAATCCAGGCAGGTAACATAAATGAGTGAGGTGGACAGCATTGTATAGCATGAAGTTAAAAGTAAGAGTTGGCAAACTATAGCCATGGGCCAAATTCAGACCACCCCTTGTTTTTGTAAATAAGGTATTATTGGGACACAGCCTCATGCTTTTGCTTGCATATAATCTATGGCTGCTTTCTAATTACAACAGCAGAATTTGAATAGCTCCAACAGAGACCGCCTGGTTCACAAAGTCTAAAAGCTTTTCAGAGAAAAATTGCCACCCCCATGATTTAGAGCATAGAGTCTAGAGCCTGATCTGTCGTTTGCCAGCTGGGTCATCTTGAACAAGTTACACTGCAAGTTCATCACCTCTGAGATGGAAATAATGGTAGTGCCTCCTTCATAGGGTGGCTGTAAGGATTTAGTGGGCTACTATCCATAAAGTACTTGGAGAAGTGTGCTAATCCTTAGTAGGACATATATACCAGTTTGTTAGTTTCAGTCCTGCCAAAATCCGGGGTAGCTGGTAGTCATAACAATACTATGAGGTGGTAAGCATTATCTATACCAGGGATCAGCTAACTTTTTCTTTTAGAGCCTGAAAGTACATATTTTAGGCTTTGGGGCTCAAGAGGCAAAAATCAAAACTATCATGTAGGTACTTCTATAATACCAGGAGAGGAACAAACATCCACAAAGTTTTTATTGACAAAATTAGAAATATGATAATAATATAATTTTTTGTAATACAGGGCTGTGAATGAGAAGAATGGAATTCTTCTGAGGGAAAGGAGGTGATATTTCACACAATAGTAGGTCAAAGTTGCTATTCTCTATTGTCAAAAATCAGGGTATTCCTTGGTGGTCCAGTGGTTAAGCCTGCACTTCCACTGCAGGGGGTGTGAATTCAGTCCCTGGTTGGGAAACTAAGATCCCACAGGCCATGCAGCCAGAAAAAAAAAAAAAGTCAACTGTCCTGCCCAGACTGCTGCCTTTGCTGCCTGGATCCACTTTAGTAACATGGCAACACATCTACCACCATAGGAAAAAAAATTGACACAAGCTTCATTACTGCCAAGCCATTGAACTGCTGTGCAGTAGGACAAGTCAGGATATTCAGTTTCTATTTCTGATAAAAATTTACAGACATTAAAATGATTAAAAGTCACACGAGAGAAAATGTTTACCATTGACATTGTTGATTCAGTTGTACATGATAGATTCAGATGTTTTCTGCAAATTACTTAGTAATGAATAAGAATGACCATAGTCTGCACAAACTGAAAATTTCACAAGCTATGTTAATTTGTTCAGTTGTGCCTTCTTCTTCAATGTATATAGTTTGACCATTGTCATTTGTAGCACATCATAGCAGATTCTGCTTCACTTCAGTTGTGCTGAATCCCTGTCAATTCAGTTGTACTAAATTAGTGTGTTTTCTCAATTTCTTTGAGAAAATTTCACCCATGTGTGTCCTGCACAGAATATTCATAGGAGTTAATTCTCCGGTCACCTCAGACTTGGCATTAACTCCTCAAATAAACAACCGAGCAGTATCAGTTACATCTATTGACTCATCAAAAGCCAAGGAAAGCCACTTAAGATCGCTTGCCTTACAGAATATTCATAGGAGTTAATTCTCCGGTCACCTCAGACTTGGCATTAACTCCTCAAATAAACAACCGAGCAGTATCAGTTACATCTATTGACTCATCAAAAGCCAAGGAAAGCCACTTAAGATCGCTTGCCTTGTGTCTGAATAGGACATTGTTCTCAATGTCTTCATCTCCTCAAGCAGCTGCTCTTGGTGGAAAGCCTAGAAGTTTTAAGTTTATTTCCTCTGAATACATTTCTTTAGCTCCTACAATTTAATTACTTTGTCACTGGTAAATGAGAAACATGATTTTGGAAACTAGAGGAAAGGGGATCCTTGTTGTATAGAGACAGAAAGCTTAGCTAAACTATGTCCTTCTGTTACATGGAAAATTAAATTTGTAAATTATAAACTTGAATGTTTAGCTGAGGATGTCTTTTTCAAGATCAATCTTAGTAAAAACTATTTTTCTCTGTTTTTTAATTGAAGTATAGCTGATTTACAATGTTGAGCCAATTTCTGTTGTACAGCAAAGTAACTCAGTTATATAATGCATACATTCTTTTTTTAAATATTCTTTTCCATTACAGTTTATCCCAGGAGATTGGATATAACTTCCTGTTCTATAAGTAGCACCTTGTTTATCCATTCTAAATGTAATAGCTTGCATCTACTAACCCCAAACTCTACCCCCAACCCCCCACTCCTTGTCAACTACAAGTCTGTTCTCTATGTCTGTGAGTCTGTTTCTGATTTGTGGATAAATTCATTTGTGTTATATTTTAGATTCCACATATAAGTGATATTATATGGTATTTCTCTTTCTCTTTCTCACTTAATATGATAATCTCTAATTGTGTCCATGTTGCTGCAAATGGCATTATTTCATTCTCTTTAAGTTTCATTCTCTTTAGTTTTCCTTTGTATATATGTACTACATCTTCTGTATCCATTTATCTGTCAGTGGATACTTAGATTGTTTCCATGTGTTAGCTATTGTGAATACTGCTGCTATGTACATAGGCTGCATGTATCTTTTTGAATGACAGTTTTGTCCAGGTATATGCCCAGGAGTGGAATTGCAGGGTTACATGGTAGTTCTATTTTTCAGTTATTTTAAGGAACCTCTATAACGTTCTCCATAGTAGCTGCACCAATTTACATTCCCACCAACAGTGTAGGAGAGTTTCCTTTTCTCCACACCCTCTCCAGCGTTTAATTGTAGACTTTTCCATGATGGCCATTCTGATCAGTGTGAGGTGGTACCTCATTGTAGTTTTCCTTAATTAAATAATTTTTTACTTTATTCTTGTTTGTGCTGGGTCTTCATTGCTGTGTGCAGGCTTTCTCTCGTTGCTGAGAGTGGGGGCTGCGCTCTAGTTGTGGTGCTTAGGCTTCTCACTGCCGTGGCTCCTCTTCTTGTGGAGCACAGGGTCCAGGGACACGAGCTTCAGAAGTTGTGGTGCATCGGTTTAGCTGCTCACAGGATTGAACCTGTGTCCTCTGTACTGACAGGCAGATTCCCATCCACTGAGCCACCAAGGAAATCCCTTACTGTAGTTTTCATTTGCATTTCCCTAATAATTAGTGATGGTGAGCATCTTTTCATGTTCCTACTGGTCATCTGTATATCTTCTTTAGAGAAATGTCTATTAAGATGTTCTGTCCATTTTTCAGTTGAGTGGTTTGTTTTTCTGTTGTTGAGTTTATAAGCTGTTTGTATATTTTGGAGATTATAGATGAGGATATTTCTGAGCAGTGTTGAAGGTGCAGCCTGGTTACTTCTTGCCATTTATACTAAAATGTAAGAAAGAGATAAATTGAGGAAAGAACTGATAAGCAAAAAAGAACCAGGACTTGATGATTTTAGAAATTCTCAGCCTAGTCAGATTGCAGAAGACACCAAGAGCAGATTCTCTGTCAGGAAAGTATGCTCTAAGGAAAGTCAAGGGGGGAGGCTGAACAACCTTCTGCTAGCACTTCTAAAGGATCATAAGATCTGAATATTCATTCACACAGAAGATTCTTTTAAGAATCTTTAGAGAAGATTGTTTAACTCAGATCCTCTCAACCATCTCAGCAGAAGCCAGAAATAGAGGGAGAATATCCAGGAATGATCTGTGTAGGACTCTCTTGTGTAGTGAACTGAATTCCCACAACATGGGTAGAAGATCCGCCAGGTATTTGAGATGTTGTTATGAGCAGTAACACAGCTTGGACTAAAAGGGGAAGAAAAAAGACAAAACGAAGGAAGCTGTTGGACTCCAAATATTCTACAGACATTAAACAGGCTAATTAAATCTCCTTAGCTGAAACATGTGCTACTCTTCAAGAAAAAAGAAGGATAACTCCAAGGCCAGAGTTTTGGACCTGGAGGGCAGAGCTGCAGGCAGGTATGTCAAGCCAAGGAAAGATTATTTTCAGGTCTTTGAAATCTAATGGAATCTGGCTGATTGGATTTCAAAATTGCTAGGAACTTGTGATTCCTTTCTTCCTTTCTTTTTCTCCTTTTTGAATTGGAATGTCTATAACTGCTATCCTATGGCTGGTCCACCATTGTGCTTTGAGAGTAAATAACATGACTGAAATGACTGAGCATGCATGTACAACTTGCTTTCTAGCTTCACAGCTCTCATTAGAGATAGAAAGGAATTTTGCCCCTAAAATGTATCATACTCTTGAGTCTCATCTACATCTGATTAGATGATGAGATTTGGGACTTTGAGTCCATGATATTTAGATGAGATGAGACTTCACCATGTAGGATGGTGGTGAATGTATTTTTGCAGGTAGAATGAGTATGAATCTTTGAACCCAGAGAGCAGACTGGTGGGCTATATAATGGTTCCCCAAAATATCTAGATCCTAATTCCTGGAATGGTACTTCACATATCATAATGGCCTTTGGTTATCTGATTAAGGATGTTGAGATGGGGAGATTATCTGAATTAGGCCCTAAAGTGAAAGTGAAGTCGTGTCCAACTCTTTGGGACCTCATGTACTATAGCCTACCAGGCTCCTCCCTCCATGGGATTCTCCAGGCAAGAGTACTGGAGTGGGTTGCCATTTCCTTCTCCAGGGGATCTTCCTGACTCAGGGATCAAACCCGGGTCTCCTGCACTGCAGGCAGACGCTTTAACCTCTGAGCCACCAGGGAAGCCCTGAAGGGCCCTAAATAGCAAGTGTCCTTATTAGAGGGAGGCAGAGGGAGACATGACTATAAAAGATCAGTAAGTGGTGTGACTTTGAAAGCAGGAAGAGACTTGAAGCTTTTATGCTGCTAGCTTTGAAAACAGAAAGGGGCCATGAGCCAAGGAATGCAAGGAATGAATCTCTAAAAGCTAAAGAAGGAAAGGAAACTGTCTTCCTTAGAGCCTCCCTCTGAAAGGAGAGCAGCCCTGCCAACACCTTGGTTTCAGTCCAGTGACACCATATCAGACTTTTGGGCTCCAGAACGTAAGAGAATAGTTTGTCTTGTTTTAAGCCACCTATGTGGTAATTTGTTATACAGTAATCACTGAAAATTGTTGCATCATCTAATACATTGTAATTCAATGACACAATAATCTACACTCTCTTGTGACTTAAGCATAACATTTGAAGTCCACTTTTCTTGTTTTTACAAAATGGCTATGCACTGGTACTTTTAAAAATAATAAATTAAATGTCATAATATGGTGATATGTATGGCACTTGAAATGCTGTCATGTTACAACTACATCATTGCAATTTCTAGTGTGCTGTGCAACAGTGCTAAACATTGAGATGGCCACGCCATCTCTAACACAACTACTCATCTCTGCTATTACAGTGCAAAACAGCCACAGGCAACACACAAATGAGCATGGCTGTGTTCCAATAAAACTTATTTACGGACACTGAATTTTTATGAGTCTCAAAATATTATTCTTCTTTTGATCTTTTCCAATTATTTAAAAATGTAAAAACCATTCTTAGCCCCCAGGCCTTATAATATCAGGTAGCAAGCAGAATTTGGTCCATGGGACTTTGTTGGCCAGTCCTAACTGACACATAAAGAAAAAAGCAAAGCTTCTAGATGCAACATTTTGGAGGGCACTTATAATTTGACAGCTCCATCCTCAATATTTCATATGAATTCATGTCTATATTCTCCAAACAATCTTCTGAGGCAAATGCTGTTATTATATTTATAATACCATATTATACTACATCATTATTGCACTATATTATACAGATGAGGAAACCAAGGCAGAGAAATTTTCAGTGTCTTACCCAAAGATATCGAATCTCTGCAGCACTACCCAATAGAACTAGATGAGGGGAAAAAATCCACACTGGCTCCTCAAATACAGGAGCTACTACATGACTACTGAGCACTTGAAATGTGTGACTAATATATTGAATTTTTAATTTAATAGTCACATTGGACAGTACAGCTCTACCAGGGAGAGTGAGGGTATGAATACAGGCAGAAGGTAAGAAAACTGTCTGTGGTGTCCCACAGCTAATAAATGGAGCAGTGAGGATTTAAATCAAGAATTTCAAAACACAAATTTCATTTCTTGGCACCAAACTACCAATCAAAAACCAACAGCAGTCAGTAATCTCTGGGTGGGTATGTGTGGAAGGCAGTCTACAAAATGGTTGTTCAGTATTCAAAGAATATCAAAATTACTGTTGTAAACTGTCCAGGAGCCTATCCTAGGCAAGCAATCTCCTGGAATTACAACCTGAAGACTAACTGTAGGTATCTTTGAGTCACCATGAGGGTGTCCATCACATCAGTCTCTGGAGAGCTGCCCCCAAGTCCAGGGACCCAGAGGAACCTCCATGTTGGTCTCTAAGCCACATCACAGACCACTTTCTCCCATGAGAGTACACAAGGAAAAAAACCAAACATCTTCATCTTGCCAAGGAAGGGGCCAGGCACAGGAGACCAAGGTAGTCTGAAACATCGTGAGGCACTGTGGGCTGGGGAGTCAGGATGCTGGGGCAGCCCTGAGCCCTCACCTACATGACATCCCCTCATGGGGCCTTTTTTCTTTTTTCCATTTTTATTGGAGTACGATGTTGTGTTTTCTGCTGTACAGCAAAGTGAATCAGCTGTTTGTATACATGTATTTCCTCTTTTCTGGATTTCCTTCCCATTTAGGCCACCACAGAGCACTGAGCAGAGTTCCCTGTGTCACACAGTAGGTTCTCACTAGTTATCTGTTTCATACATAGTGGTGTCTGTGTATCAATTCACTGCAGTCCCTATGCAGAAGGGCTCTGTTCTTCCAGGAGAGCAGTGCTAAGTGGCGGCCTGGACCCTCCAGATATGGACACAGTCGTTCACGCCATATGAGCTAAGAAATATGCTATAATGTATCCTCTCCTCTTTCCAGTGGGAAAAACAGAATGTATGACGTCATCCAAGAGACAGTTGAAAATGATTTCCCAACCTTCCTGGGCAAGATCTTTGCCTTCCTCGCCAATCCAGGCCTGATCATTCCAGCCATCCTGCTGATGTTGTAAGTTAGCCGGGAGCCATGGCCCTGCCTCATGGAGACCTCCCCTTGCAGTTGAGACTTCCTTGGCAGGTCCTTCTTTCTTGCCTTCTCAACCTAGATTTCCCAGAAGTAGATCCTCTGACAAGGATTTAAGTGCAAGTAGTTTCCTGGAGGGGGCAGTGTGTGTAGGGACGTAAGACAGAGAAGGGACTGGAAGGTGCATTCTAACTCCTGCGGTGACTTTAATCCTGATGGAAGTTCTGGGAAACAGTGTGCCTCTGAGTTATCCTGTTCAAGGGTGAGAGATCAGGACTTTTTTTTTCATTTATTTTTATTAGTTGGAGGCTAATTACTTTACAATATTGTAGTGGTTTTTGCCATACATTGACATGAATCAGCCATGTTTACATGTGTTCCCTATCCCGATCCCTACTCCCGCCTTTCTCCCCATCCCATCCCTCTGGGTCTTCCCAGTGCACCAGCCCTGAGCACTTGTCTCATGCATCCAACCTGGGCTGGCGATCTGTTTCACACTTGATAATATACATGTTTCAGTGCTATTCTCTCAGATCATCCCACCCTCACCTTCTCCCAGAGTCCAAAAGTCTGTTCTATACATCTGTGTCTCTTTTTCGGTCCTGCATATAGGGTTATCATTAGCATCTTTTAAAATTCCATATATATGCATTAGTATACTGTATTGGTGTTTATTTTTCTGGCTTACTTCACTCTGTATAATGGGCTCCAGTTTCATCCATCTCATTAGAACTGATTCAAATGTATTCTTTTTAATGGCTGGGTAATGTTCCATTGTGTATATGTACCATAGCTTTCTTATCCATTCATCTGCTGATGGGCATCTAGGTTGCTTCCATGTCCTGGCTATTATAAACAGTGCTGTGATGAACATTGGGGTGAACGTGTCTCTTTCAGATCTGGTTTCTTCGGTGTGTATGCCCAGGAGTGGGATTGCTGGGTCATATGGCAGTTCTATTTCCAGTTTTTTAAGGAATCTCCACACTGTTCTCCATAGTGGCTGTAGATCAGGACATTTTAGATCAGTTCCCATCCATCACAGGTTGAGTGCCACTGGGAGACATGGCAGGGGAGAGGTGTTGGTTAACTCCCAGGTAGTTTGGGCCAGCTGCATCATGGGCAGGAATGATTTCTGTGCAGGCTGGAGAGGAGGCATCAGGCACTGGCAACTGCATGTCTTTCAGGGAACACACTAAAGACAGGGCCCAAGGATAAGAGGAGTCTGGCAGCTGCTGAAGCTCTCTCCAAAACTGCCACCAGAAATATCAAAGACCCACCCCTCAAGAAAGCTGAGGCTGATGCAGCCTGTCCCTGGCTGGGTTCACGGGGTTTCTCTGCAGAGCACCCTGTGCATGAGAGCATTCAGTACATTTGTCACCATCATCCTCACAGACTGAACACGTGAGTGGGCTTGGTGATCTCTGTGTCCCCAATACCAGCTCCATGGCTGGGGCATAGAAGGCAAACAATGAATGTTCAAGGAAGGAAGAGGGCAGTATAAAATATTCCCAACATACAGACATATACAATCACGTGCAAGATCACAAGATTAAACGGATGTTAACATTTAGCAATATCTGCTTCCAACTGGTCTCTTTTTAAAAGAAATAAACGTTACACTTCCAGCCCTCCTAATCTTTCTCTCTCCCTCCCTCTCCAAAGGTAACCGCTATTTGGATTAATTTTAATCATTTTCAATCTGAACCATTTAATCACATGTATGTACTATCGCTTCTGAGTTATAAAATTTTTCATGACTGGTTCAGACTACACAGCTTTCCTCACTCACATTATGTTTGGGGGACTTTCTCATGTGGACCCATGAACATACATTTTAATGACTCTTCTGTGTTTCACTGTGTCTCATAAATAATCAATAAACAATCTATAATAGGAAGAGAAAAGGATTTTATTTGAGCCAAACTGAAGACTATATCCCAGAAGATGGCCTCTTAGATAACTCTGAGAACTGCTCCAGAGAATCCTGGTTTTCAGCACACTTTTATATCTTGTCAGAACAAAGAACATTAAACAAATCAGGGATACATTCCTTCAAAGTTTCAAAAACAAGAAATAGATCAGCACATACACAATGAGTCAGTATGGCCTTGGCACCTGGGAAGGGAGTCTTATCATTGAAGGAGGACTGGAATTGGAATCCTAGGAAAGGAGACATTTAATCTTTATTTTTCACATGGACATTCTTTACTTCTAGTCAATGTACCCTTTTCTTTCATAATTAAAGCTGATATAGGAATCCCCTGGCGGCCTAGTAGTTAACATTCTGGACTTTCATTGCCCTGGCTCAATCTCTGGTCAGGAACTGAGATCCTATAAGCCAAGAGGAGAAAACAAAGAAAACAAAGAAAGAAAGCAGATGTACGATGTATGCTTCATAAGCCACAAACAGGCTATTTTAGTTAGCATAAAATTCAAGTCAACTCATCTTTAGGCCAGAATGACTTCCCCAAACCTCAATATGTGAAAATTGCTTTTATCAGTTGTATGAATAAACCATAATTTACCCATTTCTCTGCATAGAGATAGGTTGTTTCTACTTTTCTGCTATTGCAAATGTTCTCCTTATATGTCTCCTTGTACACAGAGTTTTCTCTAAAACAGACTTCCAGAAATGGAATGGCTGGGTCATAGGTATGTGTTTCTTCAATCTTTGTAGACAGTGCTGAATTGCTCTCCAAAATAGGTATATTTCCTAACATTCTTGATTTCAAATAGCCTCCGCTTCTAGTCTAAACGTGAGGGAAGGCTGACATGGTAGCGACCACCACCTGAGGAAATTCTGCAACCCAAATGCCAAAGCTGACCTTGAAGGCTGCATGGGAAGACGCTAAGCTTGGAAGCAGCCTCAAAATAAACACAGCCACCCAGGAGCATTTTATCCTCTCTCATCTCCAGTTCCTCCCTAAAAAATGGGCTGTTAATTAGGAGAGCAGGTGAAGCCTGCTGGGCACCTTCCCAACAGATGGTGGTCCCTTCACCTGGCCTCCCACTGGCCTCTCATCACCCATAGTCCTCTAAGTCTTTGCTTCAGGAGACTCACAGGACACCTCTGACTTATACTCTGCCAAAGGCAATGTAGTTCCTCCATTCTGCCTGCAAGAGAGCTCTTGGACCCTGCTGAAGTGGCTCAGGGTGCCCCCAGGGCAAGGATCGGAAGACCCAAGCTGGGCAGCTGAGGCTTGAAATGCAGGAAGGAAAGTGACAGATAAGGACAAGCTGTCAGAGCACCTAGTCCAGGAGGCATCCCAGGCTTTTGTGGCCCCTCACTCTCAAGTGGTACATCCAGGTCCTAACTCCAAATCCCAGGTCCTATGAAAGGGAAACCAGGCTACAGCTTTAAGGACACCCAGTCAGCCAGCGGGGGCTGGCTTCTGAAAACCACAAGTCCAGGACAGGCATTCCTATCCATGTACCCTGGGGAGAGGGCCTTCAGGGTCTATGCAGTTGTGTTTCTAGGCAAACTTGGAACAGGTCACCTAGCACCTCTCTCTCCTCCCTCCGCATTTGAAGACTGTAGAAAGGGCTTTGGCATCAAATGTGGCCTCTGACAAGTGCTAACAGATAAGGTGGCCTTGGGCAAATGACTTAACTCTCTGCATTATGGGATGCTGACCCTTAAAGATGGAAGTCATCATTTCTTCTACACAGGGTTTCATCAAAACCATGGAGATGTGGAGTGGGATCCACATGGCACAGAGCCTGGTACCCAGGCTGCTCCTGCAGACAAGAAACCCTGCCTCTCCCCTGCTTCTTCAGATTTCCAAGAAGGGGACTGATTCCTCTAGCTAACCTTTATTAAACACTCAGAAAACTAAAAACATGTTCAATAAAATAGAGAGAACAGGGATATCCAAGACCTTCTTGATATTAGGTGGGGAACTTAGGATGGTTAAGACTTCCCACCACCCTGCCCAGAGGCAAAGTAGGTCACCTATTCCTGAAGCCAGCTATGATTCCTCAGGTAAGGTGTCCAGCTCTCATCATTTTCCAAGATCACAGTACCCCTGGAGCATTCTTTTCTCTTGCAGCCTGGCCATCTACTACTTGAACTCAGTTTCCAAAAGCCTTTCTCGAGCAAATGCCCAGCTGAGAAAGAAAATCCAAGCGGTAAGTCTGTCGGGAGTTTTCATTAAACAAAATGTTATGTTTTTGGCTTTTGCTAATTCACTTTTTGAGCCCAGTTGATTGTATCCTTTAAATGGCCTTCTTCTAAACCAAACCCCAAGTTATCTGTATGGTAGGAAGCAGCCTTGAGAAATTCAGTGACCCCCATTTATATTCTGAGGGTATTTGGGAATACATAATAGTAATGATTCCCTGGCGGCTCAGATGGTAAAGAGTCTGCCCGCAATGCGGGAGACCGGGGTTGGATACCTGGGTCGGGACTATACCCTGGAGAAGGAAATGGCAACCCACTCCAGTATTCTTGCCTGAAAAATCCCATGGATGGAGGAGCCTGGCAGGCAATAGTCCATAGGGTCGCGAAGAGTCAGACATGACTAAATCACTTCACTTTCTTTCAACAGTAATGACTTAAATTTTGAGCAGCTGCTAAGGAACAGGAAAAAGTCAATGGGTTAAACCAGTGTTCAAACATAATAAAACTAGTACCCACAATAACTACTACTGATTAAAGTGAGTACTAGAAATACTAAAGAAAACAGCATTGTCAGAACGACAGAGCGCTTGCGCCCCAAGGCCTAAGGAGCCTCTGTAAGTCCCCTCCACACTAGCGCAGCCTCTCTCAACATCTGATGACACCCTGAGTCCTCTCCTGCTCTTGCAACACCCACCCCCACCTCTTTAATGTGTAAAAAGCTGGACTCCAACCCTCCCTAAGTCATGTCCCCCTTGTTTTCTCACCCTCTTTTCTGGAACTAATCTCATCAGCCTCACTGCCAGTTCCCCATCCACACTTCCTTCTGTCACTCTCACTGACCTCCTGCCCAGGTGTAGAAAACCACTGAAATACAGGATTGGCTGAGGGTCTGTCTTCCCCTGGCCAGATGTTCCTTCAAATGCTATGCAAACCTGAGTTCTGGGTGCCTCTCCGACCAGCAGTGAGAACAAGAACTGGTGATTTAAGGTGGCTTCCCTCTGGATCTCACCATCCTGGGGTCCAAAACTCAAAACACCCATTTCCCTGGCCAGGACTAACGATTCATTTCTTCCCTGCAGCTCCGTGAAGTTGAGAAGAGCCATAAATCTGTCAAAGGCAGAGCCACACCCAGAGATTCAGAGGACACCGGATAAAGGCAACTCCAAAAATGGCACCCAGCTCACCAAAGAAGGTATATTCTATTTCCCGATTACTTTTTACAAGGTGACAAAGAAAGTGTAAAGAGCAAATGCTATGAAATCAGATGCACATGGGACTGAAGTCAGAATTCTGACAGCTACTAACTAGCTGTATGAAGTTGGGCAAATAGAAGCAAGAAGCAAGAGTAAATCATAGGTAACCTCACAGGGTGGTGCAAATGCAGTGAGATTATACATGTGTTTTACAGACTTCCTGGAACCAGTGGGAGGAGGAATGTCTGTAAAATGGGGAAATACCAGGGTTGTTTCCCTCATTGCTATCCTGAGTCTCTTGCCACATTTTCTATGGTGATGGTTCTTCATTTCTTCTTCATTTCTGAAGTGACTTTGCCTTCATCTCACTCCAGATCTATCATTTCCCATGTCATATCCTCTTAGTATCTGGCTACTTAAACCACTGTAGGAGCATGCCTGGTGTCCTACCCAGATCCCTTTAAGATGCCCTGAGGTTGGCTTATATGGATCGCAGCTGCCAGGGATGGACGAGCTATTTGTTTTCTGTGCAGTTTTTTAAGAGAAAAAATAGGGACATTTGCATCCAGCCGCTGCAAATCCCACCAGAACCAATTTATATTCTCTTAAAAGACAAGAAGCACTAGAACAGCTAGAATAACATGGTGAGGAAGGGCCACACACATTCCAAAGGTGTGACAGAGCTTCAAAGGGGAATAATCACCGACCACCTCTACTTCGGCAGTGAGGAAAGCAAACTGCAAGAGACCATCTCTGAGCTATTCTTGTTTTCCCAGGACTGTCCCTGTATCAAAATTAAAGTATAAGTATGCAGTAATTTTGACCTTTCATGTGGAAATTGCATGAGATGCACAAGAAATGGCTGAGAGTTTAGGAGTTAGTTAGAATTTATAGTACGGAAATTACTTACCATTTATTTGATGCCTTTATAACGTGTAGACAAGACTTCAGAAAACAGAACCATGAAGAATCTAATCCCATAGCAGTATTTCCCTGAAGGTGAAAATCCTCAGTTCTCCAGATGCAATAGTGCAGAGAGTGACAGTGGAAGCAAGTCAGGAGCAAAAAGGGCACCTGTGTGGATATTCCTAGCAAACGCTCATTGATACTGAAATAGCAGGTATTAAAATAAGTCATGAACAAGTGGGTATTACAAAAAGAGGACAAGTCTGCGTGAACATAGAACCTATTCCTGGTGAGTCTCAAAAATGTATGGAAGGCATCTCAGAGCTATAGCCTTCAGTAAAATCAGCTGCAGTCTGTCCACAGCTTGGAAGGCTGGTTCAGAAATGAAATGCAGCAGAGCAAGTGGTTGCTTTTATCATGGAGCTGAAGAAAGTGTTTGAATTCACCTAATTTTTTTCACAAGGGGTAGGAAATGGAGTAAATGTGACATTATGTTGCCGTATCACCAACAAAAACAAGACAAAAAATAGAATGGATGTATTTGAACATCAATGGAAGAGAAAAAACAGGTTTATAGAACATTTTCCATAAGGCAAGAAACTAACATTGGTTTGACAGTGGTCCATTCATGGACCCAGAGTCCCAAGGTTCCTGTACCCCTTATCCACTCCCTTCCCCTACTTTCTTTACTGGCTGCTGATCTAAAGTTTGCCCCTCTCCAAATTTGAATTTTTTATTACAGATCTGAAGCTCTTTTGATTTTATGCTGATTAAATCAATATTGCAGTGTTTTTTTGTTTTTTTTTTTTTATGAACAGGCTATCAGAACACATCAGTGGGACTAGGATATGCAGGGAAACTGAGGAAGGGTGTTAAACTTTCACCTGGAAAACTCCCAACAGCATCTATCGCTGCCTTCATTTAACTTCTCTTGTTATTTCCTTCTCCAAGGAATCTTCCCAATCCAGGGGTTGAGCCTGGATCTCCCGCATTGCAGATTCTTTCCCATCTGAGCCACCAGGGAAGCCCTCTCTTTCTTGAAGTATACACTAAAATGACACTGCTCTAACAAGCAGGCCTAACAGCTAATGGCTCAAACACAATAAAAATTTCTCACTCTATAAAGCCCAAATTGGGTATTTCCATTTGATGGCCACTCTCCTCCCAAGTAGTGATGTGCGGAACCCTGGCTCTTCTCATCCTGTGACTATACCTGCATCAGGCTGGGAGTGGGAAGAGCCTAGAGTCACACATGGATACAGTGCCCATCAAAGTCTGGACTTCGGCCACAGGCCATACTATCCACAATGGAAATTTAGTCTATTTCTATGTCCTAGAACTGGGTTTGGTGAAGAACAAGTCAGTAATTGCCCCCAACTCGGAGTTAAGGAAACGAGGGAAACAAATAGGTGAATGAGCTGGAAATGGATATGATTAGCAGGGCACTGTCCTGGGGTTGATCCAGTTTCCACAACCCTTTCTATCATCATATTTGACCCTGGTAGCCATCTGTGAACAGCTATTATAGCTCTGATTTTATTCTCAACAAAACCAGGCTCAGAGAGTCTAGCCTAAGGCCAGCATTCAAAATCTAGCTCTCTATCCAGCAGATCATACTCCTCCAACACAGCTGTTTATACCAAGAATGGGCCAAGGTGCCCCTAGGTGATCCAACCATTCTCACATCACCAAATAGGACTGAAATCTACCTAGAGCACAGGGCAGCTTCCAAGAACTCCAATTCCACACCAGGACACTGTAGGGAAATCTCCCATATCCTCATTCTTGTCTTGTTCATTCCCCAGGGACTGCACATCACCCTGCTAGCCAAAGCCAGACCCTGGACCAGAAGGCGCAGGGCCCTGGGGCCTCCAGTTCTGCCAGCAAGACTGTGCTGCTTGCCTCCCAACACCTCCCTGTATCTCGGGCCCCTGGTGTCAGACCAGACTCTGGCCAAGCCCGTCCTCAGGTTCATCCTTGGAGGTCAACCTCTGGAAAGCGGGCCTGGAGACCACCCCACTGACAACTGGGACTAATGGAGCATAGTCCTGGGGCTGATCCTCAAGCCCCACCAGCTCACCCCACCCACCCACCCCAAATCATTCTCTTCCTCTCTTCTCTCACACCCATTCATGTTCTCTCTACTCTCACTGAATGTGGGAAATTTACCAGTCTCAGGCTCTTGTTAGCTACCAAGAGGACAATGGCTTCACCCACCTCTTCGGAGAGCTGAGCCTTCCCCCCACTAACTACCCATCCCAGAGTCCTGGCTCAGGCAGCTCTGGACCCTGCACTCATAGCATATTACCTCAGCTCCAGACTCGGGGAGAGGGGGTAGGGCCATGATCACCATCATAGACTTTTGCACAGAGTCCACGTGGAGACAGGTTTCTACCAGCTCCACCAACTGGGAAGAGGTTACAGAGGGACACACATTCCTGACCACCAACCACTTCCTTCCAAAGGGGGTGATGCAGTGTAAACAAAAGGTTCAAGAAGCCAATGATAATAAAAGTAAAATGAAGTCCAGCCTTGGTGAGTGGGAAAATGGTGATTCTCCAGAAACTAGCTGGAGGAGAGCTGATGCCATCAAGCATCAAAAGTGCACTGGAGCCTCCCTGGCAGCAAGGCAAAGAGACAGCAGCATGGTTCCTCTGACCTAATTGAAGGTATCAGTCACTCAGTCGTGTCTGACTCCAGACCCCCAGCCTGGCCCACCAGGATTCTCTGTCCATGGAATTCTCCAGGGAAGAATACTGGAGTGGGTTGCCATTTCCTTCTCCAGAGGATCTTCCTGACCCAGGGATCAAACCTGGGTCTCCTGCATTATAGAGATGGATTCTTTACATTCTGAGCCATCTGGGAAGCCCTCGTGAAACAAAATATTGCTCAGGGAAGAAAATTCTTCCTCATGCATGAAATTCTAAAATGAATGATTGTTTACTGTAAAGGGTTTGGGAGGGGGGGATGGAGTTCTGCAAAGGGTACAGTGTAGAGTCTTGTTTCTGGTGATCACATCCTGGTTCTGTGCAGAAGTCTCATGGGGGCATCAGCCCTAGAGGCCAGACCACCGAGGAGGCCTTGCCAGCATAAGGCAAGTATCGGCAGGGTGCCAGTCTCAGTCCGGGACTCCCAGAGGTTACCCTCAGGCTTCCAAGGCTGACCAATATCCCTACTCACCCACCACAAATACAAATTATCCTGTTCTGATGACACATAACTTTATGTGAAGGAATGTATGTTATCTATTGTTACATAATAAATTATCCCCCAAACTTAACAGCTTAAAACAACAAACATTTGCTATCTCACACAGTTTCTGTGCATCAAGAATTCGGGATTGGCTTCACCAGGAAATTCTGGTTCTGCATATTGCAGTCACAATCTGAGGCAGGGCTACAGTCATCAGAACATTTGTCGGGAGCTGGAAGATACAGTCACAAGCAGCTCACTCATTGCTGCTAGCAGGAGGTGTTGGTTCCTAGCTGGCCATCCACAGACTTGCTTACTCCCTACACTGACCTCTCCATAGGGCTTCTTGGGTACCCTCACAACACAGCAGCTCACTTCCCCCAGTGATCTGACAGCAAGGAGGAAGCCACACCACCACTTATAACCTGTTCTCAAAAGTTACACTATCAATTCCACCAATTTCTGTTCATTAGAACAGAGTCACTAAGTCTAGCTTACACTCAGAGATGGAAATTAGGCTCCAGCTCTTGAATGAAGAGTGGTCAAAGAATTTTTGGACATATTTTAACAGGTTTCTTAATTCAAATAGTTATCAGATCTCTGTCATGAAAACACTAAAGCTTTTTTGAAAGACATCCATCAGTGGATTCGTTAGTAGTGGATCCTGGGACCATCAGGCAAAAGAAAACTTCTAATGAGCTAGGGAGATGGGTAGAGGAAGAAGGTATGGGTAAGAGAGGAGGGATGATCATCTGGTGCAACCCCATGGACTGTGGCACGCCAGGCTTCTCTGTCCTTCACTATCTCCCAGAGTTTGCGCAGATTCATGTCCATTGAATCAGTGATGCCATCCAACCATCTCATTCTCTGTCATCCCCTTCTCCTCCTGCCCTCAATCTTTCCCAGCATCAGGGTCTTTTCCAATGAGTCGGCTCTTCACATCAGGTGGCCAAAGTATTGGAGTTTCAGATACACAGTGCTATAAACAAGAATCTACTGTATAGCACAGGGGACTATATTCAACATCTTCTAATAAACTCTAATGGAAAAGAATCTGAAATATATATAACTGAATCACTTTGCTGTATACTTGAAACTAACACTGTAAATCAACTATACCTCAATAGAAAAGAAAAAAAACACATTAGTTACTAAAAAATTAAAAATAAAGTGATCTTAGGCTACTAGTGCCTCTAAGAAAAAGGAGGGACAAAGAAACAAAAAACAGCACAAAAACAAAGCATATAAGATGCTAGAAATAAAATATAATCAGGAATTAACCTAAGGACAGGGGCACAGGGACCGCCAGATTCTGTTGTGAAGATTCAACAAGCTGACACATATGAGACTAAGCGCTAAGCATTAGACTAAGTGCTCAATAAGTAACAGATATTATCATAGGCCTGGGTAAGATCAAACATCCTCAGGCTCAGGTCATGAACACAAACATCATTGACTGATTAAAACTTTTACCCAGTATTCCTGAATGATCTTTCTAGAAGGCTTCCCATTCTTCTGTGTCTCCGTAAAGAAATGCTGCAAATATGTATAAATTGTTACCAAAGAATGTTGTAGGGTTTATTTGGCCTGGGAATTGCCAGACGCCTTTGAAATTTGATGTAAAACATTCACGAAATGAGTGTTAAGTGCCGCCATCCTGTGGTTGTTTCATGTAATTTCCTTTCCTGAAGCTCTGCCTAGTCCTTTGAACATTCGTTTCCGTAAGTCCCCATTAACACTGCTCAGAGTAAAAACTCCGGTTTAATTACACCAAAATGACACAGTAAGCCATACACCAAGCTAAATAAAAGAGGAAGAGATGCTGCAGTGTATTATCCTTCCCAATGGGTGAACAGAGAAAAGAAAGGCCCACATGGCTTTTTAAAGCTGAGCCTGGAGCACACCTGGCAAGCCAGCAGCCTCCTTCAGACCTGCTGCCATTTTCCCAGCTGGAATTTGGTGGGAAATGTTTTGCACATCACCTCCAAACTAATCTGCTATCAGACACTGCTTTATGGAGAGTAAGTCATCAGGCCCAAGCCCCTCACCCTGGCCTTCATTCAAGGCTTCATACATTCTAGATCTTTCACGTTAGATCCTTCAGTCTTTCGTCCAAACTACCGAGCAGGATGAATCTCTTACACCTTCAGGAGTTTCTTCTCTCTGGATTGGCTTTCAACTCTTTCCACCCTCCATCTCTAAATGACCCACACATCCTTCTGTGAATACCTAAATTACCTCCTGCCCCTGAAATCTTCCTCAAGCACCCTGGTCAGCCTCCCACACTGCTACATCATAGCACATGGCTAGTGAAGTCTCTGAACGAAGAGGCCATGGGTTAGTACTATCACTGCTTTCATCATCCTTCCACATCTCTGCTAGAAATGTTGCCCCTCCACTGAGGGACTCAATGCAACCTTCCTTAACATGTACCAACATCTATCGTACCAAGTATGTACTACATATTTACTTGATTTCCTGTCTCCTAGGATGTAAACTCCACATTGGCAGGGACTTGACTTTGTAAAATACTGTACCCCCAGCATCTACAAAGATACTTGGCATATAATAGGCACATTAAAAACCTTTTTTTTTTCTTCTAAGGAATGGAAAAACTGATTCTGTAGCTTCCTGAACATCATTACAGCTGATACCTCATCCACAAAAGATGTTAGATTATATAGTCTCCAAGATGCCCACTAGCTCAAAACTTACCTATGTTCTCAGGGGCCCAAAAAAGACCAGTTGAAATACATGACTTAGTTAGGGTTCTGAGAAGATGAAAAGATGCAGCTTTAGGCTCATTTCCCCACCCACCCTCCCACCACCCCCACCAGTTCAAGCTTCATGTCTGTGAGGGGTCTGCAGACTACAAATGAGTCCCTGGGCCCCACACACATAAAATGATGCCAGCTGTCAGGGCCACACCAGCACGTAAAGAAAGAACTAGGTGGATACTGACAGAAGCTGGAACGACACAATCAGGTTAGTAAATCTGAGATGAGGAAGTACAACAGCTTGTAGTATTCCAGAACTGTTTTGATCAATAGTATCTTGCCTCCTCATCTAAAAAGTAGTCCTTCCCAGTACGAAATCGAATGCTACCAGGCAGTAATGGGTGGCTGGGGGTTTTCTCAGAGAAAGAGGAAATAATGTTTAGAAAGCAGCAATGGAAAGCAAGGAGGACTTCATCCTTTAATACCCATCTAAACAACGTGTGGGTCCTTGATGCAATCATAATGGAAATTAGAATAAATTTGATTTGAATTATAATGAAAGTATTGCATGCCAAATTTGTGAATACAGCTAAAGAAGTATCTAGAGAGAAATGCATATTGAAGGAGAAAATTTTAAGCCAAAGAACCAACTTCCATATTAAGAAACAAAACACAGCAAAATAAAGCCATCAAGTAGAAGAAAGGAAATAATAAATACAAGAACTAAAACATACAATAGAATCAACAAAATCTAAAGTTAATGTTTGAAAAAGAAAATTAACATTTTTTTGAGAATGATGAAAATAAAGTAAAAATAAAGGATAAAAAAGATCACAGCTATATATGCTACACAAAACATAAAAAAAATCTATTCAAATCTATACTAAAAAATGTGAAAGCACAGATGAAATGCTGTACTTTTCTTGGGCTCCAAAATCACTGCAGATGTAGCTACGAAATTAAGACACTTGCTCCTTGAAAGAAAAGCTATGACCAACCTAGACAGCATACTAAAAAGCAGAGGCATTACTTTGCCTACAAAGGTTCATATATTCAAAGCTATGGTTTTTCCAGTAGTCATGTATGGATGTGAGCTGGACCATAAAAAAGGCTGAGTGCTGAAGAATTGATTTTGAACTGTGGTATCAGAGAAGACTTTTGAGAGAGTCCCTTGGACAGCAAGGAGATCAAACCAGTCAATCCTAAAGGAAATCAACCCTGAACATTCATTGGAAGGACTGATGCTGAAACTAAAGCTCCCATACTTTACCCACCTAATGCGAAGAGCTGACTCACTGGAAAAGACCCTGATGCTGGGAAAGACTGAAGGCAGAAGGGGACAAGAGAGGATGAAATGGATGGCATCACCAACTCAATGGACAAGTTTGAGCAAACTCGGGAGATAGTAAGACAGGGAAACCTGGTGTGCTGCAGTCAAAGGGGTCATGAAGATTCAGACACGACTGAGTTAACAACAAAATATATGAAATGAACAAATTCCCAGAAAACTAACAAAAATGGTACAAGAAAGTAGAAACCCTGAATGATTTGTGACCATTATAAATTTGAATTATTTAAAATATGCTTTGAAGATCTTCTCTTTGTTCTTGGTGTTTTGCTGGTTTATTACAAGGGTACAAGCCTGGATTTCTTTTTATCCTGTTTGAGATGCATTCCTGCACCTTTGGCTCAATGTTTTTCATCAGTTCTGGGGAGACTGTATCTACCACCTCTTCAAATATTGTTCCTCCTGATGATGGTTAATTTTACGTTGTCAACTCAACGAGACTGAGGGACACCCAGATAGCTGGTAAAACAGTTTCTAGTAGTGTTTGTGAGGGTGTTCCTGGAAGAAATTAGCATCTGAGTTAGTAAACTGAGTAAAGCAAATGGCCCTCCCAAACATGGATGGTCATCAACCAATTCATTGAGAAGCAGAATAGAACAAAAAGGCAAAGGAAGAGCAAATTAGTTCTATCTCTGCTTGAGCTGAGACATCCACTTCCTCCTGTCCCTCGGACACTCTGGGTTCTCAGGCTTTCAGTGTCAGACTTGGGCCCACAACATCAGCTGCCCTCAATCCCATTCTCAGGCCTTTGGGTTCAAACTGAATTAACATAATCAGTTTCCCTGGTTCTCCTGCCCACAGATGAGACTGAGGAACTTCTTGGCTTCCACAAACATGTGAGCCATTTCCTATAATTTCCTCTTATCTATATCTGTATCCATGTCCGTGCATGCTCAGTCACATCTGACTCTTTGTGACCCTATGGACTGGAGCCAGCCAGGCTCCTCTGCCCATGGGATTCTCCAGGCAAGAATACTGGAGTGGGTTGCCATGCCCTCCTCCAGGGGATCTTCCCCATCCTTTGATTCTCCAGGGATCAAACCCACTGTTTCCTGCACTGCAGGCAAATTCTTTACTCCATTCTGAGCCACCAGGGAAGCCCCATTCATTGTATCTATAGCTATATCCTATTGCTTCTGTTTCTCTGAAGAGAACCCTCACTAATATCCTTCCTGCTTTCTGGGCTAGACTTACTCCACATCTCCTAACCACTCTTTCACCTCTTTACCTTTGTTACATTCTCAATAAATTATTTGGTTAGATCTTCCAGTTCACTAATACTCTCTTAAGCCACGCCTATGAGTCAATGCATTTCTTTTAAATTTCAACGAGTTTTTCATTTCTACAAATATCATTATCTGTTCACTTCTGCCATGCTCCCCAAACATGGCACAGATGAAACTGCCTACCTCCAAGAACAGGGACAGCCATATGACCCTGAAAACGCCCAATCTCGTCTGAGCTCAGAATAGGGATTAGCAATCCTTTTGCATAAATTGTCAGATAATAAATATTTCAGACTTTGTGGGCCACGAATAGTCTCTGCCACGCACCCCCCAAAAAATTAAAACCCTTTAAAACATGAAAATCATTCTTAGCTCTGAGGTCCTACAAAAATAAGCCACAAGCCAGATTTGGTCCCCAGGGTCATGGTTTGCTGACCGCTGCTCTAGAGGCCCCACACTCAACCCAATGCAATGGTCAGTGCAGCAGAGGAAAGCTTACAGAGCATTCATGAGCAGCGGGTTGCCATTCCCTTCTCCAAGGGATCTTTCCAACCCAGGGATCAAACCCAGGTCTCCTACACTGCAGGAAGATTCTTTACTGTCTGAGACACCAGGGGTGGCCTTCATGAGGAAAGGGTTAAGATAAAAGTTCCTCTGGTAATAAGCATAGTCCTCCCAGCCTATACACGGCAGACAGGTGACCCCAAAGACCATACACGCCTCAGTGAGGAGTATTTCCACCAATAGAGGCCTGACATAAGAAGATACAACTCAGAAATTTCAAGTATCTGTCTAAGATCAGTGTGGCTCAGAGGATAAGTGTACAGGTCCGGGGGCCAGTCCAAAGCAGCCATTTTATAGCAGGGATTGATGGTTTCCCAAGACACAGCACCAGATCCTGAGCACAGAGAACTGAGAAATCCCCCCTCTTCTCCTGCAACTAGGGTATAAGAGTGCTCCCACAAACCCCATTGCCATTTGGAAAAGACCTGAAGACAGAGGAAGCCTGAAAGATTCTTAGCAACCCTGTTTAAATAGAAAACAACCGAGATACCAATAACTGGCAGGTTTATATACTGAACATATTTTCCAGGTTTCAACAACATTTAATCAGTAAACCGTCTATCTACTGCCACTAGAAGTTGAAAAACAGAATGCGTAACTGTTTTACCAAGTGAAACTAAACTTAGTTTTAGAAGTGCTCTGTCTATGTGTGTAAGTTAATGATAGAAATGAATCAGAGTAGCTGGGTTATAAAAACTGGGGTTTTAGTAGATTCTATGAGAAGTGATGGGAGAACTGGGGCTCAGCTGAGAACAGGTAAAGTGAAATACTGTGATAAAAAAGTATCACTATTAAAAAAAAAAAAGTATCACTATTCACTGATAAAGGGGATTAAAAAAAAAAGTCCACTAATATTCGTTGAGTTCCTACTACATGCCAGGTACCACACCTGTGTCACACCTGGCCTATGTTCAGTAAAATGTTTGTTGAGGGATGAATGAATCCTCCATCTTCATTCTGCAAAAAAAAAAGAAAGAAAGAAAGCAAGCTTAGGAAAGTTGGGTGATTAACTTAAGGTCATGTTATTAAGCAGCAGAGCTCAGATCTGAGCCCAGGTTTATTGACTCTGATTCATATTTACTGCTACTTAAAAAATTATCCCCAAATTCAGTGAATTTAACAAACAGCTCAAAGGCAAAGGAGATATAATCTTTGACATCATGCTGCAGAGATGCCCATGGAGGTCAGGATTATGAAGCACAAGGGGAGATAGTTTAGCAAAGAGAGGGAAAGAAAGGCGTGTTTATGCCATATCCTTATCTAATTATAAGCTTTTCTACCTCACTAGTTGAAGTGCACTTTTCTTCAGCTACTCCTCTAAGTTAACAAACTACTTTAACACAGTTCCTTTGTAACTAGAGGACTCAAATCTATCTAAAGCCATGGAGTAAACTTTCAGCTCAGTGACTCTCAGGCTTTTAGTATATAATCCACAGAAATGTGCATTTACATAACATATATACGGTGTATATATATATATGTATATACATGTATATATGTATGTTTACACATATGTATATATACATGTTTAAAACAAAAATTTTACAAACCAATACTCCTTATTCTATGTGATGGACTATTATTTCCTTGTTTTTTCATCCTACTTTTTTAATACTGGCCAAGAATGTCTAAATTAATTCTGCAAACTGATTAATGTATTCCAACCTCTCCTCTGAAATTCCCTACTTTAGTAGACAAACACCTGTAACCCCAGGAATATTTATGATTAAGTACAGAAGTAATCAAGTAAATCAGTCATAACATTAATATTTTCTGATACATTTTGGAAACTTCTATTTAATTTGGCATTTATAATGCTTAAGAATTTAGCATCCTCATGTAACAGATTAATTTTGCAATTCCATTTTAAAACATGAGATGGAGTAACTGATCAAATTCCGTTTTAAAACATTAGATGGAATCTGAACTCATGATTACAAGTGGATACAAGCAACAAAATGTAAGCACATTTGTAAGCAATATTAAGACCATGAGATTTTCAGATTTATGATTAAAATTTAATCTACTAGATTTTAAGAGCTCAGTACTTGAATCTTGTCAAATAACTGAACTGCTTAAGAAAATACCTTGAATTTATAAATGCATGCTAGTGTGGGAATTTAAGTTGTAAAAATCCCCTTAAGATGATTTAGTTTTAAATTTACCAACATATATATACCATTTTGGGGTAACCAGGTTTTGGAATTGTAACTCAGACATTATTAAAGCAAAAGTATCAATAATTTCAAAACAGTCGCCTGAGTGCCATAAAGCTGCCCAGAGGACAAGACAGCAGCTCCCGTTCACTTGGAACTAACGAGGTACTAAGAAGTTGGGCAGTGCACCAGGGCGAGTGACACGTGGCCCCGCAAAAGGAAGGTTCTGCCTAAGCAAGGAACAATAAACCGAACCGGGAAAAGATGGGATCATCTTTCTTTCCTACTTCAGCGCCTGAAGCCCTTATTTTTAAAAATATAAAATATAACTGAAAAGCACGAAGTCAGCCAAAGGGAATCACGACTTCAAAATCCGCGCCAGCGCGTCGTAGGCCCAGCTTCCGCCCTTGATGAAGAAAGAACGCTCAGAACCCAGGCCCGGGAGAGAGTAGACCCCTATTGCTGGGTGGGGACACAGGGGGTCCTAGTTATCCTGGGGGCGTGAGGCGGGGCCTAGGTCCTGAGATGCCTAGCGCTGCGGAGACCAGGCTCCGCAACAGTTTCTGCTCTGAAGTGTCGCCGCGATCAGCGAGGGGGCCTCCAGCCCGGATCCCACCAAGCTCTGCTGCCTGTAATTTACAGGATGAAAACAAGACTGAATGCACAGTTAGCCAGAAAAGCGCCTTTCCAAACCATTTCGCAGCCTGCTGGGCCCGTTCTTGCCGGCGCGTACCAAACAACCATGCGGCAGCAGACACCGGAAAAGGCAGACTTGCCGGCGCTCGCGCCCCAGTCCCCGCCCTGCGGGCCGTACCACCCCGGGCGACCCCTCCCGAGGAGCGGGAAGGTACCGTCCCCGGCCTCTGATTGGCCGACGAGACGGGGGCGTGGCCTCAGGAGCCTGGTTCCGCGCGCCAGAGCGCGCTCGCCGCAGTGCGAGCCAGTCCCGGAGCGAGCGCCATGGTGAGGAGTGGTTGTAGGTTGCGGGCGAGTCGGAGGCGGTGGTTTGGGCCTGGGTTTGGGCCGGAGCGTGGACTGGGACCAGTGCCTTCCCCGCGGACGCGGCTGGGCAAACGCGGGATCGGTGCTTACTTTGGCGTCCCTGCTGCCTTTTCAGGTGCTGCTGCACGTGCTTTTTGAGCACGCGGTCGGCTACGCGCTGCTGGCGCTGAAGGAGGTGGAGGAGATCAGCCTTCTGCTGCCGCAGGTGGGTGAACATGGTGGGCTAGCCGGCGGCTCCGCAGCCCCTTGGGGCACGCGGGCCCCAGCATGCACCGCGCGCTCCCACGTGGCTGGCCGAGCTTTGGGAGGTGCGCTGGGCCCAACAGCTCCAAAGCAGGGGGTCCTTAACCTGCATTCGTGATTAGAATTGCGTTTGAAGCATTAAAAAGTAAGCTTTCCAGACTCCACCCCTTACTGATGAAGCGGAACCGAGATTTAGGGCCCTTGATCTGTCCATTTTTAGTGTTCGGTTGGTCTTAAAAGTGCGTTCAGGTCCGAGAGCTGCTGCTGCTTTACTGCGCCCTAGAGGCAAGAGAAAGGGAAGGAAATCACTCATCTTTCTCCCCCCAGGTGGAGGAGTGCGTGCTGAACCTGGGCAAATTCCACAACATCGTTCGTCTTGTGGCCTTTTGTCCCTTTTCCTCGTCCCAGGTTGCCTTGGAAAATGCCAACGCTGTGTCTGAAGGTGAGTTGGCCACTAAATATTGTAGGGGGATGACCCGAGATGTAGTTCTTGGTACTGTTAACCCTTTAACAACCTAGAATGTAGGCTTTATTTCCTGTAGGCACTGTAGTAATAAATGATTTTAAGTGAAATCAGGCTGGGGTTGAGGGGCTGGTATAATGGTAGATCTAATCAAATGTGGTTCTCTGCTGGTTTCTTCAGCTGATTGCAAAGGGTAATTTTGATGCTAAAAGCCTGGAGAAAGAGTTTTAGTCCCAGAAGACAGATCTGATGCTAAATACATCCATTGTGCTCAAGGGTGTTTCAAGCTTTCAGTAATATATTTTACACTTATGTTATTGGGCCTGAGTTCTGTTCCTCCTATGGTTGATGCTGGCTTTGCAGTGATGACTTGAGTCTGTCAATCCCCTGAGTGAGTGTAATCAGTGATGTCTCCATGTCTCTGAGCAAAGCCTCTGAGCAAGAGGAGGGCTCTAGGCACAGGCCATCTTAGCATGCTCTGCAAAACCAATGTAAGATCAGTCTGTCACTGATCCGCAGTTGAGGGGACAAGATCCCTTTTTATGATTAAGCATCCTTCAGCATGTTAGTGGGAGCTCTATTCTTTGCCTTGAGGTGTTGTTCATGAGGACCTCCGCCTGCTCTTGGAGACTCACCTACCACCCAAAAAGAAGAAAGTACTTCTGGGGGTTGGGGACCCCAAGATAGGTGCGGCTATACAGGAGGAGTTGGGGTACAACTGCCAGACTGGAGGTGTCATAGCCGAGATCCTTCGAGGTGAGACATTTTTGAGCCGGTGACGGGGGGGTGGTGGGGTGGGTGGGGGCCTGGAAACCTAGCAGGTTGCTTTTTAGAAGCCCTCCTGCTTGTCTGGTGCCTGTGCATGCAGGAGCTAGCTCAGAGCCTTTACTTACAGTCTCGCCCTCTTCTAGGAGTTCGTCTGCATTTCCACAATCTGGTGAAAGGTCTGACTGATTTGTCTGCTTGTAAAGCCCAACTGGGGCTGGGACACAGCTATTCTCGTGCCAAAGTTAAGTTCAATGTGAACCGAGTGGACAACATGATTATCCAATCCATTAGCCTCCTGGACCAGCTGGATAAGGATATCAATACCTTCTCCATGCGTGTCAGGTAAAGTGCAGGGGTGACCTGAGAAACTTGTGGGTTAGCTAATTTTGAATCCTGAGATCAGGACTGGTAGAGCTGGGCCTCCCGATGCTTACCACAGGCTGTGTTCTTACACTGACTGTATAGAAAGAGGAGGCAGAGTAAGTCCACCCCATATACACCTCAGCCCAGGCAGGCCCTTTACCTGGTCTGTATTGTGAATGGGGAGACATGGAGGTTTTTGGATCTGATTTGTTCCCATTTCCTCCAGGCATAAAGTAGATGTGGAGAGGGCTGAGTGTAGCTTTGAGGCATGGCAGCTGGGCCAGGGAGTGATTGTGGTTCTTTGCAGGGAGTGGTATGGGTATCACTTTCCTGAGCTGGTAAAGATCATCAATGACAATGCTACGTACTGCCGCCTTGCTCAGTTCATTGGAAACCGGAAGGAGCTTAATGAAGAAAAGTTGGAGAAGCTGGAGGAGCTGACAATGGATGCAGCCAAGGCTAAGGCTATTCTGGATGCCTCGCGGTCTTCCATGGGTCAGTACAGAGCCTAGCAGTGAAAATAAGGCATGGGGCTCTGAATATTGGGCTTCTGCATTCACACTTGACTTTCTTTAGGCATGGATATATCAGCCATTGACTTGATAAACATCGAGAGCTTCTCCAGCCGTGTGGTGTCTTTGTCAGAGTACCGTCAAAGTCTACACACTTACCTGCGATCCAAGATGAGCCAAGTAGCCCCCAGCCTGTCTGCCCTAATTGGGGAAGCGGTGCGTCATGGGAAACCAAAACATGGGGGATTGTGGTATTACCATGTATATTCGTCATATTGTTGTATTTTGTGACCTATCATATCTTCCCCGCTTGAACTTGATCGGGAGGAGGTTGAAGCAAGTTATGCAGTTGGTACGTTGGCAATTCCAGCTTCTTTGACTCCTTGACTCTTTCTCTAGGTAGGTGCACGTCTCATTGCTCACGCTGGCAGTCTCACCAATCTGGCCAAGTATCCGGCATCCACAGTGCAGATCCTTGGGGCTGAAAAGGCCCTGTTCAGGTACCAGTGAGGGCACCTGCTCACACTCAGGTGCCACTTCTGGTGCCCACTTGCTTGTTTGGGGATCACAGTGATGGTTGACCAGGGCTCCCTGACCTGTACAGGCCTCTGCTATGGGGGTGATGGCCAGTCCTGGTGTCTGAGTGATTCCCTGGGCCCAGCAAAGGGACCAAGTTTCCAGGTCAGCGACGTTGGATGCCTTCCCTCTGCCTCTGGGAGCGGTGGGTTGGCATGAGGTGGGGTAGAAACCCAACCTGGCCTGAGGCTCACTCTGGAAACTGGGGAAAGGGAAGGGAGGCGCTGCTTTAGCTAATACAGTTGAAATTTCTGGTCTTAAAAGTCTCCGCTGAATATTCTTCTCCCAGAGCCTTGAAGACAAGGGGTAACACCCCAAAATACGGACTCATTTTCCACTCTACCTTCATTGGCCGAGCAGCTGCCAAGAACAAAGGTCGCATCTCCCGATACCTGGCAAACAAATGCAGTATTGCCTCACGAATCGATTGCTTCTCTGGTATGGGTGGGGGAGTGGGCAGTTGGGAGGGTGGGGAGGCTGACTACCCTAGCAGCTTCTACAATGATGGCAGTATTTTTCGTCAACAGCAGTTCACCTAGTGAGTGTTGATACTTTGGGTCTGAGTAAAGCTGAGGGTAGGGGAATGCTGGAGGCTGAGCTAGTAGTTTGTCCTGCTAGGGGCTGATGTGCTTTGTTTACTTATATAAACACATCCAGAGGTGCCCACCAGTGTTTTTGGAGAGAAGCTTCGAGAACAAGTTGAGGAGCGGCTGTCCTTCTATGAGACTGGAGAGATTCCCCGAAAGAATCTGGATGTCATGAAGGAGGCAATGGTTCAGGTCAGTTTGGGTCAGGTCAGGTGGGGTAGAATCAGAGCTGGCTGTTGGAGGTGATGAACTGTTTTAGCCTGACCATGTAGAGTGGAGGTAAAAAACTGATTTAATGAGCCTGATCCAACAAAACCATGAGAGAGACCTAGGGAACCAGAGGTCTTCAAGCCTTTTCAGCATCTTTCTTTGGCCAGGCAGAGGAAGCGGCTGCTGAGATTACTAGGAAGCTCGAGAAACAGGAGAAGAAACGCTTGAAGAAGGAAAAGAAAAGGCTGGCTGCAATTGCCCTGGCTTCTTCAGAAAATAGCAGTGCCCCGGAGGAGTGTGAGGTCAGTATTAAATTGTTAGCCCTCAGCCCTAGGTAAAGATCTTAGGTTATAGGACCGAAAACAGCAGAACAGAGAATATAGCATCTCAAGCCAGGGTCTACAGTACATGCTTTTGGATTGAAATAAAGACTTGAAGTCTCAAAATCGACCTCTTGATGGTATAGGAAGGAGATGGGTGCTGAGAAAACTCACTCAAGAGCCCAGAGAGCTGGTTTGTAGCAACACCTGTTCATTCTCTGGGCGAGTGTGTTCTGCCTCTGCTGCCTTCCAGGAGTTCTTAACCAGGGATGGTGCAAACTGCACTGCTTATTCAGATGTGTCTAGAGATGATAGCATCTCATACTGGGAATGGGGAATAGGGAGGGCTCCAATGTGCTGCTATGGTAGAATCATTCTCCCTAGGATTGTCAGCAGTGCCCGTGTTTCAGGGTCCCCTCTGGCACTTGGCATCATGATTCTTTTTTGTGACCAGCATGATGAGGTTTTTCTGTAAACCTAAGGATAGTCTGATTACCTAAGGATAATTGTGTGTTCTGTCTACCTTTTAAGTGATGGGGGGGGGGGGGGGTTACCTTTGATTTGACATGGATTTCCAAAGCTAAGCCATTCTATTAAAAATCATCCCAGAAATACTAGGCAGTTTTAAAGCCATTTTCACTAGTCTCTCTTCCCTGAGTGCTTAACAGCTGGAATTCTAACATGGATATGTGTACATAAAACAGATGACACTACTTCATGCCCACTTTTCCCTTTCTGCCATCAGGAGACAAGTGAAAGACCCAAGAAGAAGAAAAAGCAAAAGCCCCAGGAGGCTCTTCAGGAGAATGGAATGGAAGACCCATCTGTCTCTTTTTCCAAACCCAAAAAAAAGAAATCTTTTTCCAAGGAAGAGCTAGTTAGTAGTGATCTTGAAGAGACAGCAGGTACTGGAAGTCTTCCCAAGAGGAAGAAATCTTTTCCCAAAGAGGAAACAGTTACTGACCCTGATGAGTCAGAAAACAAGAGGGTCCCCAAGAAAAAGCGGAAATTGTCCAAGGAGGAGCCACTCAGCAGTGGACCTGAAGAGGCTGCTGCCAGCAAGAGCAGTGGCTCCAAGAAAAAGAAAAAGCTCCGAAAGCCATCCCAGGAAAGTTAGAATGGACATCTTCCTAGTGGGACATAACTTACAGAGGTATTCCCCATCCCATCCCCTAAAGCCCAATAAAAATAAAAACAAATTCACAAGAGTCATACCATGTTTTATTGGACACCTTAACATGGGTGTGGGTGGGACCTATGGGTTGGACAGGGCACCAATGACAGCCTCAGTGAAGTCTTGGCAGGTGGCATAACCACCCATGTCAGAAGTTCGAACCTGTAGGGGAGAATTGTTATCATCTCTGTGGCCTGGGCCCATCCCTAACCCCCCACCACCTAACTGTTCCCTAAGGAAGCCAGCTCCCAACAACCTAGGCTCTGCCCAGAAGGTAATTATGGTCTAGAGGTATAGGGCTCTTCTCTGGTCCACAGTACTGAAGGGAGGTGTATGGTCCTTGTGAAGTTGAAGGGAATAAAGGGCTCTAGCCCCCATAGGGGTGCAGGTGGCCGATGACAGACTTGATGAAGTCGGTTGTGGTGCTGTAGCCGCCCATGTCTCGAGTCCGTACCTACAGCCACCACCGGCAATAACCGTGGTGAGGAAGAGAAGAGAGCCCATGAAGGTGAGGGGCAGGGCAATGTGATGGAAATGGAATCCAAAGAGGGTGACAAGGCCAGGAAAACGACGCAATGCAGCAGAGATGCAAGGAGGCAGCCAGGTTTGGAAAAGCACAAACCTGTGCGCTCCTGTCAGGGCCAGAGCCACTACTTGTGCTCTGCTGCAGCCTCAGCAGGGTAAGAAGCTCAGTGTGTGAGATGGGAAAGGCAAGTCAGACAGGAGGAAGATACCTTGGAGGAAATAGAGGAGACCAGGTGGGAGCAAAGACAACTGCAGGGGAGTGGCAAATAAGGATAGGCTTCCAGGTGTAGAGAAAGTGGTGCCTCATCTTGTCAGCTATCTCCCTCTGCTCCTCCATCTCCCCCCCACCCCTGCCCCACACTAGATAGGAAGCTACAAGTTCTGCCAGTGGATGAAAGAGGAAATAGCAGATGGGAAACTAGGAGGCAAAGATGATCAAGAGAATGAGACAGCCAAGAGAAGAGAAATGAACAGCCCTGACAGGACTGGGGGAAGAGCAGAAGCTCTGGGGACCTGGAGGGAAAGGAGGCCCCAACTCAGGTTCCCAGAAATTGGTGCCAAGACCCTAAACCCCATAGCCTTTCTAAACTCACCTTGCCAACTTTAATCACCTTCTTCACTGCCTCTGCAATCATGTTGGAGTGATGCTCGAGACTGCCAATGGGGACAGAAAACTAGATTACCCCCACGTCATCTTCCCGATTTCCCCACCTGTGTTCCCCAGACCACCCGGCCACCATCCTAGCCTGGCAGTGACCTACTTGAGATGCCGTAGCATGTTGGAAGCTGACAGCAGCATGGCTGTGGGGTTGGCTATATTCCTGCCCACTGCCTGGGCAAATGGATGCCGGGCACCCTGTGGACAGATGAGCAGCCCAGAGTCACTAGCAGCAGACATTCTGCAGTATCTGAAGTCAGGGAAGGGCATTACATGAGAGGTCAGGCCGGGAACACTGAGAAGATGCAAGGGTTGGTGGGAGAAAAGTAGGCCAGGGTCATGAGAAGGCCAGGGGGATGCACTGGAGGATATGAGGTCAGATGAAGGGCACATACAAGAGGGCTGAGGGAGGAGGTGACCTCACCGTCTCAAACACCGCGTACTCTGCACTGTAGCTCTCACCAGGAACCACACCAGCTCCCCCAACCAGGCCGGCAGCCAGATTGTCAATAATGTTCCCATAGAGATTGGGCATCACCAACACATCAAACTGGTAAGGATTCTGCACCAGCTGGGGGCATGGAGAAGAGACATAAATCCAACTCCCTGCCTTGCTCCTCACTGAGAACAGAGACACTGGGAGGGCCTTACCTGCATGCAGCAGTTGTCTATGATCATTTTCTCAAACTTGATCTTGGGATACAGTTCAGCAACTTCCTCACAGCACTGCAGGAACAACCCATCTCCCAGTTTCCTGTTCATGGACCAAAGGGAAGAGATTCAGCTGGGAGAGTGCTGGGGGCTACCTTCCCAGGGCCCTACCCCATGCAAAGTTATGTCCCTCACATGATATTGGCCTTGTGGACAGCCGTGACCTTGCCCCGCCCCTTCTTAGTGGCATAGTCAAAGGCGAACTTTGCAATACGCTGTGATTTGGTTCGAGTGACAATCTTCAAGCACTCAATCACACCCCTCGCACTCTGCATGAGAGAAAAGCAGCTGAGTGACACTGGAAAGAAGGGAAGAAGGAGCTATGCCTCTCTCCCCTCTTTACCCCTGCTCCCCACAGTTTCTAGGACCTCACCTCATGTTCCAGAGAACTGTACTCCCCTTCCGTCTGCTCTCGAATAATCACCAAATCTAGATTGTTGTGTCGAGTCTTGTACCCAGGAAGTGACTTCACATGGACTACATTGGCAAACAGGTCCAACTTCCGCCTGAGGATATTGTAGAGCCATAAATACTGTGCCTGGTGCCCCAGGACCCCACTCACCAATAGCCTCCCATCACCTACCTCAGCCGCATATCATAGGAGGCTAGCTCCCCTTTATACTCCATTGGGGTGTGGATCTTTCCTGCATAAACAAAGTAGAGGTGGGGGGGGGGAGAATCAAGCACAGGCCAAGTTCAAGGAAACCCGGATTGGTGTTCCCTCAGTGACATAATGCAATCCAGACTCCCACCTCACACTCCCAAATAAGTGACCCTTAAATGCCTCTGGAGGCAAGGGGCAAAGGAGAATAATGTAGTTAAAACCAGAAACATTGTGTCCACTGTTTCATTTCTAGTCACCAGACATATGTTGAAACTTCAAAATGACCTAAGAGAACAGAAAAAAAAGTTCTCATGTTCTCAAAGGGCCTGGATTAAATAGGTTGAGAAACAACTTAGATCTGTGACCTTTCTTGATGTTTCTGTGTCTACATATGTCACATCTTTTCAACCAACACATATCATGTGTCAGGCACTAGGAATACCAACCAAAAAACAACACAAACTCCTGTCTTCAAGGGGCAAACAATGCACTGGAGGAAGAAAGTTAATAGGAAGGACGTGATAAATACCATGGGAGAGGTATTACCAACATGCACAGGAGCAGAGAAGAAATTCCCTCTGGCAGTACCAGGAAGTATCACAGAACATCTGGCACTTCAGCCAGACCTTAGTTTGAGTTAGTGTAACAGGTTAAATAGTGATCCCCAAAATGATATACCCATGTTTTAACCCCCAGAACCTGTAAATGTGACTTTGTTAAGACAGTGTCTGTAGATATAATAAGTAAAGGATCTTGAGATGGATTCACACTGGATTCTTGTAGATTCTAAACCCAGTAACAAGTCCTTATACAAGAAAAGGAGAAACAGATACAGACACAGAGTGGAGAAAATCATATCAAGACAGAGGCAGAGACTGAAGTGACACATCTACAACTCAAGAAACACTGAGGAATGCCAGTAGCTACCAGGAGCCACCAGAGAAGCTGGAAGAGGCTAGGGAAGATTCTCCTTAAGTCTTCAGGTGAAGCTCTGCCAACACCTTAATTTTGGGATTCTGGCCTCCAGAACTGGCAAAGAATAAAATTTCTATTATTTTAAGCCACCAAGTTTACAATAATTTGTAGCAGCATTCAGAAACTAATACAGTGAGTAAGGAAGATTCTGGCAGGAGGAACCAAAAGGAGAACACTGCAGGCAGAAGGAACAGCAAAAGCCAAGACAGTACACATTATTTGGAAACTAACACAGTCCAGAGTGACCAAACAACAGAAAAAATGTTGCAGAAACAAAGGCAGAAAAGCTAAGGCAGAAAAACTCATAACAAACTTACTTTCCTACCCTAAGGCTGGGACTGGCAAAGTCATAGTGGTCTTTCCAAGAGAAGAGCTGTAGAAGATGGACTGTAGGGGCAGAACTGAAAGCCAAAAAGTCTGAGGCAGTTACAGTAGGAAAGCAGAAAGACAGAAAAGAGGCAGCTAGAAATGGCATTTCTGAGACACAATTAACAAGACTTGAGGACCATTTCCCTAGAGAAGGAAATAGCAACCCACTCCAGTATTCTTGCCTGGAAAATTCCATGGACAGAAGAGCTTGGCGAGTTACAGTCCAGGCAAAGAGTAACGGGCCTGAGCACAATGACCCATGACGTAGCCCCACGACAGACTACAGATTCATAAAGCCTTCCTGCATAGAGCATGAGGCACATGATCCCTCAACTCCTGGGTTTCCAACTGGGCTCCCACTGATGGTCACCAATCAGTGGTGAGAACTCAGAAGAGTTAATGTACTAATGTGTGCAGAGGGAAGCTTAATGACCATTTATTCGGCACACATACCAATGATTGCCACTTTGTTCTCCTTCATGGAACTCAGCACCTGCTCCAGCTTCTCCTCAGATGCCATATTCTGCACCTCGCTCAGGTGATGCTCCTGGAACTCCACTGGGACAGAGGCAGCCTTCAAGAACAGGTGCCAAACATCGCAGGATCAGAATCAAGTAAGTCCTTTCCAACTCAAGCCATCGTCCCTGTCACGCCCCAGGCCACTCACCTTGAACACCTCCTTGACGGCGTGCATCAGCTCAGGCCCCACGCCGTCTCCTGGCAGCATAGTCACGGGAAAGGCGCCCTCCACCCTCACGTCCTCGCCCTGCAAGCAGGGGCAGCAAAGCTAAGAGCTGGGGCGAGGACAGGGGTTCTGGGGCGGGGTGGAGGGGATGGCCAGGAGAGATGTCAGGGGCGTGGGCGAGACCGGAGCCCGGCCTGCGCTTACCTGGGTCCGCGAGGAGGCTTGCGCCACGGTTGAGGTACACAGGCTCCTCCATGCTCCGGGATTCGGAGCGGCGACCAGTGCCTGCAACAGACACACAAGCCTTTTAAGTCGGATCTGGGCGCCTCTGGCCCCGAATACTTCTGGGAGCCCGGTACAAACCCGCCGCCCTCCCGCCTGCCCTTGCGTGTCCCGGGCCTCACTCGGGTCAGCCAGCGGACACGGCCGAGGGCAGCCATGTCCTTCGCAGGAAGTCGCGGAGAAGTGACGCCGGAAACTGGAGCGGCCCGGGGCGCCTATTTCCTGCCCGGCAGGGATGTTGGGCGGTACCCGTATTTCCTCCAACCAAAACAGCTTACCCGGTGGTTTTCCTCCGCTGGCATCCTCTTGGGCTCCCCTCTTCCGGTACCCCCTGATGCGGCAGAGAGCTGCGTTGTTTATTGCTTTACTTTCAGTCACCGTATTTAGGTTGAAACTTGAAAATAACATTAAAGGCGAATATGAGGTTTCATTTCTATCAAACGGGGACCTAAATTTAATAGCAAGTTGAAAAACAATACTGGAGAATCTGTCTTAATGTTTTTGTGTCCTCGTATTTGTTATTCTTTTCATCAGTTCTCACTGAACAGTCGTATGTCCGACACTAAAGACGTTGATGAACACCACAAAATGCATAGGAGAAGGTGTGTGTGTGTGTGCCTGGCTTATTCAGTCTCCGAGCCTGCCCGGTTATTAATCTGCATTAATCAAGTTTACTCGTTTTTTCCTAGGTGGTGGTGTTCTTTGCTCTGACCTTTGTTTCCTAATAGTGTAGCCTAGGCTTGAACTCCCCTGAGCAGGATAGTAATTAGAGACAAATTATCTCAACCTTGTAAGTGTGACTCTAAAAGGAAAATTCAGATCGATTTCCTAAATTTCAGTCGCATGCTGTTTATAAAGTACATGCCTAAAGCACATGGCACAAGTGGACATGGAGCACTTGTTTAAAATGCAGAATTATGTCACTCCAGACTTGCTGAATCCAAATTTCAGGATTGGGACCCCAGAAAGCATATTTAACAGGCTCCCTCAGATGATACACAAATTTAAGAACCACCAACTAGATTGCCTGTGATTTATGTACCTAATCCTTCCAAAAATGTGCAGGGCATTCTCCCAGCCCAAGGGAAAGATGCAGTGGTTCTAATCTTGGGGACCAAGAACAGGCTTTGTGCCTCTTTTCTGCATTCCTTTAGGCAGGGCCTTCTCTACTGTTGTGAGGTGAAAAGATTTAAATTAGAAAATAAATGTGTAGGAAACGTGAACACATGAAAAGTTCTGTGTCGATAAAAGGCTGTTAATAATATAGCTAATTGATATTATATATGATAATATAATTATCAATGTTAACATTAATGTGACAAACTCCTCCATCTCCAGAATCAAAACCAGAGAACAGCACCATCTTGCCTTCATAGACTCCCTAGTCCCAAGTTACACACTGCTCTTGCCATTCACCACCATTTTTTTCTTCCAAACATTGCTCTTTATAGTAGAGTAAAAGTGGGAGATCTACAATTTCTCAAAGCTATGTTTTCTGTCACTTTAGGAAATTTAGGGCGGGAAAGGAGATGTGCCATCTTAGTCTAATCTCTGATAACCTAATTTTCATCCCAGAAAATATTAATTTCCTTGAGGGCAACTACAACATTATTTCCATACCTAAATTCTGCACAAATCTGAGTCCAGTCTGACAAACAACATCTGCTCATTGATATCAAGCTGTGTGGCTGTCAAAAGAGTGAAAGGAGTTGATGAATGGTACCAAATGACTGAGGCCTAGGAAATGTGATCATCACTGTTTCGGGTCGTTGTATTCTTCCGGTGAGTTTGGTGAGCTCTCCTGGACTTTGAGTTCCTATTAAGGCATCTCTTACCGATACTACCTGAGAATAGGGAAGTCCAGTCCAGACCCTTGAAAAGTTCCCTAACCAGACTCTTGGACAAGTGAGAGGGGTTAAACCATCTTGTTCCTTTGAGTTGTTATGAAGCATATATTAGTGTTCGGTGTGAGGCTGGATGATTTGAGTGTCAGTTTCCTAGGCCTGTAAATACTCCAGTTCAGGGGTCCTAACCAGAGCTCCAGGTATCTGTCAGTAGAAATCAGTACCATGAACCTGGATGGGGAAAATAAAAAAAAAAATCCCTTCTTTATTCTCAATAACCTCTAACTGAAACTTAGTGTTTCCTATCATTACGAATGTAAAGTGAGGGACTGCCCTGGTGGTCCAGTGGTTAAGACTCTGCCTTGCAATTCAGGGGACATGGGTTTGATAAGTGGTTGGAAAACTAAGATCTCGCATGCGCAGAGGAACTAAGGCCACCACCACAACTACCAAGCCTGAACGCTCCAGGCTCCAAGCACCGCAACTAGAGAAAGATCCTGCATGCCACAACTAAGGGGCCTGGCTCAGCCAAATAAATAAATGTATTTTTCAAATGAATGTGGAGTGATAGTGTAGTGCTATTTGTAGTACCCTTGACTTTATCACTAATAGGAATTATAATTCATGCTGTATTTCATCTATCACAGATATCTTGAAATATTATTTACTCTGATTGCTAGTTTAATATTATTTGACCTAACGTGAGATTTTGTTATTTAATGCATGAATAAAGCAGCATGTATAGCACTATATTAAAAGGTTGCATTAATATTATTATTAACATAATGAGTTTTATTTATAATCCTACATGTGTTAGTTTATGCATTTAGAATCCTTTCCTAAGAAGAAGACAAGGGATGGAGCTCAGCAAGATATAACCTCAGCTGGAGTCTACCTTAGCTTATTCTAGGGAGCCCTGGAGCAGGAATGATGTCTCAGGGTTGTCCCAGTTTGAAGCAAGGCTTAATAACTGCTTCAGCCCTGCATTGCCTAATCTTCCAGGCCTCTTTGGCTCTTGGAGGCTCCATTGGCCACAGACAACCCTCCCAGAGAAGGGGGTAGTTATGAGCAGTTAATGACCAACACCTGAAGCAGTTGGGGGACTGGATGCATCAGCTGGCAAAGAAAAGCTGGACAAGGTACCTGCTATTCTGTGGAGATGAGAATGACCATGGTGCACTGGGATCCAGTGAGAACAGGTATGTTTGAGGAGATGAGGTACCATAAGGAGTAGTGAGTAAGACTGGTTCAAGTTCTAGGGCTAAGAGAAATAAAGAAGGATTAGCGAGCAATACTGAGGACCCTGTTGGTATGGTGACCATGAATTTATCATGTTATGATTATGTGGATTTCATGAAGAAAGCCAAACTTGGGTTTATCTAAAGATGTATTTTGCCAGAGAGAGGTACAAGAGCATCGAGGGTATTGGGATCAGGAGGGAAGTGAAGCCATTCAGAAGAGATCTAATGGATAGACTGGTGAAAAAAAGAACCAAAGATCCCAAATAGTCAGAGAAGACCTTGTGGAACTCACTGAGCAAGTAAGTTGGAAGGAGAAGAGGGTGTTTCCACCAGTTGTTTTGGAAATGGAGCAGATGCCAGTGATAAAGAAGTACCAGATGGAACTATGGGAGTGGATCCAGAAGAGAGCTTGAAAAGACTCCAGCAGAGGAGGACTCAGACCCACAACATTAGATGGGTAATGTGTCACCATGACAATCACCTAGGATAATGTCATCAGCAGAAGCAGGAAAAAGGCTGGGATCCAGGTTCTAGGATCTGCTTTTGGTGAGCAGGAGACACCAAGAGATCAGAGATGGCAGGGAATAAGAAAGGTGATTTCAGCGAGAAGAGCCCCCCAAAGTAGAACTTCTTTTTTCCTCTTAATTTTTTTAATTGGTGGAAAATTACTTTACAATGTTATGTTGGTTTCTGCCACACAACAACACAAATCAGTCATAATTATATACATATATACACATACATATCCCCTCCCTCGGGAACCTCCATTCCCACCCCCCATCCCACCCACCTAGGTCTTCACAGAGCACCAGGCTGGGCTGCTTGTTTTTATAAAGCAGCTTTCCACTAATTATCTGGTTTACACATGATAGTATATGTATGTCAATGGTAATTTCTCAATTCATTCCACTCTCACCTTCCCCTGCTGAGTCCACAACTCCATTCTTTACTAGGCTCACCAGTACCATTTTTCTAGATTCCATGTATATGTGTTAATATATGATACTTGTTAATATATGATACTTTTCTCTTTCTGATTTATTTCACTCTGTATAAGAGGCTCTAAGTTCATCTACCTCACTACAACTGACTCAAATTTGTTTCTTTTATGGCTCAGTAATATTCCTTTTTATATATGTAGGACATCTTCTTTATCCATTCATCTGTTGATGGACTTCTAGATTACTTCCATGTCCTTTGGCTACTGTAAATATTGCTGCAATGAACATTGGGATACATGTGATTTTTAGGATTGTGGTTTTCTCTGAGCTTCCCAGGTGGCACTGTGGTGAAGAACCTGCCTGCCAATGCAGGAGATGTAAAGAGAGGTGGGTTCGATCCCTGGGTTGGGAAGATCCCCTGGACGAGAAAAGGGCAACCCACTCCAGTATTCTTGCCTGGAGAATCCCGTGGACAGAGGAGCCTGGTGGACTGCAGTCCATGGGGTTGCAAAGAGTCAGACACAACTGAGGTGACTTAGCATGCAGCGAGGTATATGAGAAAGTGAAAAGGGCTTCCCTAGTGGATTAGACTGTAAAGAATCTGCCCACAATACAGGAGACCTGGTTTCAATCCCTCAATTGGGAAGATCCCCTAGAGGAGGAAATGGCCACCCACTCTAGTATTCTTGTTTAGCAGATTCCATAGACAGAGGAGCCTGGAGGCTGTGGTCCATGCAAGGTGGCTCAGTCGGTAAAGAATCTGCCTGCAATGCAGCATACCCAGGTTCAATCCCTGGAACAGGAATATCCCCTATAGAAGGAAATGGCAACCCACTCCAGTATTCTTTCCTGGGAAATCCCTTGGGCAGAGGACAGAGGAGCCTTGTGGGCTACAGTCTTTGGGGTCGCAAGAGTCAGACTTAGCGACTAAACCACCAAACCACCACCAGGGTATATGCCCAATAGTGAAATTGCTGAGGTATATGATAGATTTATTCCTAATTTTTTAAGAAATCTCAATACTGTTTTCTGTAATGGCTGTATCAGTTTACATTCCCACCAACAGTGCAAAAAGTTTCCCTTTTCTCCACATTTTCGCCAGTATTTATTGTTTGTAGAGTTTTTTGATGGTAGCCATTCTGACTGATGTGATGTGGTACTTCTTTGTAGTTTTGATTTACATTTCTCTAATAATGAGCAATGTTGAGCATCTTTTTCATGTGTTTATTGGCCATCTGTATGTCTTCTTTGGAGGAATGTCTGTTTAGATCATCTGCCCATTTTTTCAGTGGATTATTTGTTTATCTGAAATGGAGCTGTGTGAGCTGCTTATGTATTTTGGAGATTAATCCTTTGTCGGTTGTTTCATTTGCAATTATTTTCTCCTATTCTGAGGGTTGTCTTTTCATCTTGTTTATAATTTCCTTTGCTGTGCAAAAGCTTTTCAATTTTATTAGGTCCCATTTGTTTGTTTTTGTTTTTATTTTCATTAATCTAGGAGGTGGGTCCGAGAGAATCTTGCTGTGATTTATGTCAAAGAGTATACTATCTATGTTTTCTTCTAAGAGCTTCAGAGTTTCTGGACTTACATGTTAGTCTTTAATCCATTTTACTTTTGTGTATGGTGTTAGGAAGTTTTCTAATTTAATTCTTTTCCATGCAGCTGTGCAGTTTTCCCAGCACCACTTGTTGAAGAGGCTGTCTTTTCTCCATTGTATATTCTTGCCTTCTTTGCAAAAAATAAGGTGTCCATATGTGTGTGCATTTATCTCTGGGCTATCTTGTTCTATTGATCTATATTTATGTTTTTGTGCCAGCACCATACTGTCTTGATGACTGTAGCTTTGTAGAGTAGTCTGAAGTCAGGGAGGTTGATTCCTCCCTCCATCTTTCTTTCTCAAGATTTCTTTGGTTATTTGGGGTCTTTTGTGTTTCCACACAAATTTGGAAATTTTTTGTTCTGGTTCTGTGAAAAGTGCCATTGGTAATTTGATAAAGATTGCATTGAATCTGAGGATTGCATTTGGTAATATAATCATTTTGACAATATTGATTCTTTAAATCTAAGAACATGATATACCTCATCATCTGTTTGTGTCATCTTTAATTTCTTTCACCAGTGTCTTATAGTTTTCTGCATACAGGTCTTTTGTCTCTTTAGGTAGGTTTATTCCTAGGTATTTTATTCTTATGTTGCAGTGGTGAATGGGATTGTTTCTTTAATTTCTCTTTCTGATTTTTTATTGTTAGTGTATCCAAATGCAAGTGATTTCTATGTATTGATTTTATATTCTGCTACTTTACTAAATTCATTGATTAGCTCTAGTAGTTTTTTGGTGGGATTTTTGGTGGTTTTGATGGTGGGTTTTTGGTGGGTTTTCTTGCATTTTGGTGGCATTTTTTTTTTGTAATTTTGGCATTTTGGTGAGCATTTTGGTGTATAGTAACATGTCATCTCCAAACAGTGAGAGTTTTACTTCTTTTCCAATCTGGATTCCTTTTATTTCTTTTTCTTCCCGGATTGCTGTGGCTAGGACTTCCAAAACTATGTTTAAATAGTAGTGGTGAGAGGACTTGTCTTGTTTCTGATCTTAGGAGGATATGCTTTCAGTTTCAATTTTTTGGAGAGTTTTTTTTGTAATAAATGAGTGATGAATTTTGTCAAAAGCTTTCTCTGCATAGATTTTTTAAATCACAATTTCAATTTCAATGCTTGTGATTGGTCTGTTCATATTTTCTAATTCTTCCTGGTTCAGTCTTAGAAGGTTGTACATTGCTAAGAACTTGTCCATTTCTTCCAGGCAATTCATTTTATTGGCATATAGTTGCACATAGTAATCTCTTATGATCCTTTTTATTTCTGCATTGTCTGTTGTAACTTCTTTTTCAGTTCTAATTTTATTAATTTGAATCTTCTCCCCTTTTTTCTTGATGAGTCTGGCTAATTAATGGCTTGTTAATTTTGTTTATCTTCTCAAATAACTAGCTTTTAGTTTTATTGATCTTTGTCATTGTTTCTTTCATTTCTTTTCATTTATTTCTGCTCTGATATTTATATTTCTTTCCTTCTACTAATTTTGGGTTTTTTTTTTCCTTCTTTTTCTAGTTGCTTTAAATATAAGGTTAGGTTGGTTGTTTGATGTTTTTCTCATTTTTTGTGGTAGACTTGTATTGCTGTAAACTCTCTTAGCATTGCTTTTACTGCATCCCATAGGTTTTGAGTCGTCATGTTTTCATGGTCATTTGTTTGAAGGTATATTTTGATTTCTCCCTTGATTTCTTCAGTCATCTCTTGGATATTAAGAAGTATACTTTTTAACCTCCATGTGTTTGTATTTTTTACAGTTTTTTCCCCTGTAACTGATATCTAATCTCATAGCTTTGTGGTCAGAAAAAATGCTTGATACAATTTCAATTTTCTTAAATTTACCAAGGCTTGATTTGTGACCCAAGATGTGATCTATCCTGGAGAATGTTTCCTGTGGACTTGAGAAAAAAGTATATTCTGCTGTTTTTGGATGGAATGCCCTATAAATATCAATTAGGTCTATCACATCCAATGTGTCATTTAAGGCTTGTGTTACCTTATTAATTTTCCGTCCAGATGATCTGTCCATTGTTGTGAGTGGGATATTAAAGTTCCCTACTATTATTGTGTTGCTATTTCCTCTTTTATGGGTAATAGCTTTGCCTTATTATTGAGGTACTCATATGTTGGTGCATATTATATATTTATAATTGTTATATCTTTTTGGATTGATCCTTTGATCATTATGTAGTGTCCTTCTTGAGTTTTGTAACTGTCTTTATTTGAAGTCTATTTTATCTGATATTAGTATGGCTTCTTCCACTTTCTTTTGATTTCTACTTGGATGGTATATCTTTTTCCAGCACCTGACTTTCAGTCTGTATGTGTCCCTAGATCTGAAGTGGGTCTCTTTTAGACAGTATATATGGGTCTTGTTTTTTTTCAATCCATTCAGCCAGTCTGTGTCTTTTGGTTGCAGCATTTAATCCATTTACATTTAAGGTAACTATTGATGTATATGCTCCTATTACGATTGACTTTATTGATTTTGGTTTTTGTTGTTGTTTTTTAGGTAAGAAATGGATTTATTCAGACTCAGAAGCACACTCCACAGACAGAGTGTGGGCCACTGCAAAAGGCAAGTGCCTTGGGTTTGTTTTTGTAGGTCTTTGCTTTCTCTTTTGTTTCCTGTCTAAAGAAGTTCCTTTAGCATTTGTTGTAAAGCTGGTTTGGTGGTGCTGAATTCACTTAATTTTTGCTTGTCTGTAAAGCTTTTGATTTCTCTGTCAAATCTGAATGAGATCCTTGCTGGGTAGAGTTTTGTTGGTTGTAGGTGTTTCCTTTCATCACTTTAGGTATATCCTGCCACTCCTTTATGGCCTGCAGAGTTTCTGCTGAAAGATCAGCTTTTAACCTTGTGGGGATTCCCTTGTATGTTATTTGTTGCTTTTCCCTTGATGCTTTTAATATTTTTTTATTTGTGTTTAATTTTTGTTAGTTTGATTAATATGTGTCTTGGCATGTTGCTCTTTTTGGATTTATCCTGTATGGGACTCTCTGGGCTTCCTGGACTTGGGTGGCTATTTCCTTTCCCATGTTAGGGAATTTTTCAACTATAATTCCTCGAATATTTTCTCATACCCTTTCTTTTTCTCTTCTTCTTCTGGGATCCCTATAAGTCAAATGTTGGTGTATTTAATGTTGTACCAGAGGTCTCTGAGACTGTCCTCATAACTTTTCATTCTTTTTTCTTTATTCTGTTCTGCTTCTGCTATTTCCACCACTCTATTTTTCAGCTCACCCAGTTATTCTGCTATTGGTTCCTTCTAGTGTATTTTAAATTTCAGTTATTATGTTGTTCATCGTTGATTGCTTGTTCTTTAGTTCTTCTAGGTCCTTGTAAATTAGTTCTTGTATCTTCTCAATCCTTGCCTCCATTCTATTTATCTGTGCCTCCATTTTATCTCCACGGTTTTTGGATCATTTTTACTACCATTACTCTGAATTCTTTTTCAAGTAGATGGCCTACTTCCTCTTTCTTTTTTTGGTCTGGTGGTTTTTACCATGCTCCTTCATCTGCTGCATGTTTCTCTGTCTCCTCATTTTGTTTAATTTACTGGGTTTGAGGTCTCCTTTCTGCAGACTGCAAGGTTCTGAGAAGGTCTCTGGACCTGTTGTTGGTGATGTAGGATCAGCTCCAACTGAGATCTGGCCTTACTCCAACTTGTACTTGCTTCCAAAGTCCACAGTTGCCCCCAAAGCTCACAGTCTTAAGCCAGTTGCAGGGATTTAGTCTGCTTCATCTGCTGTTGCAGCAGTGAATTCCCTTCCTCTTCTTTGGTCACACAGCCCCTGGTGTTCCACTTTGGTTTTGGCCCCACCTCTGCGTGTAGACCACAGACAAGAGGGGCCTAATAAGGCCAAAGCTTATTAGGGCTCACTTACTCAGTGGGACTAGGGAGTGTGAGGGGTAGGGCAGACACAATGAAGGAGTGCCTGTGGCAATAGAGACCTGCTGGAAGTTGCTAGAGTCAGAGGTGTGTCATGTGCTCTCCCAGGCGAAATGACCCTGGGTCTCTTGGAAGAACCAAGCTACATAGTCTTCCAGGAAGTTGTGGACAGTGATCTGCACCCGCTCACAGCTTGACAGCCACTGTGGCAGCCATCACAGCCACCTCTGGTGTCACAGACCAAATCCTCGTGCCACCCCCCACCTCCTTTGACACTCGTGCCATCCTTGATGGCAGTAGGTCCATGGGCATGCCCACCTCTGGAGTCACAGACCACAGCCAGCTCATCCCACCTTAAGACACTCACAAAGGCATGGTCCTGCAATCTGTGAGCACTTGGAGTTAGATGGTCCCAGGGGCGGTGATCTCTTGCCTCTCTGGCAGGCCCAGGCTTTTCCCCGGGCTCTTTCTGCATGTTGTACTAGTCCGCTCAGAGTAACTTCATGGCAGGCAACTCCAGTCCTCATCCTAGGGTCCGATTCCTGAAGCCTGAGCCTCAGCACCCAACCCCCACTCAATGCAGTGGGCATGCAAACTGCTTCTCAGCTGGGAAGTGCTGGTCAGCAACAATCTCTGTGCTGAATTCTCTCCCATTTGCCTTCGGAGCACCTGTTGCATTCCCCTCTGAGGTTCCGAAGCTCCTGTGAAGGGGGTTCAGAGGAACTTTGCCTCCTTCACAACTCTCTCCCTGAGGTGCAGGATTCCTCCCATTTTCCTTGTGTCTACTTTTTTTTTTTTCTTATTGCTGTTTCCCTACCACTTTACTCAAGATTAGCTATAGAGATTAGCTTGCCTTTTTGGAAGTCTGAAGCCTTCTGGCAGCAGTCAGTAGGTGTTCCACGTGCAGCTGCATTTTTCATGTATTTTGGGGGAGGAAGAGGATCTCCACATCTTACCCCTCCACCATCTTCAACACCTCCCTTCCTGTTAATATAAACTTTTGCTTGAATATTTTTAATTGGACAGTAGGTAAATGATCACATTGCTTTTTTAAAGATTATATTCATATATATATATATTATATTATATTTTATAGATTATAAATAAGGCCAAAGTTCCCTACCACCCCAGCCACAGCCCCAATCCTTTTGCCCTTTCTCCATAAGCAGCTGGTTGTTTCCTTTGATACCTTTTTCCTGTGCGTGTATACCCTCTCCCTTACACACACAGAATAAAGTATTGTTTTTAGTGCATGGGTGTGTGTTTCAGAATAAATTGTTTCATACTCTATATATTTGCTTTTTGTTCAGCACGTACTGTGTTGTAATTTACTTTTTTCCCTCAACACCATGTCTTAGAGATCTAAGATACCACATTTTAGAAAATGGGCAGGTTCATTGTTTTATTTTGCTGCATAGTATTCTCTAGTATGAATTTACTAAATTTATTGAGCCTTTCTCAAGTTGATGGAGCCTTAGGTGATTTCTAGTTTGGGCCATCACCAGTGATGATGCTCTGCTTATCCCTGTTTGATTTTCTTTGTACACGTGAAAAATGTTACAAAGTGCATCCAAAATGCCTACCCCCATGTATATGTTTCTGTTATGAATATGATCTGCTGCAATAAGCAAGAAACTCGTTAAACAAATAAGGGTTGTTTGGTTTTCCCCCTCTTTTCTGAAGGTAAGGAGTAACTGGGATTGCTTTAGTTGTGTGGTGATGCACCCTGAGACCCAGGCTTTCTAACTTTTCACTCTGCCAATTTAGTATGTTGTCTAATATCATCATCCTTGGTGCCTCACACTCACCAGATGGTTGCAGCAGCTCTGGACATCACTTCTGGGATCAGAGCTAGAAAGGGGAAGAAAGAAAGATCATGGCCATTTACATTCCTTCTTATCAGAAGTACAAATGCTGTCCAAGAAACAATCTCAATGCGTTTCCACTTAGGTATCGCAGGCCAGAACTAGGCCCCTGACCCCTCCTACTGTAACGGAGACTCAGAAAGAGGGAAGAAGCTTGTCCTGATTGGCTTAAACCAATTCTTCACAGTCTGATTTGCATATTAGATTCATGCAAAAGTGAAAATGTTAGTCACTCAGTCATGTCTGATTCTTTGCAACCCCATGGACTATATAGCACACCAGGCTTCTCTGTCCATGGAATCCTCTAAGCAATAATACTGAAGTGGGGTGCCATTTCCTTCTCCAGGAGATCTTCCCAACCCAGGGATTGAACCTGGGTCTCCTACGTTGCAGGCAGATTCTTTATCATCTGAGCCACCAGAGAAGCCCATTAGCCTCATAGGTGAGCTATTTAAAAATACCCATGTCTGGACCCCACTGCCAGAGGTTTTGATGTAATTTGGTCTTGGGTGAGTTCCAGATACTGGTGTTCTTTAAAAACTCCCTGTATGACTAAAAAGTCAATCAGAGTTGAGAACCAGTGGCTCACACCAATCATGATCTTCCTCCTGGGGCTGAGATTTATCAGTTAGGATTAGATTCAGGTGCAAATGACCATGTACAACATAACCACAACCCACACAAGAAAGGGGTTTACTTCTTGCTCAGGTAAAAGTTCAATGATAGTTGATTCAGGGCTAGATTGGCCTCCATCCTGTCAGAGGCTCAGACTTCATTATCTTGTAGATCCACTATGCAAGGCCTCCATTCCCAACTTTATTCAAAACAGTTATTTCAGCTCCAGCCACCATTTATGTATTCCAGCCAGCAAGAAGAAGGACAAGGGAGGAGAGCAGAGGCCCCAGTCCTTTAATGACACTTCCTGCCAGTTGCAGACAGCACTTCTTCTCTCCTCCCACATGATACAGAAAGCAATGTGTCAGTCTTAGTCTTCCGTGCTTTCATTTCAGAAGGTCTCCTCTACCTTAAGATGATAAGCATATTTTCCAATGTTTTTTCAAATGCTGTAATGGTCATTAATTTATCTGAAATGTAGTTTTCTATAAAATGTGAAATATAAATATCTAACTTTATTTTTTTTCTGAAAGTTTAGCTAATTGCCCCAGTATCATTTATTATCTGTTCCTCCAGATAAGAACTTCTGCTTTTATCAAATATTAAATTCTCACATATGTATTAAGTCAAACCATGTGAAACTGCTGATATCTATCATTTCACTGGAGCTTTATTTTCTTAATTATACCAGTCACTATTAGATATCATATTTTGTTTGTTTGTTTTTTGTCTGTGTCTGCCGCTTGAATGTAAGTTCAGTGAGGACTGGAATTTTGTCATTTTTTTCAACCCTGGGCTCATATGTATCTGCTAAATGAGTGAATGAAATTTATCTCTATGTTTGTTAATATATATTGATAAATGTTTTCATGACTGAGCTATCCTTACATGTTAGAAAAACTTGATTATAATATAGTATTCTTTAAGACTACTGCTCTATTTGATCTGTTAAAATCTGTGTAAGTCCTTTGCATCTGTGATCTTAAAAGAGCTTGGGTTTCTCTTTTATTTGTTTCTGCTGCCACACTCCAATCTGGGTGTTAGGACTGAGAATCAGGGATTTTCAAAGAGACAAGCATGGCCTGGAAGCAGACATGGAGTAGGAACCGCTAGGAGAAGCAACCGGCCAGGAGCCCTGGGTGTCCCTGTGCAGTCTTCCTGGGGATGCCAAGGATGCAGGGTCCTAATGTCTCTTTGCCATTTCTCAGGCTTGTGTTTGCAATGAAGGACGAGCTAACACCTCCCTCTAGGACAAAAAGCAGTCTTACTTATTTCCTGCTATAAAGCAAGTGGGTTCTCCAAGTTCGGTGTTCCTCAGATGCGACATAAACCATTGTATGTACAGCATCTGCTTGGGACCTTCATGTTGCCCCTGTGGGACTTGAGGGGCAAGGGAGCCAATGTAAACATTATGCCTATGCTGCTTGCTGTGAGTAATACTGTCCTTTGTCTCTGTCCTTAGAATCGTTTCTTGGCCAGCATCTTTGAAACAGTAAGAGGCTAATTATTGACTTATCTGCAGGGTAAATTCAAATGCCAGACCCTGACAGTTTTGGCAATGAGGATAGGGTGCTGACAGGGGTATGGCTTGTGGGAGAGGAAGGACGAGGACACTGTGGACCATATCAGGGTATATGCAAAGACTCGCTGGCACCTGTTAGTGAATCCTCTCACTCAAATGGTGAGCAGAATGAGGATGGCTAGAGTGAGGGTCTCACATTGTCCTACCTATTAATGGGGCTAAGCAGTGAGAGGCAGGATTGAAAAAAGCCACCTGAATGGTGCTTTGGTTCCTGCTCACTCTAACCCCATGCAGGAGGAGGAGGGATATTATGACAGTGGGGCAGAAAGCTGCACAGCCCCACCCAAAGGTCAATGTGGATGAGGCTGCTGAATCAAAGGGTCCCAGTATCTGAAATAAATGGTATTGGCTAGGATGTTTGGAACAGAGCTTTAGATGAGCCAAAAACATAACAAGTTTATTTGATTGAGCCCCACAGATGGCATTCAAATCCAAAGTGAACAAAAATCTTTGCTTACTGGCATAGATCTGCCCTTTGATGCTGTGTTCCCCATCCCTCAGTCCCATCCACACACCACACTCAGCTGCTTTGATGAAAAAGCGAAGTATGCTGAGAACTTCATGGAACTGAGGACGTCAAATGCTTACAGCTCTGTAGGACTCAATGTCCATGTCACAATCTTACCCTGTCCTGTGGATGAATGCAGGCAGAGGTGAAGTCACCAAGGGATGCAATGTGAAGTAGGGGCAAAATGGTCCTGGGCTTGGGTTCTCTCTGGACTGATGCTGGAGATTCATGAAGAAGGAGGCAGTGGCACATCAACTCTGAAATCAGAGGCAAGAGAAAATGAAAGTCTTCCAGCTGCCCAGCCTCCTGCCATGAACTAGCACCCCCTACCACCTAGCACTTCCTGCTCTCCCTTCAGGAATACCATGATCTCCTAAAGCTGTTGTGATAGCTCCTGGCCCATACATACTAAATTCCTTAGTCTGTTTTCCCATAAGGTGAAAATATCTGTTGCATTTCTTTTTTACATTTTTAAAAATTAATTGTTTTATTATTTTTATTTTTGGTTGTTGCTGTGCACGGGTTTTCTCTAGTTGTGGTGAGTGGGGCCTACTCTCTAGTTGTGGTGTTCAGGCTTCTCATTGTGGTGGCTTCTCTTGTTGGGAAGTGCAGGCTCTAGAGCGTAGGCTCAGTAGTTGTGGCACATAGGATTAGTTGCTCCTAGGCTTGTGGGATCTTCCCAAACAAGGAATCAAACCCTGCATTGTCAGGCAGATTCTTAGCCAATGAACCACCAAGGAAGTCCTTATTGCATTTCTATACACTAACAATGAACACTCAGAAGGAGAGAAAAAAAAAAAATAAGCCTATTTACAATTGCATCCAAAAGAATAAAATACCTAGGTATATATCTAACTAAGGAGGTAAAAGACTTGTTCTCAGAAAAGTATAAATCACTGATGAAAGAAACTGAAGATAAGACAAATGGATAGAAAGATATACCATGTTTATGTATTGAAAGAATTAATATTGTTAAAATGACCATACTACCCAACACAATCTACAGATGCAGTGCAAAACCTGACAAAATACCAGTGACACTTTTCACAGAATTATAAAAAATAATTCTAAAGTCTTCATGGAAACACAAAAGATCCCAAGTAGCCAAAATCTTGAGAAAGAAAAGCTAGTGTCATCAAAATAGTTTGAGACCAGCACAAAACAGAGATTCTGATCAATGGAACAGAGTAGAGAGCCCAGAAACGAACCCACACTTATATGAGCAATTAATCTACCACAAAAGAAATAAAACTATACAATGGAGGAAGACTCTTCAATAAATGGTATGAGAAAAATGGACAGCTACATGCAAAAGAGTCAAACAGGACTACTCTCTCACACCATGCACAAAGATAAATTCAAAATGGATTAAAGACTTAAATACATAAGACCTGAAACCATAAAACTTCTAGAAGGAAACGTAGGCAGTACACTGTTTGACACAGGCCATACTAATATTTGGGGGGATATTTTTCCTCAGGTTGTTAGGGGAAGCACACTGATTGAAACCGCCCACCCTGGCCAGGCACCATAGTAACCATTTGCATGAGTTGTTTTATGGCAAGAGATCCTGATAAGGAATACAGAACTAATAAGCCACCACCAGCCGGAAGAGTTCGGGAAAGGTCGAGAGGAGACACTACCTGTCCGTCCACTTTCCAGTATCCCTCTTGCTAGCATTCATCTTGGCTGAGCGATGCGTGCGCCACCAGGAAAGACTCTGAATTAGAATGATTGGCCAAAGACCACCCGGAAACTAATCCCATCACTATAAAACCCAAGACTGCGAGCCACGTGGCAGAGCAGTTCTCCTGGGTTCCCTTAACCTCCTGCTCTCCACCCGGATGCCCTTTCCCAATAAAATCTCTTGCTTTGTCAGCACGTGTCTCCTCGGACAATTCTTTTCCGAGTGTTAGACAAGAGCCCAATTTCAGGCCCTGGAAGGGGGTCCCCCTTCCTACAACAAGGTGAGGGAAACAAAAGCAGAAACAAACATTTAGGACTACATCAAACTAAGAAACTTTTGCACAGAGAAGGAAAATGTCAACAAAACAAAAAGGTCACCTACTGGATAGGAGAGAATATTTGCTCAACATCACTTAATCATCAAGGAAATGCAATTCAAAACCACAGTGAGATATCACCTCACACCCATCAGAATGGCCTCTATAGAAAAGACAACAAATAACCTTGTTGGCAAGGTTGTGGAGAAAAAGGAACCCTTGTACACTGTTGTTGGGAATATAAATTGGTGTAACCACTATGGAAAAAGTACAGAGATCCTTAAAAAAATTAAAAATAGAACTACCATATAAATTGTGTGAGAGTTGAACCATAAAGAAGGTTAAGTGCTGAAGAACTGACACTTTTGAACTGTGATGTTGGAGAAGACTCTTGAGATTCCCTTGGACTGCAGAGAGATCAAACCAGTTAATCCTAAAGGAAATCAACCCTGAATACTCATTGGAAAGACTGATGCTAAAGCTGAAGCTCCAATACTTTGGCCACCTAATGCAAAGAGCCAACTCATTAGAAAAGACCCTGATGTTGGGAAAGATTGAAGGAAGGAGGAGAAGGGGACGGCAGAGGATGAGATGGTTGGGTGGCATCACTGACTCAATGAACATGAGTTTGAGCAAACTCCAAGAAACGGTGAAGGACAGGGAAGCCTGGCATGCTGCAGTCCATGGGATCACAAAGAATCAGACATGACTGAGTGACCGAATAACTGAACAACAAAAACCATATAAACTAGTAATTCCATCCTGAGTATTTATCTGAAAGGAACAAAAACACTAGTTCAAAAAGACATATGTCCCCTTATGTACATTATAGAATTATTTACAATAGCCAAGATGTGGAAACAATCTAAGATTCCACTAATAGATGAATGGATAAAGAAGATGTGGTATATGTAAGAAATAGGATATTATTCAGCCATAAAAAGAATGAAATCTTGCAATTTGCAACAACATGTATAAACCTAGAGGGTATTATGCTAAAGTGAAATGTCAGACAGAGAAAGACATACTCTATGCATTCCCTTAAATGTGGAATCTAAAAAATAAAATGAACAAACATAACAAAACAGAAACAGAGTTACAGATACACAGAACAAACAAGTGGTTGCCAGAGAGGAGAGGGGAGGAGGCAGAAAAGAAATAAGTAAAGGAGATTAAGAGGTACAGATTTCCAGTTGCAAAATAAATGAGTCAGGGATGTGAAATGTACAATATGGAAGATAGAGTCAATAACTCTGGCCTCCCAGAAATAGGCCTGACAGAGGTGCGACCTTAAGTCAAGGAGGCAGAGCTGAGACTGGGTTTAAATTTTTGAAATTAAAGTAGGTCTACATGTTAGGTATTTTCTTGTAAGTAAATAGAATTAGGCACTAGGTTTCTGAAAAGTTCATTGTTGAGGGCCTAAGAGATTTGGAACCATTGCAGACCAATATGGTGAGTTGAGAGTCAATAACATCCTTTTCTAAACAGGAGATCATAAGTAACTTTCTGCCGGAGGGAGGGTGTTATGAACTCCTCATTGTTACAGGCAAGGGATTTGAGGACCTGATAACTGAATCTAACAAAATACAAATCAATGGGAGAGTATGTGACTGTACGAAGGATTAACCTAGAAGCTCGTTACAATGAGATCGCGATGTTCTTGCAAGGGGAGCTCCATGTCTCTAAGTTCTTCAGCCATCCTGATACCCTGCCATATCAAGCCACTTTTATTGCAGATAATGAGCTGTGGGTTGTCACACCATTCACAGCATATGGCTCTGCAAAGGACCTCATCTATACACACTTCATGGAGGGCATGAATGAATTGGCAACTGCTTACAGGCTGCAGGGGTTGCACCCATCACATGGGATGCGTGCACAGGAGAGTCAAAACCAGCTACTTACATTCTGATCTTACACAGCAACTCAGCACGATCAGTCGCCGGCAGTAGCAGCACAGTACTTTCTCAAGTACTGAATCCAGGGTCTGCCTTGGCTAAGCTCGTAACTCCTCTGGCAGAATCTTCAGGTTTATGATGACAAATTTGACATTGCAGTGTGAGAATCATGGCCTGTGAAGTGGCTGATGGCCACGTCTCCTTTAAAGATATGCCCGCCACCTAGATGCTGCTGGAGAAGCTGAATAGCACAGTGCCCTGCCTGCTGGACGCCACCACCGACCTCCCTGAGGAGCTGACCGTGAGCACCTCATACTCAGCAGCCGATTATGGCCTGAGTGACAACCTGGCCACCAGCACTCCCGGGACCTCCAGTGGCGACTCGCCATCCCACCCTCATCACCACAACTTCTCACCCCATCTCCTCCACTTTGTGCAGCAGTGCATTCAGTGCAACCCGGATATGAGACCAAGGGCCAGCTCCCTCACGAACAGTTCTTCCTTTAAGCAGATCAAGCGACATGCCTCAGAGGCTTTGCCTAAGTTTCTTCATCCTGTCACCCCCAAAACCAGTTCCGAAGGCCACTAGTCTCCGGATCACAGTGGAATCTTTGGCCTGGTAGAGCTGGAGGAGCTGGAGGTGGACGACTGGGAGTGCTAAGCCTGTGAAGTAGGTACACATTCTCCATCTGGGGCCATGTGAGCCTCTGGGACCCTTCCGGAGGGTTGGCCACATTCCCACCCTCCTGGGGGGCAGATAGAGCAGAAAGGACATTTCTGCCAGGAGAGCCGGCTGCTTGCTGACTTGGAAAGAAATTCCTGGAGAGAGACTTCATTGCTGCGAGGCTTTTGAGACACAAGAGAATCCCAACAACCAGGGATCAAGAGGGGCCAAAGAGCTGATATTTCCGGTCCTGAGAGCTCAAGTGACCTGACTTCTTCAGAAGGAAAAGATGCTGTTCTGGCCACGGGGGACTGAAGTCCAAGCCCAGGTTTTGACTCATCCACCCGAGGAACTGTGTGATTTCTTCCCACTCTGGCTCTATCAGCCTCGTTCCATTCTTCTCCACTGCTCTCAGGTCCTATAGGTCCATGGAGGGGCAAGTAATAAGATCCCCTCCCCTCAGAAAGGAAAAGAAAGTGAAGTCACTCAGTTGTGTCCAACTCATTGTGACCCTATGGACTGCAACCTGCCAGGTTCCCTCATCCATGGGATTTTCCAGGCAAGAATACTAGAGTGGATTGCCATTTCCTTCTCCAGGGGATCTTCCCAACCCAGGGATTGAACCTGGGTCTCCCACATTGCAGGCAGACTCTTTATCACCTGAGCCACCAGGGAATCCTCCCTCCCTTCGGACAGCTCCCTAGTGACTGAAGGGAAGGGTATTTTTTCTTTTTAAAGCACTAGGTTAAGGCTAGGGCAGTCCATCCTCAACCTCCTTTTTGCTTGGGCCCTGCCACCTAAAACCTTTCCTTGGCTCATCTGTGTAGCTCAGTCCTTTCCCAACAAGAGTCCATTTTACTGCCTCCTGCCAACTGCCATGGTGCTTCTTCCAACAGCCATAATAATGTCTTGCCTAGCTTGAGGGCCTAAGTCCTTATGCCATGTTACATTCATTGCCAGAACAAATGAAAACTCCCAAAGATTCCAAAAAGAAAACCTCTGTGATATCCTTACAAAGTTACATACTGTAACTAGACTTTTATTTGTGGTCATTTTTAAATTTAAAAATATCAAATCACTTTGTTGTATAACAGGAACTAACAGTGTTATAGGTCAATTATACTTCAAAAACAAAACAAATTCATAGAAAAAGAGATCAAATTTGTGATCATGAGGGGGTGGATAGAAGGCAAATTGCATGACAGTGATCAAAATGTACAAACTTCCAGCAGTAAGGTAAATAAGTACTCAGGATGTATACACATTAAATATAACTAACACTATAATATGTTATATATGAAAGAGAATAAATTCTAAGAATTCTCATCACAAGGAAAAAATTTTCTACTTCTTTAATTTTGCATCTCTATGAGATGATGTGATAATCATTTCATGATGTCTGCCTTACACCTTAAACTTATACAAACTTATACCAAACATCAATTATTAATATATCTCAATGAAGGTACAAGAAAAAAAAAATCACCCAACTGATGGGCTATGAGCGAAGTTTGAAGTGGGGACAGGAAATTAAATTGACCCTACAAGTGGGTCATGCGAGCTATGCTAAGCCCCTTCAGCCGTGTCGGACTCTTTACGACCCTATGGACTGTAGCCATCCATGGGATTATCCAGGCAAGAATACTGGAGTGGGTTGCCAAGCCCTTCTCCAGGGGATCTTCCCAACCCAGGGATCCAACCTGCATCTCTTAAGTCTCCTGCATTGGCAGGAGGGTTCTTTACCACTAATGCCACCTGGGAAGCCCCACAGGTGGATCTTTTGAGGTCGACTCAATGTACTGTTGTTGGGGCTGCCACTGCTGGAAGTGTAATTAGTACCGAAGTTTGTACAGGTTTGTACTGTGAATGCTTATAATTGTCAGAGGGGATTCACTCATTCAGGGACTGCTATGTGTACAGAGTTGATTCCTGAATCCTCTAGACAACCCAGAAGAAACCCCATAAGCTTCCACGAAGAGAAAGGGAAATGGGAAAACGTGGATTCGATGGCTGTGATTGCTCAGAGGAGACCAGTTTCCTGCACAACAGCATCACCTTTCGGACATACTCGGTACCTCCTTTTTGCCTTTTTCTTTTTCTTTTTGGCTGTGCCATGCGGCATGCGGGATCTTAGTTCCTCAACCAGGTTTCCAGTGAATCTGTGTCCCCTGCAATGAGACAGCGGAATCTTAACCACTTGACTGCCAGAGAAGTCTCTCTTTTTGGAACCTACTAATTTCTTACTTCCTGACCCACGCTCAGTCATGTCCAACTCTTTGCAACCCGATGGACTGTAGCCCACCAGGCATCTCTCTCCATGGGGATTCTCCAGGCAAAAATACTGCAATGGGTTGCCGTGCCCCCCTCCAGGGGATCGTCCCCTCCCAGGGATGGAACCCAGGTCTCCCACATTGTAGGCAGACTCTTTACCGGGTGAGCCACAGGGAAGCTCAGCTGCTCCATAGAGGTCTATGTGACTGGGGCTGGGTAAACTTGGGTCTGGGCTTCCCTGGTGCCTCAGATGGTAAAGATCTGCCTGCAGTATGAAAGATACAGGTTTAATCCCTGGGTTGAGAAGAACCCAAGGAGAAGGAAATGGCAACCCACTCCAGTATTCTTTCCTGGAGAATTCCATGGACAGAGAAGCCTGACAAGCTACAGTCTATGGGGTCACAAAGAGTTGGACACAACTGAGTGACTAACACACACACACACTCACAAATGTGGACTTGGGGGCTATTCATGGAAGGACAAAAAAGGCCTTGCTCAGACAGTTCAGTCACTCAGTCATGTCTGACTCTTGGTGACCCCATGGGCTGCAGCACACCAGGCCTCCCTGTCCATCACCAACTCCCAGAGCTTGCTCAAATTCATATCCATCTTGTCGGCGATGCCACCCAACCTCTCATCCTCTGTCGTCCTCTTCTCCTGCCTTCAGTCTTTCCCAGCATCAGGGTCTTTTTCAATGAGTCAGTCCTTCACATCAGGTAGCCAAAGTATTGGAGTTTCATTTCCTTTAGTACTGACTGGTTGGATCTCCTTGCAATCCAAGGGACTCTCAAGAGTCTTCTCCAACACCACAGTTCAAAAGAGTCAGTTGTTTGGTGCTCAGCTTTCTTGGTAGTCCAACTCTCACATCCATACTTGACTACTGGAAAAACCATAGCTTTAACTAGATGGACCTTTGTTGGCAAAGCAATGTCTCTGCTTTTTAATATGCTGTCTAGGTTGGTCATAGCTTTTCTTCCAAGGAGCAAGTGTCTTTTAATTTCATGGTTGTAGTCACCATCTGCAGTGATTTTGGAGCCCAAGAAAATAATCTGTCACTGTTTCCATTGTTTCCCCATCTATTTGCCATGAAGTGATGGGACTGGATGCCATAGTATTAGTTTTTTGAATGTTGAGTTTTAAGCCAACTTTTTCACTCTCCTCTTTCACTTTCATCAAGAGGCTCTTTAGCTCCTCTTCACTTTCTTCCATAAGGGCAGTATCATCTCTGTATCTGAGGTTATTGATATTTCTCCTAGCAATCTTGATTCCAGCTTGTGCTTCATCCTGCCTGACATTTCGCATGATGTATTCTGCATTTAAGTTAAATAAGCAGGGTGACAATATACAGCCTTGACATACCCCTTTTCCAATTTGGAACCAGTTCATTGTTCCATGTCCAGTTCTAACTGCGGCTTCTTGACCTGCATACAGATTTTTCAGGAGGCAGGTCAGGGGGTCTGGTATTCCCATCTTTTGAAGAATTTTCCACAGTTTGTTTTTAGTCAAAGGCCTTGCGAGTCAAATGGAAATGCCATACAGTAAGTCCCCTACATACAAACCTTC